>NC_090929.1:154082845-154384396 GCF_040938575.1 Ambystoma mexicanum | reverse complement strand
GGACATGAGTGGGGGCCTGGTGGAGGCTGCCCCTGCACTGCTGGGGGGTGGGGGTGGTGGGAGACATGAGTGGGGGCCTGGTGGAGGCTGCCCCTGGTGGCTGGGGGTGGTGGGAGACATGAGTGGGGGCCTGGTGGAGGGTGCCCCTGCACTGCTGGGGGGTGGGGGTGCAGGGGGGACATGAGTGGGGGCCTGGTGGAGGCTGCCCCTGCACTGCTGGGGGGTGGGGGTGATAGGGGACATGAGTGGGTGCCTGGTGGAGGCTGCCCCTGGTGGCTGGGGGGTGGGGGTGATAGGGGACATGAGTGGGGGCCTGGTGGAGGGTGCCCCATGACTGCTGGGGGGTGGGGGTGCAAGGGGACATGAGTGGGGGCCTGGTGGAGGCTGCCCATGGTGTCTGGGAGGTGGGGGTGATAGGGGACATGAGTGGGGGCTGCCCCTGCACTGCTGGGGGGTGGGGGTGGTGGTAGACATGAGTGGGGGCCTGGTGGAGGGTGCCCCTGCACTGCTGGGGGGTGGGGGTGCAGGGGGACATGAGTGGGGGCCTGGTGGAGGCTGCCCCTGCACTGCTGGGGGGTGGGGGTGGTGGGAGACATGAGTGGGGGCCTGGTGGAGGCTGCCCCTGGTAGCTAGGGGGTGGGGGTGGTGGGAGACATGAGTGGGGGCCTGGTGGAGGGTGCCCCTGCACTGCTGGGGGGTGGGGGTGCAGGGGGACATGAGTGGGGGCCTGGTGGAGGCTGCCCCTGCACTGCTGGGGGTGGGGGTGATAGGGGACATGAGTGGGTGCCTGGTGGAGGCTGCCCCTGGTGGCTGGGGGTGGTGGGAGACATGGGTGGGAGCCTGGTGGAGGCTGCCCCACACTGCTGGGGGGTGGGGGTGGTGGGACACATGAGTGGGGGCCTGGTGGAGGGTGCCCCTGGATGCTGGGGGTGGTGGGAGACATGAGTGGGGGCCTGGTGGAGGCTGCCCCTGGATGCTGGGGGGTGGGGGTGATAGGGGACATGAGTGGGTGCCTGGTGGAGGCTGCCCCTGGTGGCTGGGGGGTGCGGGTGATAGGGGACATTAGTGGGGGCCTGGTGGAGGCTGCCCAAGGTGGCTGGGGGTGATAGGGGACATGAGTGGGGGCCTGGTGGAGGCTGCCCCTGGTAGCTAGGGGGTGGGGGTGGTGGGAGACATGAGTGGGGGCCTGGTGGAGGCTGCCCCTGGTAGCTAGGGGGTGGGGGTGGTGGGAGACATGAGTGGGGGCCTGGTGGAGGGTGCCCCTGCACTGCTGGGGGGTGGGGGTGCAGGGGGACATGAGTGGGGGCCTGGTGGAGGCTGCCCCTGCACTGCTGGGGGGTGGGGGTGATAGGGGACATGAGTGGGTGCCTGGTGGAGGCTGCCCCTGGTGGCTGGGGGTGGTGGGAGACATGGGTGGGAGCCTGGTGGAGGCTGCCCCCACACTGCTGGGGGGTGGGACACATGAGTGGGGGCCTGGTGGAGGGTGTCCCTGGATGCTGGGGGGTGGGGGTGATAGGGGACATGAGTGGGTGCCTGGTGGAGGCTGCCCCTGGTGGCTGGGGGGTGCGGGTGATAGGGGACATTAGTGGGGGCCTGGTGGAGGCTGCCCAAGGTGGCTGGGGGTGATAGGGGACATGAGTGGGGGCCTGGTGGAGGCTGCCCCTGGTGGCTGGGGGGTGGTGGGAGACATGAGTGAGGGCCTGGTGGAGGGTGCCCCTGCACTACTGGGGGGTAGGGGTGCAGGGGGACATGAGTGGGGGCCTGGTGGAGGCTGCCCCTGCACTGCTGGGGGGTGGGGGTGGTGGGAGACATGAGTGGGGGCCTGGTGGAGGCTGCCCCTGGTGGCTGGGGGGTGGGGGCGGTGGGAGACATGAGTGGGGGCCTGGTGGAGGGTGCCCCTGCACTGCTGGGAGGTGGGGGTGCAGGAGGACATGAGTGGGGGCCTGGTGGAGGCTGCCCCTGCACTGCTGGGGGGTGGGGGTGATAGGGGACATGAGTGGGTGCCTGGTGGAGGCTGCCCCTGGTGGCTGGGGGGTGGGTGTGATAGGGGACATGAGTGGGGGCCTGGTGGAGGGTGCCCCATGACTGCTGGGGGGTGGGGGTGCAAGGGGACATGAGTGGGGGCCTGGTGGAGGGTGCCCATGGTGGCTGGGGGTGATAGGGGACATGAGTGGGGGCCTGGTGGTGGCTGCCCCTGCACTGCTGGGGGGTGGGGGTGGTGGTAGACATGAGTGGGGGCCTGGTGGAGGCTGCCCCTGGTGGCTGGGGGGAGACATGAGTGGGGGCCTGGTGGAGGGAGCCCCTGCACTGCTGGGGGGTGGGGGTGCAGGGGGACATGAGTGGGGGCCTGGTGGAGGCTGCCCCTGCACTGCTGGGGGGTGGGGGTGGTGGGAGACATGAGTGGGGGCCTGGTGGAGGCTGCCCCTGGTGGCTGGGGGGTGGGGGTGGTGGGAGACATGAGTGAGGGCCTGGTGGAGGGTGCCCCTGCACTGCTGGGGGGTGGGGGTGCAGGGGGACATGAGTGGGGGCCTGGTGGAGGCTGCCCCTGCACTGCTGTGGGGTGGGGGTGATAGGGGACATGAGTGGGTGCCTGGTGGAGGCTGCCCCTGGTGGCTGGGGCGTGGGGGTGGTGGGAGACATGAGTGGGAGCCTGGTGGAGGCTGCCCCACACTGCTGAGGGGTGGGGGGTGGGAGACATGAGGGGGGGCCTGGTGGAGGCTGCCCCTGGTGGCTGGGGGGTGTGGGTGGTGGGAGACATGAGTGGGGGCCTGGTGGAGGGTGCCCCTGCACTGCTGGGGGGTGGGGGTGCAGGGGGACATGAGTGGGGGCCTGGTGGAGGCTGCCCCTGGTGGCTGGGGGGTGGTGGGAGACATGAGTGGGGGCCTGGTGGAGGCTGCCCCTGCACGGGTGGTGGGAGACATGAGTGGGGGCCTGGTGGAGGCTGCCCCTGGATGCTGGGGGGTGGGGGTGCAGGGGGAGACATGAGTGGGGGCCTGGTGGAGGCTGCCCCTGCACTGCTGGGGGGTGGGGGTGATAGGGGACATGAGTGGGTGCCTGGTGGAGGCTGCCCCGGGTGGCTGGGGGGTGGGGGTGATAGGGGACATGAGTGGGTGCCTGGTGGAGGCTGCCCCGGGGGGGTGGGGGTGATAGGGGACATGAGTGGGGGCCTGGTGGAGGGTGCCCCATGACTGCTGGGGGGTGGGGGTTAAAGGGGACATGAGTGGGGGCCTGGTGGAGGCTGTGTCATGATCTCTGCTTCCAAAAGATCAGGACTTGCCCGACTCCCTTGGAAGCAGACCCATAACCCCGGTTCCGAGTGCCAGCCAGTCCCAATTGGGACCTTTTGGACCCTGTCCTGGCGCCGGTGGCACCAGGCTCATAAAGATGCCCAGTCCCAGCGCTGGAAGCGCCGGGCTCATAATGCTTGGGTGGACTTACCTGCAGCAGACCATGCTGCTTACTTACCTGCCAGTTGAACCCCTGATCCTCTTCTGTTTGGGACTACTTTTGCTGTTGGGTGGGGCAGGAGCCACTCCCTAGGTTCAGAACACTGGAACTCATCTGGAAAGCAGGAACTCTTTTCTTACCTAGGCGTGGCTGTGGAAGGAGACACCTAAGCACTACAGGAGGCCATTTAAACCACACCCGATGGATGAATCTTGCTTTGCGTTATTCTGCATTCTCTGCAGCAGAACGCTCATCGTGTCTTCTGCTTCTGATCCTGGGCCTAAGGGAACAAAGGCTTACCATCCTGGAATCCAGTCTTCAGCAGCACCTGTAAAGACAAAGAAAGAACAGGTTAGCACTACGGTCTTCAGTGGCAGCGCATCTCTTACCTGGTCCATCGGCTGTCACCAACGCCTCGCGCTGCATTCCGGCATCTGAAAGACAAAGGCTTACCTACTCTTCGCATGCTCCGGAGGTCTTTGCACTGCATTCCGGCATCGGAAAGAAAAAAGCTTACCAGCTCTTCGCACGCTCCGGAGGCCTTCGGCGCTGCATCCCGCATCTGAAAGACAAAAGAAAGTGCGTTTAAAGACATTGGGCAACTTTATTACTCACGTGCCATTACTCCTTCCCACGCCGAATCCAGTGGGTATTCCAGCACCCTTCAGCTTCTCTAAAGCTCCGAACTTGTACCTGCAAGATAAAAGGGACTGTTAGTGCGCATCGTGAAGCAGGCTACAAGCGCTTACTTACGTGCTTCCAGGCGCTTCTATTCCTCACGCGGGTTCGATCCTCAACTCTCATCAGCCCGCCATCCGCCATCGCCGGAACTCTGCAAAACAAGAGATATCATTACAAAAGACTTTTAAGACATTTGAAGTGCCCAGAACTTACCGTTCGTGCAGTTAACGACTGACAGCAGTCATCTGAGGTCAAGAGGCCTGCACCCTTATCCAGTGAAGAAACTGGTTACGGCACCCTGCCCCGAGGCAGATGGAGAGCTCGGCGTTCACTTACCTAAGGTGAGGGTGTTAACCTTTGGGGTTCTACAGGAGAAGAGAAAGGGAAGAGGAGAGGAGAGGAGAGAGGCACCCAATAACCCCAGTTCATTAATCCCATATTTTCTATCTGCAGACATCTTACTCTTCGAGTCAGACATACAGTGCACAGAGGTCCAGCCCAAAGAGCCAACCGTGTGTTACACATCACCTTTGAAGATACGGCATTCACCCAGTCAAGACCGGCGCCTCTGCGGGAATCAGGTGAGCGTTACAGGCTGCCCATGGTGGCTGGGGGGTGGGGGTGATAGGGGACATGAGTGGGGGCCTGGTGGAGGCTGCCCCTGCACTGCTGGGGGGTAGGGGTGGTGGTAGACATGGGCGGGGGCCTGGTGGAGGGTGCCCCACAGTGCTGGGGGTTGGGGGTGGTGGGAGACATGAGTGGGGGCCTGGTGGAGGCTGCCCCTGGTGGCTGGGTGGTGGGAGACATGGGTGGGAGCCTGGTGGAGGCTGCCCCACACTGCTGGGGGGGTGGTGGGAGACATGAGTGGGGGCCTGGTGGAGGGTGCCCCTGGATGCTGGGGGGTGGGGGTGGTGGGAGACATGAGTGGGGGCCTGGTGGAGGCTGCCCCTGCACTGCTGGGGGGTGGGGGTGGGGGTGGTGGGAGACATGAGTGGGGGCCTGGTGGAGGGTGCTCCTGCACTGCTGGGGGGTGGGGGTGCAGGGGGACATGAGTGGGGGTCTGGTGGAGGGTGCCCCTGCACTGCTGGGGGGTGGGGGTGCAGGGGGACATGAGTGGGTGCCTGGTGGAGGCTGCCCCTGGTGGCTGGGGGGTGGGGGTGGTGGGAGACATGAGTGGGGGCTTGGTGGAGGCTGCCCCTGCACTGCTGGGGGGTGGGGTGGTGGGAGACATGAGTGGGGCCTGGTGGAGGCTGCCCCTGGATGCTGGGGGGTGGGGGTGGTGGGAGACATGAGTGGGGGCCTGGTGGAGGCTGCCCCTGCACTGCTGGGGGGTGGGGGTGATAGGGGACATGAGTGGGTGCCTGGGGAGGCTGCCCCTGGTGGCTGGGGGGTGATAGGGGACATGAGTGGGGGCCTGGTGGAGGGTGCCCCATGACGGCTGGGGGGTGGGGGTGCAAGGGGACATGAGTGGGGGCCTGGTGGAGGCTGCCCATGGTGGCTGGGGGGTGGGGGTGATAGGGGACATGAGTGGGGGCCTGGTGGAGGCTGCCCTTTGCACTGCTGGGGGTGGTGGTAGACATGTGTGGGGGCCTGGCGGAGGGTGCCCCACAGTGCTGGGGGGTGGGGTGGGAGACATGAGTGGGGGCCTGGTGGAGGGTGCCCCTCAGTGCTGGGGGGGTGGGAGACATGAGTGGGGGCCTGGTGGAGGCTGCCCCTGCACTGCTGGGGGATGGGGGTGATAGGGGACATGAGTGGGGGCCTGGTGGAGGCTGCCCCTGGTGGCTGGGGGGTGGGGGTGATAGGGGACATGAGTGGGGGCCTGGTGGAGGGTGCCCCATGACTGCTGGGGGGTGGGGGTGCAAGGCGACATGAGTGGGGGCCTGGTGGAGGCTGCCCCATGACTGCTGGGGGGTGGGGGTGCAAGGGGCATGGAGGGTGGGGGTGCTGGGGGACATGAGCAGGTGTGCAGGGTAGTCCCTTGTTTTGTGGGCTGCCTGCAGGGGCCATGGAGGGTGTACAGGGAACACCTGTGAGGACCCACCCAGCCTAATCGCGTGTGTAACTTCCCGCACACCCCTGTAATACACGTACCCAGCCAAATCGCGTGTGATAATACCCGCGCACCCCTGTAATACACGTACCTGGCCAAATCGCGTGTGATAATTCCCGCGCACCCCTGTAATACACGTACCCAGCCAAATCGCGTGTAAAACTTCCCGCGTACCCCTGTAATACACGTACCCAGCCAAATCGCGTGTAAAACTTCCCGCGTACCCCTGTAATACACGTACCCTAGCTAATCGCGTGTAAAACTTCACGCGTACCCCTGTAATACACGTACCCTGGCTAATCGCGTGTAAAACTTCCCGCGTACCCCTGATATAAACGTTACCCGCTTTGCGTTCCTTGTTTGGCAGCCCTGTAAACTGGTCCAGGGTTAGCGCAGCCCTTTGCGAAGATTTAGCGATTTTGATGGCTTTTCCTTGCGCGAGGGCGTTCTTGGGGGCGTTACTGGCGCTGCTGCAGGGTCGCTGCGATACTCTGCGCCACGGCTGGTTTGGGAGCCTAAAATCCATGAATACGCTGTGCGCGGAAATCGGTTTTAGCGCACGCGCCTGGCACAGACAATCGCACGCGGACACTCTGCGCCAGCCGCTTGCGACACTTTTCTGCGAAATTCTATGAATTACCCTGATAGTCTTTCATTCTTATTTCAGAACCTATGTTTTGTCTCAGATGTGGGTAAACCTGGTTCTAAAAATTGTCTACTTTCCTTGATTACATACAAAGATAATGATTTTTTCTTGTGTACATATGATGTTTATTTGATTTTCATTGATAATACATGTAAATAAACACATGTCCCCTACATTAAGTGGTTTATAACAGTTGTTATGATTGATTCTAATATTTTCTGTTGTTTTCTTAAAATGTGAGTATAATTTCAAATACTTGCATGTTGGGAATAGGGTGATTATTTTCAACACCACTATAGTTCCCTGTATACAACATAACATTCTACAATTTGAGAATGGTTTGAATTTTTCGGCGGTTACCACCCCCCCAGTTATACACAATGAACGGATTAGGCCAGGGTATCTAAAGAACTATGCACCAGAAGTAATCCATCTGGAAGTGTGGGGTAAAAAGACAGCCCCTGAGCGACAGAAATGGAGAGGCCATGCCAGGCCCCATTGTGAGAGTGAAGCTGGCTACGTGTGGAGTTCCATTTGAAATATAAAAGCCAGTACAAACAGTGATTTCAACATGAGGCCTAGTGAATGAGTGAGAATTGGCTTCCCTCCATTCTGTTAGAATGTACAGGCACTCAGCGGAAGAAAGTACAACTTAGAATTGGAATATTGTTAACTGCGTCCAATGGATTCCAAAAGACATGGGGCACTGCAGATGCTGACTTCATGTAAATGCCCACGTTGACAGATTCAAAACTACAACAATGCACATGGAAAGAAAAGATACGTTTTAAACACTGGCCATTTGGAAGCTAAAAAGGAAGAATGATGCCTACATTTGAAAAATAAAGTTGAATGTCAAATTACCCTCATGAGGAATAAAGCGACTTAATTTCAGCACATAAAATGACAGCATTTATAGGGGAAGGCCTATTTTGTTTTTGCCTAAATTAACACTGGTTCTTATGTAACTGTGGCCTATTTGTATGCACTAGATTAAATGTAAGAGTGAAACTGGGAGCACCTAGGATGCAGTGCCATTTATTAAACATTGAATACATCTTTTTTGAATAAAAAGTGCATTGGGTGTCCTATTAAGCCCACCCCAAGCTCATTTTAAAGGGGATCAAATGCCAGTTGGGACCATGTAAAAACAACATTTCTGTGATGTAAATAAATTAAAGTATGATCAAAATTATGATTTTGGCATTTTCATAAATCTGAGGAATTGGAAGTATTGATAGAAGGATAGACGGTGAGATTAATGTTGGAAATATGAGTTGTAACTATTACGGTACAGCCACAAAGCTTGAAAAACGGTGGCTCCGCCCAGGAAAGGCGTGCCAAAATAAAGTTTGTATTTTCTGACTCGCCATTAAATGTAGAATTAGAAAATATATAGATTCATGTAGTTATCAGAAATATTAGCATAGCTACCATGTTGATAGATTTTCAGAACCAAAAAGGTAAATCCCACGTCATTTTGAGATTACAAATCTTTCTCCTCCCTCAGCCTATATCATACACATAACCCAACTCCTGGTCCTATCAGCAGCCAGGGGGCATGTTTGCGGGAGGGGAAGGGAGAGTGCTAGCCAATCCTTATTGTGGGAATTATGATAATGTAGGAGTGTCATCAGCCCTATAAGAGTAACATTTTGCATCAGACTACGGCTTTTCCACTTGAGTCCAAGAGGTAGCCTGCTGCCAGACTTTTGCAAGGAACAACTAGCAGAGAGGCCTCAATCCTTGCATTGGAGACTGACAGGGAAATCTAGAAGCTAGCTTGGGATCCAATCAGAGGAGCCAGAGGGATTCTGGGTGCAGAAGAAAATCCTTGACCAGATCCATGCTGTCCTCAGAGGAGCCCTGCTGTTTTGACCAAAGCCTCCCATGTAAGTAGAGATATCCTAAATGCCATCAAAAGTGTGAGAGGAGAAACTGCCAGCCTTAATCTCCATCTTGCGGGTAGGGGGTGGTAGTGGGAAGGCCCTTGGCATATTGAATTAAATCCAATTCAAATGAATTCCATTATTAAAAATCACCCTATCCATTTAAATTGAATTGTGTTGGGAACCACAATCCTTTCCATTAAATTGTGGGAGGGGGAAGCTGCACATTGAATTGAAGTTAAATCAATTAATTCCCATATAGAAAATCACGGGATGAGTGTTGTTAGAATTCGAAACTAGCAACGTTCATGCCCAGTGTGTTAGAGCCGGTATAGACAATAAAGACTTGGGTGACTATCCTTCTGAAACCGCTGACTCCTGTCCCGAAAGTGGGTGTCCATAATCTCAAAATAAGTAACCCTAAAATGCTGCTATTCAAGTGAATGTAGAGGGTGCTAAACGAAATTCCCCCTTTATTCCCTTGCATCCCAAACTAGAATTACCAAGCATTACATCTCATTTGTAGGTGAGGGTGCAAAAATTAAATTCCCCATTTATTCCCTTGCATCCCAAACCAGAATTTCCAAGCATTGCTTATCATTTGAATGTGTGTTGAAAAACGATTTCCCTTTGAGTTCCTTTTCCCAACCTTGTCTTTTAAATAAAGGTTGAAAAACGATTTCCCCATTTGAAATCCTTTCCCCAAATGTGCCTGTCAAATAAAAGTATATAAAAACAATTTTCCCATGGAGTTGCTTTCTCAAACGTTGCCTTTCCATATTAAGCCAAAACAATGTTTCCATTGTATTGTGAATGTTTTCTATTGCTTAATTTGCAATTAAATTGGATTTGAATTGTGACTGCATGTTTCAAAATGTTACCTGTTTTAATAACGGCAAGACATTTGAGTTTGTGATATTGTGTAGTGCCACAGTATTGGTAGTTGAGTTTTTTGTTAGATATTCCATTTTGTAAAAACTTAAATATATTCTCCCTATTCACTTGCCTGATTCCAAGTTCATTAGTGATTTAGGGTATTTGTTGGGGTTGGTGCAAGATAAGTGGGATGCCTCAATAAAGTTTAATCTGTATAAGCGCTTTGAGTGAGCACCACCTTGCTTGGGGGGGGAAATAACTCCCTGAATTGAGTGTGACCGCCTAATTAATCGCAACAGAAGTGACCTCTGACCTGGAACAAATTTGATCTGAAGTGAAATCTCTGAACCAGAAGTAACTGAAATGTCAGTACAGATAATCAGATTGGTATGTGGTTGAGAAGTGTATGGGATTCATTGTAAACCATAAAATCACTATAATTAAACGTAAAAAAACAATCAGCTTTGTTATATTTTCTCTAACAAAGCTGTCTATTTATTGATGGCCAGTAAACTCACTCTAACTAAATTTAATGAAAACTTGAAGCCTTTCAAATCTCCCATCCCTTGTGTTAAAGTGCAGGGCACATCTGTTGAAGATATAGCACTCCAGGATGATCCCCCAGCCCAACAACTCCCCTTTCTGAAGCTGCCACTGTGATGCTGCCTGGGCATAGAGCGGCTGCGCCCACATCATGTGGCCTACCGCATCCGGTGGTTGGTGCTGATGATGTCACTGGGTCAGAGGGAAAACTGTGTCAAAGGAATGGATAGTGCAATGTGCAAGCCATGATGAATCAACATTTCTGAAATTCCAAAACAGTTCAAATGACAAGATGAAACTTACCACTAAATATACAAGTGTCAAACCCGATTACAAAATTGCAAGGATTTGAGCAACCAGAATAAAAAACTGTCTAGTTAATTACAGAATTGAAATTAATATAAGCTATGCTACTAACGTCTTGCAATAGTCTTAGTTTTCTCAGGAGCATCTGAGGAGAGCTCTTATTTAGGGAAAAGAGATTATTTAATTATGTATTTAATTTCTATTACCCTGCCTAAATTAGGCAATTAATTTGACAACCACAGATATCGTAAAGATGGAGTATTGACAGTGACTGAGTCACGTGGGTTTACAAGGTTTCAGAGCCATGTAATCAATGTGCCTCTTAATCTACAGCATTCTTTTTATCGACAGAAGAAAACGTTCATAAATTAAATTAATTCCCTTTCCCTTTTTTAGTAGTATTTTATTGAAAACAAAACAAAACTGCAGCGGCACTGGTATCGAAATAATATGTCACGGCAGCATTCTCCAGTTCATGATTTAGCCTAAGTGAACAATCTCACCTCCTCCTCTGCACCTTCCTTTTTAAGTATTAAATCCCTCTCTCTGCACTAATCCGGACTGCTCGGAACACAAGAGCACGCGATTGAGTAGGAGAATTTACAAAGCGCTTACTACAGCGCGAGTATTTCCAGAGCATGCAAGGGGGCTGACATCATGCTCCCACAGGGTGCCAATCATTCAGCAACGCCGTGAAATGCGACCTTTGACCCAGAACGATTTGGCTTGTTTTCACTTATGATGAAGTTTACACTAAGAGAGTGGAGCAGCTGTTGGAGCTCCAGGACGGTAATGAGAGTATTATTATTTTCTGTCGAGTCACGCATTTTATGATTTATGTGGTTTCTCTAACGGCTCAATGTTCCCCTGCTGTTTAGTATTTTCATGTACTACGGTCAAGAATTTGGAAAAGTAGAGGCACTACTTGCTGTACAAATGTATACTCCCTAATCCGCAGTGCCGCTTCTCCTCTTGTATAAGCAAGTTATTAGTGTCATCTGCACGGAACGCTAAGTGCACGAGTTGCCCAAACGCACTGAATCTCTTCCTGCACAAACTATTTCAGAGAACCCACACATCTGCCCCCTGGGATCACCCGAGCACATGTAGCTTTCTCTTAATAGCATTTGGTTTCTGACAGCAGATTCCCTTACTGCTTATAGGCGTCCTTTCTAAATGCCTTTCGTGCCACAGAAAGAGGATGGCCAGCCTCCGGAGCTCCTCTCAGCACCCTCTACCCCCATGGGTACTCGACGCCTCGCCTCTCCTGAGGGAGCCAGAAGGGGTGTTCCCTTGGGCTGGTCGAAACAGCCTCTGGTCCAGGGGAACGATTATAGGTCCGGGGGCTGCTCGGATAGCGAACTTGTCGCAGCCAGCAAACATGATCAGTCAGGGAAAGCCCCGTTTCCCTGATTTTGGTGATTTTGCCTTTATTATCAACAGCACTGGAGAGGGGTTAAGAATCAGTTTGAGAAAATCAAATCTAAGCCTGATCAGAAGGGGCAGGAAAGTGGGTCAACTTGTTTGGGTCCCCCGGCAAGGACAGCTACCCTGTTCGGTTAATAAAGCTTTACCTGGCAATCATTAGTACATGAACGTAGAGCCCCCCTGACCATTTACCAATTTACAATTTGATCAGTCACCCTGGGGAAAGTGGGAATACACAGCAATGACTGGTACTCCTACAGCTTTAGGATAGGGGCCGCCAACAGGGCCTTCTTGCAAGGGAAGCCTGCGTAAAGACCGGAGGGGGGTGTCTGTACTCCTGCTCTCTATATGGCAGAGGAGAGGCACAGAGGATCCCAGCCAAGATTCTCTATTTGGTAAACGTGAACAAGCAATCAAGGCCTAGCATCTCAGGAGGTGATGCAGGCTGGTTCTTAAATACCTTGTAGTCCCCAAGCACCCACAAAGGAATGTCCACACTCCATATTCGTTAAAGCACAGTCTTTATATAAATAAGGTTCAAGGTTATATACACAATCACGATAGCACACTTTGTGCTCCGACAATTCTAAAGTGTTAAATATATACAGTTATAGGTGGTACCACGATTACTCTGATTCCATTGAAATGCATCAACTGTACTCAACTCAAATAGCATATAAATCAATACAGCAAAACGTTATCAACCATAGACTTAGGAGGAAGACAAGTTGGTTAGACAATTGGCCGAATACTGAGCCCCTACCACTAGGCACAGTTCTGTATGAGGATCCCCCCCACCTGGGCAACCTGTAAATGAAGATGCACTACAAGCCCAGTCCAGATATTGTCTATTAGAGTCTTATCTCCTTCTATAGTTCTGCAACCCAAATTTACCATGTGTTGAATAGTTCTTCGTCAGGGAATTGACAAGCTCTTCTTGAGCGAGTTCCCTTTCAGGCAGGAGCCACGGGTCGTCAAAATTCCGAGATGCCGAAAAAGGTGAACGTTGGTCGTCTAGGGAGCAGCTTCGATCTTCGCGATGCTCGTCGAAAGCTCATGAGCGTCCTGTGAAGGAGAGGCGTGCGGTACCCCTCGACGCAGAGTGTTCGTTGCTGCAAAGATTGAATGAAGAACTTTGGACCAGCAAGGGTGACGAGTCGTCAGCGTCTGCGAATGGGACGTGACCACGGTTGGCTTCAGTAGCTTCGTCAGCGTCTCTGAGGTCTTCGGGTGGCAGGAAACCCACCAGCAGATTCTCCTCGGTCGTCGGCAGCCTTGACTTTCTCCGGCAGGCCAAAAGCGGTCGACGAGGATCAGAAAGGGAGTCCTTGGATCAAATGCTCTTAGGCAAATGGAGCACAGCGGCTCCGGTCGACGACGGCGATCCTCGACGGTGATGGACTTCAATGTCCAGGCACTTCTCTTTGCGATTTGGCAGCCTTTCGTAGGTCTGTCTACCAGGGAGCTTTGGCAAAGATCAGCTGGTGCACGATGGTCCCTCGTAGCTCGGGGTGAGGTCTCCTAACCAGGTCCTCTCTTGGATCAGTTCCTTGAAGGAACAGCAGCTTTCAGACTAGCGAAGGACAGCAACAGCAGTTCTTCTTCTTCCAGTGGCCTTCAAAGTTAAGCATCAGTTTCAATGTCAGTTTCTACTTCAGCTTCTGAATGATTTCTAGCATTGAGAGGCCCCCATATATACTGTTGATCTTCCATTCACTCTGCTGGGTCACACTCAGGCAACCAATCACTCAGAAGGGCATTCAGGCAGTCAGTCAGCCAATCAGGCACACAGTGCATTCAGGCCATTCTTCTCCATCCAGATACCCACAACACAGAATGTGGATTCGGAAAAGCACTCTGCCATTCAGCACTACACACTGCATACCAGTTTCGGGCAGGGCTGTCTCAGTCATTGTGTCAAACACCAGATACTAGATACCCACAACACAGAATGCGTATTTGTCACACACTCCATTCACCCAGGTCCCACCCCACGGGCGTACCCACAACATACAGTCATTTGGAAGGTATCCGGTCATTGCATTGCATCTAAAACAAAGCATCGAGAAACCATACCATTGAAAAAAAAGCATTGAAAAAAAACATTCATTTTTTCAATGGTAAAGGGTTTAGTTTAGTAAAAAAATATGTTTTAAACCATTGAAAAGGGGGGTTTAGGGGAACCCCCCCCATAAAAGAACCCCTCCCATTAAAAAAAAATAAAATGCATCCCATGTTTTTTTTTAGACACTTTGGTGTCAATGGAATGGTTTGTCGATGCTTTGACTGTCGATGCAATCACTAGAAACCATTGGGAAAGCTCCAGCCAGTCTGGTCTGGACTTCCCCACAACACCATATAAGGAACTTCCACCCAACAGCCAGTCAGGGGGAAGGGACAGAGTCAGGGCTTGCCGGGACTTTGGGAAAAGTAAGGTAACAGGTGATAGAAAGCAAGAGGCCACAGAGGCCATCTTGTTTCCCATCAGGAATCCACTAATTCCAATGACAGGGCCTGGGCATCCCAAAATGGAAGGTGCACAGGGCACCTGTCAATTCAGCACAGAGCTACCACCAGCCTGTACCATGCTCTGTACACTGTACAGGGTCGTACTCCCACCGATGGGTGCCATAAGGGTATCCCAAGGGTCTGTTCACCACACCAAATACAGGAAGAGGCGCATCGCCAGCAGTCCCACATGAACTCCTGCGCGGAAAACAAGACAGAACATACATGATAAAGCAATAAAGGACAAGGATATGGAGGCCCTGTCCATCCAATGCATTTCCAGCATCACAGTCGCCCCCGCAGACTGAGGTTAGGGCGTCTAATCTCCCACGAGATTGATACCCTTATCCAAACGATCAACATACCTTCTGGAAAGGCCATCTGCATTATCATGACTCTTCCCTAGTCTGTGCTCTATGGTGAAGTCTAGCCATTGCAGGCTAATGGACCACCTGAGCAGTTTCGGGTTTTCACCCTTCATCTGCATAAGCCACTTTAAGGGTTTATGGTCTGTTTGGACCTTGAAGGTAGAACCTGTAAAGTAGGGCCTAAAACTCCTGAGGCTCCAAACTATACTGAAACTTTCCGTTTCAACATAAGCCCACCTATGTTCTCTACCCTTGAGTTGTCTACTGATGAAGATGATTGGATGTTCCCTCCCTTTGTCATCTAGCTGGGACAAGACAGCTCCAATTCCTGTGCTGCAGGCATCTGTCTCGACGATAAAGGGCTTGCTATAATCAGGCGCACACAAAACAGGTGCCAAACACAGACTTTCTTTCAAGCCAACAAAGGCCCTCTGATAGTCTTCTGTCCAATTAACATTCCTTGGTTGCTTGGGCGAAGTCAGAGCTGTCAGAGGTGCAGCTATGGTTCCATAGTCTGCCATGAAGTTGCAATAATACCCAGTGAGGCCCAAGAAGGCTCTCACCTGGGTTTGAGTTGTGGGAGTCTCCCAGTCATGTACATCCTGTACTTTACAAGGGAGAGGTTGGATTTGACCACCTCCTATCTCATGACCAATATATGTGACTTTCCCCTGAGATATCTGGCACTTGTTGGCCTTGATAGTGAGGTTTAATAAGGTTACTTACGGTAGTGACCACCTTACTCTTAGTCCATAGTCCCCTTTCCTCCATACTTATGGGACATTCTTCCGTCCTGTGGGACGGGACCGGAGCACTTTGTAAAAAGAATCACATTTTTAAAAAATGTGTCCTTCCTCTCTTTTTACGTGGGGTACCGCACGCGGTCGTAACCCCGCCCTCATTGGCTCTGCCCAGCGCATCGCCCATCAGTCCTTTTCTATCGCCAGGTCAGAGACCTTTAAGCAATAGAGGAACCTTATTAGAGGGGATGGTGGGCAGGCGTATGGAGGAAAGGGGACTATGGACTAGGAGTAAGGTGGTCCCTACAGTGAGTAACCTTATTATACTCCTACGTCCTGTCTCCTTTCCTCCATACTTATCCCAAGCACTCCTCACAGGAACTATGGGTGGATGGAAACCCCCTACTGAAAAAGGTTTTTTAGCCCAGCCTGGCCAAATTCAGCATCAGATCTGGAGCTCAGGTCCAAACAGTAGTGTTTACAAAAAGCCGATGAAGAGGCCCAGGTAGCCGCTTTTGCGATGGTCTCCCAGGGGACATACTTTTGAAAGGCAACAGCAGCTGCCTTGCCCCGTACCTGGTGTGTGTGAATCCCTTTAGGAGGTTGGAGACCCTGAACAGTGTAAGGCTCCATAGAACAGGCAGCAATCCATCTGGAGATATTCGCTTTGGAGGCCTGTTTACCCTGCGGATTACCAAAGGTCACAAATAGTTGAGAAGAACTCCAAAATTCAGATGTTCTGTCCAGATCGAACTTGACAATGCAAAACCCTCTCGGCTTCTGAAGGCGTGTTTGGGAAGAAGACGGGCAAGGAGATTGACTGATTTAGATGAAAATCAGAGACCACCTTTGGCAGAAAAGAAGGATTCGTCCTCAGGACAACCTTATCCTTGAAAACCAAGAAGGGATGCTCCACCGATAAAGCCTGGAGCTCACTCACACGTCTTGCCGAAGTCACGGCAAACAAGAAGGACACTTTCCACGAAAGGTGCTTAAGATCTACTGTAGCCATTGGCTGGAAAGGTTTATGGCACAAGGCCGTGAGGACCACGTTCAGATCCCAAGTCGGAAGCGGTTTGCGAACAGAAGGGTAAAGACGCATTAGACCCGCAAAGTGCCTTTTAACCACTGGATTTGATAGTGAATAAGAGCACTGGTCCGTGGATAAGTAGGCGACAACAGTCGAAAGGTAAATCCTCCATGAGAGGACATGAACGCCGGACTCTGCTAGATGAGAGACGAAGGACAGCTCCATGTCGATCGTAGCCACCCTGGGTTCCAGTTGTTTGGCTAAGCACCAGTGGCAGAGCCAAAGCCATTTGCTCCTGTATTGAGATCTCA
Source organism: Ambystoma mexicanum (assembly GCF_040938575.1). Taxonomy (NCBI): domain Eukaryota; kingdom Metazoa; phylum Chordata; class Amphibia; order Caudata; family Ambystomatidae; genus Ambystoma; species Ambystoma mexicanum. Next base: position 154,367,573 of record NC_090929.1, on the reverse strand, counting down.
TCGAGGGCTTCCTGGCTGCCTGAATAATGCACATGTTATCAGCAGACAGGTTAAGATGTTCTAAAGATCTGAACTCAGGCACCATGCTGCCAATCTGAACGATTGTGGGGAGGGGTGCCGCAACTGCCGATCTCTCTGGTGAAGCAGGTCAGGAACCAACGGAAGCTTGATCGGTGCACACACAGACAGATGTTGAAGGTCTGAAAACCAGAACCTGCCACCACGGAGCTGTGAGCAGAAGAGAACAGTTCACTCTGTTCCTCAGTTTGCAATCGTCCGATGAATCAGAGGCAGAGGCGGAAAAGCATAGGCCCTCATGTTGTGCCAGGGAATCTCGAGGTCATCTCCCAGAGAGGAGTCTCTCAGCCTGTTTCTGGAGGGATACAGAGGAAGTTTCCTGTTGGCCGACGTTGCGAAGAGGTCCACTTCTGGAGTGCCCCAACACTGGAAGATATGTAAGAGGACCTCCACTTTCAATTCCCACTTGTAACAGACCATTGTTTGTCGACTGAGGGCATCTGCAGTAACATTCATCTGGCCCGGGATGTGTACTGCCACCAGCCAGATGCCATGCTGAACCGCCCATTCCCAAATCTGAATGGCAAGATCCACAAGAGGAGGGGACCTGGTACCCCCCTGCTTGTTGATGTAAAACATGGACACCATATGGAGGAGCTTGTCTTGGAGCGACCAGAGATCGGAATTTTGAATAAGGTCCAACATCGCACCCCACCCCACCCCAGAAGGGAAGAGTCCATCGTGATTGTCACCAGCGGAGCAGAATCCTGAAAAGCTGAACCCACCGATAGATTGCCAAGAGATTATCACCACAAAAGGTCCGCTCTCATGAAAGCTGGAATCAATATCATTTTGGATACAGCTTGATGCCAAGAACTTCGAAGAGCCATCTGCGTCCACCTCATCTTGAGCCGAGCAAGAGGAAGAGCCAATACACATGAGGCCATGAGGCCCAGAAGCCTCTGGAACCACCAGGCCGACATGCTCTCTGACTGCGCAAACACTTGACATGTGGCCACCAGATACTCCATTCTGTTCCCGGTCAGGTACACTCTGCAGTCGATCGTGTTCCAACGAAAACCCAGGAAAATCAGGTCCTGAGAGACCGTCATGGAGGATTTCCGCCAGTAAACTGACAGCCCAAGGTGGAACGGGAGCTGGAGGAGAGACTGAAGGTTGCTCGAGGCTTTCAGCGGACAAGCACTGCGCAGCAGCCAATCATCCAAATACGGATACATGTGGATACCCTGAAGCCGACGATAAGCTGCGATAACCAACATCATCTTCGTAAAGACACGCAGTGCCGATCTGAGGCCAAAAGGGAGCACTCAGAACTGGAAGTGCTCCTCCCCCACGGAAAACTGTAGGTATCTCTGATGCGGATTCCAGATCAGGATATGCATATACGCATCTTGGAGGTCCACCACGCTGAGCCAATCGCCCTTCTGTAAAGAGGACTTTATTTGACAGGGCGTGATCATCTTGAACTTCTCTTGGGGTAGAGAGAGATTGAACTGGTAAAGGTCTAGGATGGTGCACAGGCCAGCCAAGTTGGGTTTGGGCACTGTAAACAGCCGGGAATAGAAGCCCTCCCCTCACACCCCTAGGGGGACGGGTTCCACCGCCCTGAGATCCAGTAACTTCTGCATCTCGGCTCTGAGGGAGGGTGATCCCGACTGCTGGAAGGAAAGATTGATGGGTGAGGTAGGGGGAAGGGGGAAGCGGAAGCCCGCCCGAGCGACTGACAAGACCCACCGGTCCTCGGTGATGGTCTGCCACGCCTCCCAATGAGACGCAATGCGTCTTCCCACCGGGATCTCGTGCGAGCGCAGAGAAACTTCCTTTAGCTGGTGTTTCGGTGGCGGCGCCACTTGAACCTGAAGAGGAGGCTGAAGAACGGGAGAAAAACCAGCTCCGTTGCTGCCGTCGGCGGGAATTTCCAGATGGGCTATCAACCCTGCGGGACTCTTCGGTCCAGAAAACCCCTTAAACCAGAGGCTGCAAGGACGTTCTCTGTGCCCTGAAAGGCGGTTTCACCAGGACAGACAAGGACTTGGCGGTCTCAGTGCTATCCTTAGTTTTGGTCAGTTCAACGACCGTTGTGGAATGTAATTGCCATCAAAGGGCAGGTCCAAAACCTTATCCTGTACCTCCTTAGAGAACTGGGTGGCGTGCAGCCAAGCCCGACGAGAGGTGTCCACGCCAAGCATGAGGCCCCGGGCTGAGGTGTCAACATGATGTGTCGCGGCCTCCAGCATATCCTGAGCCAGGACCCTAGCATCCGACAATCCCGTTCTGAAATCCTCTAGCTTTTCAACAGGAATAAATTCCTCAAATTCCGACAGACCTTTCCACATTTTCATATTCGCCCCTGCTAACACCAGTTCTGTGTTCGCTTGACATAACTACAGGGCTGAATTAACAATAATCCTCCTTCCCAAGAAGTCAAGAAGCTTGTCCTCTTTGACCAGAACCTGTGTAGCCGCTGCAGAAGACGATGCAGCAGGTCTGGATTGTAAAGTGGCGGAAGCCACTAGCGTGGAGGGGGGGGGATGGACACAACGCTAAAGCCACCTATTCCGAAGAATGGAACCTATAATGTGCGTCAATCTTCTTGTTGACAAACAGTCCAGAGTGTGGTTTTTCCCAAACTTTACGGACCTTGGCCAAAACGTCCTTCTGCAAGAACAACCAGGTACGCTCCGAAGCAGACAAGGTGAACGCCCTGAAAGAACGCCCTCCTCTGGAGCGGGTGCCTCGGGTACTGGAACATCCAAAAGACACATCATGTCCAGCACCCGGTCGTGAAAGGCTCTGACAGAGCGGGGCTGGTCTTCACTGTCCTGATCCCCATGTGCGTCGTCCGACAAATCCGGATCAGGCTGAGTCGCATCAGGCACCACTACAGACTTGTCCACTAGGGACAACAGAGGCAAGGGAGGAAGAGCCGGAGGAGGCCCGGCCAGTAAAGGCGGCACAGGCGGAACCACAGGTGCCACAGCTGGGACCGTCAGCGCAGGAGGGCATATCTCCCTAAACAAACCTGGAAATTATTCTTTCTTGGGGTCGGTGTGCATTAGTCTTTGAAACTTGTCGAAAAAGACTCCGCCAACGATTTAGGTCTCGACCGGAGACGTCCTCTCATGAGCGGAGTAATTCCAGGGATGCAATGGAGAGGGGTGCCAAGAGGGCCCTCCCCCATTGGTACCCACATAAATCAAGGGCGCCAATGCCGCAGGCAGCGAGACATTGTGCGGTAAGGACATCAGAGCGTTCCAGTCATAAACTGGACGAAAAGGATGCGCACAAGGAAACCGATGTTCACCTAAAAAGCCACTCTCCACACCCAGAGCTGATGGCGTAGTTGTAAGGGAGGAATCCAAAATGGCTGCCATAGTCTTGGCGGGAGCAGCCGCCATTTTGTCAGCACCTGAGGATAACTGCGGCACGTGTGGAAGTGAGACAGTGGTCTCCACAGGTCGGTCAGGGGTCTTCATCTTAGCCTTAATACAAGGAACCTCGGCCGAGCCGGTATTGTGTGGCCTAGAATGTTTTTGAGACATGCTATCAGCCAGAAAAGCTTTCAGCGGAAGGATCTCGGCACCGCCGGTGACAGAGCAATTCCAGTCCGAGTCTTCACTCCATGCCCCCTCAACAGGTCTGGTGTCACCACTTGAACGGGAGCGATGAGGAACACACCTCACTGACAAGACCTTAACAGGCCTCTCAGAACTGTTGGCCAGTCTAGCCTCCAAACAAGGGGCCTTGGACCCGAGCCCAGTATCTAAAGCCCTTTCACCATGGGCCTCAAACTTTCGTTCAGTACCAACAGCCTCAACTGAGGCCTCAGGGCGTACCCCGATGTTTTTACGGGAAGCTCCAGCTAAGGAGACCTCGAAGCAAGCTCCGGTACCCGCCGCCACAGTAGAACTGGGCTCACAAATAGCCCCCACAGGAGGGGCCTCCGATAGTAATCCGGTGTCAATAGGGCCCTTACGGAGGCCCTCAGAGAAAACTCTGGTACACTTTTTAGGCCTAGAAGGCACCTCAGGGCAAGCCCCGGTAATAGAGCTTTTGATGCTCCTCCCTGACCGGGAAGACCCCGGGAAGGAGTCCCCCGACCAGGGTGCTCTAAAAAGTAAAGAACTCACTGGGCGTTTCTTCTTTTCTTTGATGAAAGTATAAAAATGCAATGGGGGAGCACGCTGAAACACCACCGCACACCGCTCCCAACGACGTTGAAGCGCCCGGACCGAAAGGGAGTCACAGTAAAAACACAAGTCCCACCGGTGGTCCGAACCCAAGCACTCTAAACAAAGAAGATAGGGATCCGCCCTAGCGAAGCGTCACTGACAAGAAGAACAAGTAGGAAAATCTAACTGAAACGGCATAGACGGACTCGCGACCGCTAAGCCGGAGCAGGAGAGGAGGACACTGGAAGGAAAAAAAATCTTCCGAAGATGCAAGTGCATCCAGTCCCGAACCAGCAGAGAAAAGGACTGATGGGCGATGCGCTGGGCGGAGCTAAGGAGGGCAGGGTTACGGCCGCGTGCGGTACCCCGCGTAAAAAGAGAGGAAGGACACATTTTAGAAAAATTTGATGCTTTTTACAAAGTGCTCCGGTTCCATCCAACAGGACGGAGGAATGTCCCATTAGTATGGAGGAAAGGGGACGGGACATAGGAGTAAGCCCTTTTCAAGGCCTGCAACACTTTATCCAAGTGAGTCAAACGCTCCTCCCAAGTGGAACTGTAGACAGCGATGTCGTCTTAGTAGACCACACAAAAGGCCTCCAGCCCACTGGGTGCATGATTGAGTAAACGTTGGAAAGTTGCATGTGCATTTTTCAACCCAAAAGGTATGACTTTAAACTGGTGGAACCCCTCAGGTGTTCAGAATGCAGTCTTTTCTTTGTCATGGTCCGTCAGAGCTATTTGCCAATAGCCTGAGGTAAGGTCAAAGGTTCCCACAAATTTGGCAGCACCTATGGTGTCCACGAGCTCATCAGCCCTGGGCAATGGGAGCACCTGAGTTTTGGTGACGGCATTGACTCCTTTGTAATCCACACAGAACCTCCAATCCTTGGTACCTGCCTGGGTACTTGCCTTGGGGACAAGGACCACTGGACTGGACCAGGGACTGGTTGAGGCTTCAATAACACCCAAATCCAACATCTTGGCGACCTCAGCCTAAATGTGGTTCTCAACTGTATCTGACATACGGCAGAACCTGCTTTTGACAAGCACACTGTAACCAGTGTCAATTTTGTGCTTACACCACGGTGTAAGGCCTGGTGTCAGTGAGAACAGAGAGGCATACTGCTGGAGCAAAGCCCTGCAGGCCCTCTGCTGCTCTGTCGTCAGATCTGGAGAGAGATGCACTCCCTCCACTGAGCCATCCTGAGGATTGCTATGCAGCAAATCAGGAAGGGGCTCACTCTCATCCTCTTCTTGCTCTGAAGCCAGCAAGAGATATGAGACTTCTGCTCGCCTATAGAAAGGCTTGAGCCTGTTGACATGGAATACCTGAGGGGCTGCCCTAGGGACTCCCATGTCAACCAGATTCACTTTGCCCATCTTGTAGATGATCCTGAAGGGTCCAGTCCACTTATCTACCTAAGCTTGAGGCTTGGTAGGCTCCATCACAAGGATTTACTGACCTGGAGTCCCATTTCCTCCTTAGGGACTCTTCCAAAGCACCTAGTATGCCCTTGGGAGTTTTATTAAATCTCTTGATCAAACCATTGGTCTGGGGATGGTAAGAGGTGGAGAACTCGTAGGTTACCCCGCACTCTTTCCACATGGTTTTCATGTAACTAGACATGAAGTTGGATCCTCTATCAGAGACAACCTCCTTAGGGAATCCAACATGGGTGAAAATGCCCAGGAGAGCCCTGGCAACCACCTTGGCAGTCAGAAGGGGTATAGCCTCAGGGTACCTGGTGGCATGATCAACCAAGACCAGGATGAACCGATGTCCACCTGAAGTGGGAGGGTCACAAGGACCGACAATGTCGATGCACACCATCTCAAATGGTGTGCCAACCACTGGCAATGGCTGCAGTGGGGCAATGACACTGCCTCCAGTCTTGCCAGACAATTGACAAGTTGGGCAGGTCCCGCAGTGGGACTCCACTTCTACTCTCATCAGGGGCCAGTAGAAATGGGCAGAGAGCCTTTGCTTTGTCTTCTTGGTCGAAAGTTGGCCAGCTAAGGTCACCTCATGCGCCAACTGCAGTAGGAAGGGCCTGTAAACATGGGGTACCACCAACCTCTTGAGGGCACCAGGTTCGGGCTTAGTGGGCTCACTAACAAGGAGCTCACCCTCCCAATAGATCCGGAATGTCCTGGGCACTTCTCCCTGTGCCTGGGACAGGGCCTGTTTCCTCAGAACCCCGAGAGAGTGGCACTCTCTCTGACCCTTACAGAAGTCTGCCCGGAAGGGTCCCCCTTCAGCCAACAGGCATTAAAGGTCGGGGTGGTCCTCCGGGTTGAGCACCTCTCCCGCAGGACGGTCTTCTGCCTCTTCTCCCTTAGGAGTTGAGTGTGGGTTTACCACTGGACCCAGCCAATAAGGAGCATGAATCCCAATGGGTGCTGCAGGAGCAGCAGGAAGAGAAGGGGTCCCTTTCGCAGAGGTGGCCTTCTTACTCTTCCTTCTTCATGCCTTGGGTTTCCGCCCGTCGGTGAGGGTACTGGACTCGCAGCCGGATCCGGTGTGACCTGCGAACGGGTGACCACCGCAGCAGCCATAGGTAGAGCATCCGAGATCATCCCCATTTCTACCAAATCATTTCCTAACAAAATGTTAGCAGGCACGTTGTTCTGAACCAGGACAGGAAGCTTCGCTGTCTTGTTTCCAATCGTAATGTTCACTAAGGCTACAGGCAATAATTTGGGAGGCCCACCAGCTAACCTGGTGCTTCTCAGAGGAGCACCTACATAGTCCTCTGGCTTGAGCAGGGTCCTGTTCACCACTGCCATGCTTGCCCCAGTGTCTCTCAAACCAGTAGAAGGCTGGCCATTCAAGAGGACACTTCTCAAAAACCTACGGGTGTTCTGTGGGATTGTTGCCAGTACTTCCGCGTACTGGTCCCAGGCCTCAAGGGATACTAGGGAAATCTCCATAAGAGCACCGAATGTAATCACTGTAGAGGAGGGGAGGACAGTGGCCTCCACCTCAGGCATGGGGTAACGGTAAGTCAGGCTGACAGCCTGGACTCCAAGTGCCTTACCTTTACACTTGGGGTCACCCTTCTTGTGACCCAGAAGCCCACAGTCCCAACAAGTGCCAGGAATGCGGGGGACGGTACTGGAACCACTGTGAGCCTGCTTTGCAGCAGGTGGACCACTACTCTTACTCCCTGCCACATAGGACCCGTTCCCACTAGATTATTGGGTCTTAGGAGAGGAAGGGTTTGATTTATTCGACTGTGACTGCTTCTGGGACTCCTCAGCTTTCTGAGAGGTCCCCTTTTCTTTGTCCTTGTCCTTCCCACTGGAGTCCTTAGGGGACACCCGGTGGGAGACCCACTTGTCAGCCAGCCTGGCCAGCTTAAAGGGATCTAAAATGTTCTGGTCAGCAACATACTGACGCAGCTCCGGTGAACAGGCTTTCCAAAAAATGCTCAAAAAACAAAAGGTGTTCTAATTCAACTAACGTTTTTACTTTGTAACCATCAATCCACCCCATCATGTTCATGTGCGCAGCACTCACCCAGTCATTCCAAGACACATTCTCTCGTTTCTTAAATTCCCTGAACCTTTTAAGGTATCGGGTAGGTGTCTTGCCAAACTTGGCAAGTAAAGTAGACTTCATGCACTCATACTGACTCCTTTCATCCACACTCAGTTTCAGAATACAGTCATATCCAGTCTGAGGCCCTCTGCTTAATAAACACTTAGCCCAATCTCTTTTATCAACATCATCAATTGCACAAGCCATCGGAAATGCTTCAATCCATTGAAGGATATCAGAACCCTCTGCATACACACCAACCAAATCTTTCATGAACTTGGTGGCTGGGGACCTGACACTCAGCTGGTTTCGCTGAAGTCTCCACTGTAGCTTTCACCAGCTGAATTTTCTGGTACTCAGTGTCCCTATTGTATTCCGGAGACACCCGGCTAGCCCATAGAGCCGAGGTTTGTTCCCAAAGTATTTTAAGACGACATAGCTGCACCCTTGAGATGGATGAGGTTGCAGATTAATTACTCCAACACCAATCAATAAGGACTCAATGGTTTGGCAAAGGGAGTCCGTTTAATGACAAGTACAAAAAACGGGGAGTCATGGAAATCAGCAGTGATGCAATCATCCTTCTCGCTGCAACTCCAATGAACTTCATAAAAATCATAGCAGTTATACTGAAAACTCGTCATAATTGACGTATAACACTCAAAGGTTAATATGAAATTCTATTGGTTAGGAAAAGGTAACTTTAATATAGATACTATGGGCCTCATTCCGAGTATGGCGGTAAGGGATACCGGTCACCGTTAACGAGACCGGTGCCGGTAATCCCTTACCGCCACATTCCAAGTTCCCTTTGCGCCCTCGTCCTTAACGCCTGCTTTTAGCAGGTGTTAGGGACGAGGGCGCAAAGGGGCTTTTTAGCCAATAACGGTGACCGTAAAGTACGGTCACCGTTATTTGCAATTTCCCCATTCCCATGAGTCCTATGGGGGCTCATTTGGGAATGGGGAAGAGCCCTGGGGAATGGGAAAATACCGCCCTGGTCAACTTGGAATAGGGCGGTAATTTCCAATTCCACCAGGGCGGTGCCGGTACGGGTCCGGTGCCGACCAAGGCGCTACTACCGCCATTAGTTTGCGCCGGACTCGGAATGAGGCCCTATATCTGTATATGGTAACAGAGTGAGGGGATTGGGTGAACACTGTCAGGTGGGCGTCTAAGCACTTCCTTCAAAGACTATAGGACCCTAAATTATTTGGTCCATTGTGATTGGGTTGGCACCAACTCCATGCATACATTTCGACTTTGTTTAGCAGCACGCAGAATGGTCAGCCAGGTGCAGGGTGCTCCCTAGTTACCCGGCCTTTCTCCAATGAAGGTTACAATCAATCATCACTTCAACAACTATGTGTCAATTATGTTACTGTGGTTGGCCTCGAAACTGCATCTTCTGTCTGGGAAGGTTACGATATCTCTGCCTGGGCGGATGCCAAGCATAGGTGTGAACTCGTGCTTCTCCTCGCTCGGATGGTCACGTGCTTCCAACACCGTGAATTTGTTTAGTTTCTCTCAATTTGTGCATTTGATTCTTATTCAGCTTGCCACCTGCCTACGCATCCTTATCTTGACCTTTCAGAGACAGGATATTTTGTTCTTAAGTTTCAATTATATGTATCTACTGTTCGTTCCTTTTATTAGTATGACCTTGGCTCTCCTGGCACGAGTCACCTCTGCCGAGTTTCGATTCAGCCGTCTCTTCTCGTTTGGCTAGAATATGAATCTCTGCTCATTCGGCCTTTAGTAACCTGGGTTAATTCTGCTTCGTTTGTAAAGTGGAATTACACTTAAAATACTGTGCTTTGTTTTGAGGTAGATTATGTATAATGGCGCTTGCTGCACTATTCTTCTCCTTAGCATTGCAAGCCGCATTGTTTTCTTAGCCTTCTTGCGGTTCATATGTACAGGTGTTAGCTGGTTGAATATGTTCATCCTGTTTACAGCTTAAGCTTCTTTGTATTTCAACATCGTTCTCCCCTTTTTGGTTCACGATATCCTTATTCATGGTGTTTGGTCTCTGGGTGTCATTCTCGGGTTGTCATTTCTTCTACTTTTTATGTCAGTCCGGGTCCTTGTGATGTCACCATTAGTCTTCCATTAAGACCTTTTTGGTTTCTTCTGGGACTTTCCTTAGGCAATCTTCATTTCGTCTCATTTGATGGTAAGGTTTCCTTAATGGATACCTTACTGTCCATGGTTTTTTTGGTATCAGTACTTCAATAGGTGTTGCTCTTCTGATAGGTACTGGGCAGAGCCCTACTGCGGCTCTCTGCTGATTTACCTGCTCCTCATCCGTCACTTATTTTGGTGTGAACGTTCCTGGTAATTCAAAATGGGCGACTGGAGTACAGGTTTTATTTGGGACCTCCTATACACTATCTTTGAGTATCACTTGCTGTGCCAACTCCTCTTTCTTTCACTCAGCTTCTGGTTCCAATGTTTTGTATTGAAAGGCTAACTGTTCCCGTTTGCAGGGTACATTTACCCACTCAGCAGAATCCCCATCCATCACCAAGCTGCACTTCAGCAGTCACCCGCAGAATGGCTGGGTTGGCTTCTTTGAGCACCATTGCCTCGCATCAAAACTGCGTTTTGCAGCTAAAAAACGATGGCTGCACTGTCTTGCCACGCACCTATTGGGCAAGATGGAACAAGGGAGCACACTGTGAAAGGCTGCCCAGGTGTTTTCTTATGTGCACCAAAGAATAGAATTAAAAAGCAGCGCTGCTTTGCTGATAGCTCAAAATTTCCCAAAGAAAAAGGAAATATTTGACATTTAAAATGATGGCGCCCTGATGCTTTTTTTTCATCTATTGAACAATATACAGTTCTGATCCAGTAAGGCCCAACTATGCCCAGCCATATTCCAGTTGTGCTTTAGCAAAAGAAAGCATTTCTCACTAAATGACAGGCTGAGTCAGGCAAGATCTGGGAAATCACCAGAAACTTTACTCTCAGCCGTACGGAAAAACGATTGACTTTTATGCTACAAAATGTCAAAAATAAATGGTTCAAAAGAAACACTAGCTCTCTGTGCATATGTCAATTTCAATGGACTTGTGCCCTGAACAGATTGCTGTGTAAGAGAAACTGACTAGGGCTGCAAACAATGTTTGGAATCCAGATGGAAGAGAAGACCGAATTTTAAAGGGACATCCCAGCAGAATTCACGACGTGTCAAAATGTGCTTTTGCAAATAAGAGAAATATCTGTTTTAAAAGTGTAATGTTGAATAAGCCCCTGTCCTTGCATAGAAATATAAGGGGGGTTTGTTTAAAATCTAATATAATGTTTTATTCCAACAGCCTTGCCTTTTGGGCTCAGGAAAACTAAATAAATAAATAAATGCATTGGCAGTAGTGGGGAACCAGCCAAACAGTTTTTTTCTGACCTGGCTTCAAAGGACATTGCATCCCCCAAGGGGACCAGCATCTGGAAGCTCTGAATGGACCAAGGGGGAGAATGTCACACGCTCATCAGACTTTCTGTCTGGGCTCCAGCTTGACACAATAGATTCTGGGACACCTACATGTTACTTTTGGAAGTGACACCTCCCATCCACTCAAACTAAGGAGCTCCAAAGACAAACTCCCTGGCAACCCTGGGCTAAACTGACATTTGGTGACAAAGGCCGGCCCACCTGGCTCAAAAGACTATTTTGATGAATAAACTTTAAGACTTATTTCTACAACGGATCAATGCAGTAATGTAAACATTTTACAGTTTAAATGTAATTTATGTGGCTTTGAAACAAGAAATTGTGGCTTTCCATGGCATGTATGGGACGCAAACACCAGGAAAATGTGAATCATGGGAAACGTACATATGGTAGAATGTTAAAAATGTATGGAAATATGTTCTATGATAATGTGTACACATATCTAAAATTGTGGCATTTTGGGTGAAGTGGTTCCCACGTAAAATCACAAAAAACTATTAGAAGGGCGAAACAATGTCATACAGACCTGGGAGTTGGACTGCCATGCTCTGTGTGAAATTTGTAATCTGCCTATGTAATTTGCAAATGTGCCACAATTGTAAAGGAGCGATTTATGTCATAATTGATTTTTTGCAAAAATTACTGTGGAATGGCTTTGTACCTCATAAAACCCAACCCCATAAACTGAGTCCGCTCCTTGAGGAGGCGACCAACATAGGATGACCTATCCAGTTCTTAGGGGTAGGTCTAGTTTAGTTCTGCCCAACAATAAATCCTGTGATGTCACCCGCTTTATATAAAGGGGGGGAAGCTCACAGAGACACAACTCTCTTCTGAATTTTCCATTGCCTGCGTATCCAGATATTCCACTTCACTTTGCAAGATTCCAGATCTACAGAGCATAGCTGACCCTATCCAGGCAGGACCATTGATCCAGAAACCCCACTATAAATCCCAATAACTAGGGAGGGAAAGCTGTGGTACCCTTTTGGGAGTATCCCGTGACCAGACCAGCTTTTTGCCCCACTACCTGCATGCCAGCTGTACCCCTGCTATCCAGTGACCAGACAGGCCCAGCAGTTTGCTGTTAGGAAAGCCTGTTGTGCTGTTCTGTGACCAGAGCCTTTGAGTCCAGAAACCCGGTTGGCTGTCCCAAATCCCAAACTCAAGTGTGGATTGTGAGTATTTCTCCATCCCAAAGCCACACATAGCATACCCCATCTTGATACTTTGCCTTTGTTCCACTCTCTAAGTTATCCTATCCATACCCTGGTAACTTTTTTAACACTGTCTGATTTCTCTTTGCATCCTGTCCTTGATCTCCAGGCGTTAACGCCATTCTTTTACTCATCTCTGTCTTGCATAGATCCTTAGGCATATCTTGAATAATTTAAGTAATTCCCACATAGAGCTGAAAGCGGGGTGAAAAGGTTAACGTTGCAAATTAACCTTGGAGCGTACCGTGTATTTCTTTAGCAATCTAGTCTTGATAATCTACTTTAAGTAAAACTTGTCCTTTCTTTCCAAACCGATCTCTGCTGTGTTTATTTTCCCAAAACCGAATCTCCTGCCACATTGAAAATCTTATCCAGGTATTCAGCTAGAGCCACTCTTTCACTTCTATATCATCCCTGTGATGTGACTATCACCCAGCCTAAAAACCACATTCCGATTCTGTCTATTTCACCTGTTTTTAAAAAAAAAAAACGTTTTGACATTTAAAAGTGCAAAAAGAGGAAAATGCAACTTTTCAATGTGTGATTTTGGTTGCACTGTGTTCTTACTTTCAAGTTGCTTTCTGAACTGTATGCCCTTTGTTGATACCTTGCCTTGTAGTTGCTAGTGATATTACATCCCTGATACTGTGATAAATCATATTTTCCTCATTTATTCAACTGCACATTTAATTTAATTATTTACCAATTCCGAGTGTCATTTTATGCAATTGCAAAGGGCTTTTGCTTCTTATTTTGCGAGGGAGGTCGGATTGCAATATGCCTAATATCCCTGACTCCTTGCTGCCCCTTTCTATCCACTCAAAATTCTATTAATTGGGGTTTGAGGGCGCATTGCAGGGGGAAATCTTAACTCAGATGCTATCTACCCGAACAGTAAAATTGCTCCCATTCATCTGTGCTTTGGATACATTCTAGTAGAAGGTCAACCAAAAATATTTCATCAGTTTACACTGTAATTATCACCCCATTGGTGATTGCTGCCCAATATCCTATAACTGTGATTTTCTTTCAATTTAAAATAAATATTGTATTACCACCCACTGGCCTGGTTCATGGTCCATAGTGACCTGGGTATTTGTAAAAAGTGGTGTGAAACGGGTTGTGTGCCAGCTCAATCCGAATTTGTAGAAAATAAAGAAAAAGTATTCTAATTGAGAGCTACATCCTAGGATGAGGGCAAGAGTCCTGGTCCGGTGTGTGACACCCGATTGGAATCCTTTACACGTTGTAGCTCAAATTTTAAAAGTTCAATCTTCAGGGCTTCCCCCTGAAGAGCAGGGCTGGGGTTCGGAACAGAGGCAGGAGTGGTGGCATTCCCAGAATCAGATTCAGTAACAACCCCAGGGGCGGTGTCCTCATTGGGTGCATTCCCCCCTTCAAGAGCTTCACAATCAGTCTGGTAGTCCACCAGGGCAGCTATCAACTCAGCCTTAGACTTATCCACAAAGTCTAACTCCCTGGCTTCACAAGCACTCTGGAGAGCCTCTAAGCTCATCCTAGTCAATTTACCATTTGCAATAGATTCCATTGCTTGTAATGTAGTTATCTCGTACACAACTAAACCTCAATTTAATAAAGTGTAGATATTTTGTAAGTGGCAAGATTACACACTGATTCTTAAAACCATAAGCGTCCCACCGCTGCCACCAGTGTAAAAACCAGAGGGGGGTGCCTGTTCTCCTGCTCTCTATATGGCAGAGAAGAGGCACAGAGGACCCCAGCCAAGAATCTCTATTTGGTAAACGTGGACGAGCAATCAAGGCCTAGCTTCTCAGGAGGTGATGCGGGCTGGTTCTTAAGTACAGCGTAGTGCCCAAGCACCCACAAAGGAATGTCCACACTCTATGTTCGTTAAAACACATTCTTTATATAAATAAGGTTCATGGTTATATACACAATCAGGATAATACACTTTGTGCTCTGACAATTCTAAAATTGTAAATATATACCGACCTAGATTACTCTGATTCCATTAAAATGCATCAACTGCACTCAGCTCAAATAGCATATGAATCAATACAGCAAAACGGTATCAACCATAGACTTAGGAGGAAGACAAGTTGGTTAGACAATTGGAAGAATACTGAGCCTCTACCAATAGGCACAGTTCCGTATGAGGATCCCCCCACCTACGCAATCTTTAAATGAAGATGCACTACAAGCCCAGTTCAGATATTGTCTATAAGAGTCTTATCTTCTTCTATAGTTCTGCAACCCAAATGTACCTTGTATTGTAGAGTTCTTCGTCAGGGAATCGACGGGCCCTTCTTGAGTGCGCTCCCTTTAAGGCAGGAGCCACGGGTCGTCGAACTTCCGAGATGAAGAAAAAGGTGACCGGTGGTCGTCGAGGGAGCAACTTCGATCTTTGCGGTGCTCGTTGACAAAAGCTCATGAACGTCCTGTGAAGGAGAGGTGTGCGGTGCACCTCGAAGATGAGTGTTCGTTGCTGTAAAGAGTGAATGAAGAACTTTGCCCAGAAAGGGCGTTGAGTCGTCAGCGTCTGCCGTCGGTGAATGGGACGTGACCACGGCTGGCTTCAGTAGCTTTGTCAGCGTCTCTGAGGTCTTGAGGTGGCGGGAAACCCACAGGCAGATTCTCCTCGGGCGTCGGCGGCCTTCACTTTCTCCGGGCAGGACGAAAGCGGTCAATGAGGATGAGCAAGGGACTCCTTGGATCAACACGGCGGCTCCGGTCGGCGACGGCGGTCGTCGACTGTGATGGACTTCAATGTCCGGGCGCTTCTCTTTGTGATTCGGCGGCGGTCCCCGTCTCTGGTCGGCAGCCTTTGGTAGGTCTGTCTACCAGAGAGCTTTGACAAAGATCATCTGGTGCAAAATGGTCCCTTGTAGCTCGGGGAGAGGTCTCCTAGACAGGTCCTTTCTTGGATCAGTTCCTTGAAGGCACAGCAGCTTTCAAATTAGCGAAGGACAGTAACAGCTATTCTTCTTCCAGTGGTCTTCGAAGTTAAGCATCAGTTTCAATGTCAGTTTCTACTTCAGCTTCTGAACGATTTCTAGCAGAGAGAGGGCCGCAGATATACTGTTGATCTCCCATTCACTCTGCTGGGTCACACTCAAGCAACCAATCACTCAGAAGGGCATTCAGGCAGTCAGTCAGCCAATCAGGCGCACAGTGCATTCAGGCCATTCTTCTCCATCCAGACACTCAAAACACAGAATGTGGATTCAGACAAGCACTCTGCCATTGGGCACTACACAGTGCATTCATACCAGTTTCGGGCAGGGCTATCTCAGTCATTGTGTCAAACACCAGATACTAGACACCCACAACACAAAATGCGTATTCTTCATACACTCCATTCACCCAGGTCCCACCCCACGGCGTACCCACAACATATGGTCATTGGGAAGGCTCCAGCCAGTCTGGCCTGGACTTCCCCATAGCACCATTTATGGAACTTCCACCCAACAGCCAGTCAGGGGGATGGGACAGAGTCAGGGATTCCCAGGACTTTGGGAAAAGTAAGGTAATAGGTGATAAAAAGCAAGAGGCCACATGGGCCATCTTGTTTGCCACCAGGAATCCACCGTTTCCAATGACAGGGCCTGGACATCCCAAAATGGAGGATGCACAGGGCACCTGTCAATTCAGCACCGAGCTGCCACCAGCCCGTACCCTGCTCTGTGGGCCACACACAGGTACGCAACAACACACACTAGAAGTACAGGGTCATACTCCCACCCATGGGTGCCATAAGGGTATGCCAAGGGTCTGTTCACCAAACCAAATACAGGGAGAGCCGCACCGCCAGGAGTCCCACATGAACTCCTGTGCAGAAAACAAGGACAGAGCATACATGTAAAGGACAAGGATATGGAGGCCCTGTCCCTCCAATGTATTTCCAGCATCACAGCCTGCACCTGCAATTAAGAGGATAGGTAGATGGTATTCGGACCACTATCAACTATATATTTAAATACTGGTGGAGTTTGCACTGATGACCTGCTCTTCTGCACAGGAGTAATTGATGTACTGTTAATTGTCCTTGATGTTGTTTAATCATTTGTGGCACGTTTCTTTGCATTGGCAGTGACACTGTGTGGTTTGTGGGGCATTCGTTTGTGGTTCCAGCTGTGAAAAGAGCACAACAGTGGAATAGAGGTCCCAACATGTGATTGAAAAAGACAGAAGTGATTTGGCTGGGCACGTCGGCATGAGATGGCATTCATTTATGTCCACGGTGCACAGGCAGCTGCAATGGAGGACAGCACCCTGAATTATGATCTTGCACTTGGGCGGGAACAACCTTGCCACATTAGGAAGGGGACGCTTGTTGGCACAGATGCAGGTAGCACTAATGATCTTTGCACAAATGCTGCCGGGCACAGCCATATTTCAGTCTGAAATTGCGCCCCGGCAGCAGTCGCGTGGAGCCTTCTGCATCGCTGCAATGGAAAATTCTAGAAGGAGATTAAACAGGAGCATGGAAACATTTGCAGGATCCAAGGGCATGAGATTTTTTCGGCATAGGGTACTGGGCCAGTTCCGGGACCATCTAGAGCACGATAGTGTGCATCCATCCAACAAAGGGCTGGATGTTTTCGTCAAACAAATACTTCTGTCATTAAGAAAGGCTGGGTGCAAATAGGTTCCTTGGTGAGTATAACTTACTGTTTTGGGGACATTGGGGCAACAGGGGAGCCACCCTCAAAGCGTGGCAGAGTTACAGGGCAGTACTAACCGAGGCAGGAGGGGAGTTTGGTGCTGCGGTTTTGGCCTCATTCAGTACCCGATGGCTGCAATTGAACCAGGTTCTGGGTCAGGCGGGCACTGACTCCATTATGGACAGTTCAGACTCCTCGTCAACTGAATGCAGTGATCCTGGGTCTATTACTGCCTGGCAGTTGCTAACCAGAGGTGGGAGCCTGATACTTTGCAAACCGGAAATGACACAGGTCACCAAAGAACAATAAATATTGTTTCAAGCCGGGAAATCAAATGGGTTTCCTTCAACCTTAAAAGGTGCTGAAGAACATTGTGCTAAAGGACCACCCCAATTTCTTTGCTTGACTCCAATAAATGTGATCTTTTCTTTCCAAAAGGTATATATTGTCTCTGTGCCTGGCGAAGAGGGGGAGCCAAAGTAGGGGATAGACCCGCTAGGCAGCTCTTGTAACACTGGATGCAAAAGGTGACCCCTGAAGCAATATCTTATTTGCAACATTTGTTTATCCATTTTGCGGAGGAACGTCATAAGAATATTTGCTTTGATGACACTACCTTTTGGAGCTCATTCTGCTCAGGATCTTTTAAAAGCAGAAAGTAAATAGATTGCATGACATGTTGTGTCATTTTCTAAGTCTTGTGCATCGGTAATTATGGTTGTGAAAGTGGCAGTACACTTTTGCAAGCAAGGATGAGATCCATTTCCTGGACTTGGAAATTAAAGCCCAAGGAGAGGAGCTCAGCAGCATATCAGTGTTTCACAAACCCACTGATTGCAAGAGTCTTCGCATGTACAACAGTTACCATCCAAGTACCCTATGTGATCATCCGCCATTCGGTCAGTTCCCGGAGGTACAGACAAAACTGTTCTGAAACCCAGGACTACAGATCATAAGCATCTAACAGACCATCTAATAATAAGAGGCTATTCAACATAAATTCTGAAACAGACCTGCAAAAGTGCAATGAACATACTCTGTGACATTACTCTTACAGAAATCATGCCCCATGAAAGATCAAAGGAAAATCAGTCATTTTGAGTTAATCACCCCTATTCAATTAAATCAAGCAAGAGATTAAAAAAACTATGGCCAATTTTGAATGTGGGATAGTTGGAACTGGCATCCCCCATATTTGTGATAAAATGCAGGAAAGACATCTGTGACACACGCATATGACAGCAATAAGACCAATATTCCAGTACAGAGCTCACAACAAGAACTTTGATCTAACTCACGACTCACCAGACATGCCCCATGTGGTGCCTGTTCAGTATATTCTCAAACTTGCCAGAGCCAAACTATAGACATTGGCCTGACATATCCTTGGGTGCAGAGAGATTTTACTAATTGCAACTCAAATAATGCAGTATTCCCATGCAAAGTGATATACATTGGCATGACAAATCGACCTATCAAAAAAAAAAAGATAATTGAACATAAGCCCTGTATTAGCACACGCAAGCCGACGGTCCCACTAGTTGCATATTTCCTTCAACTTCATCATCCTGCAGATAGTTTTACCTGGACGATTCTTGAACAAATAAAAAAGCTAGTAAGGGGAGGCAATATTACATCATGGCTACACTTAGAGAACAGAATTGGATTTTTAGACTGCATACAGACACAGTTGGGCTGAATGATGAAATTCAGTGGCACACTTTAGCCACCAGAAAAACGAATTGACATTTAAATTCTCAATACTGTTCACCGGATAACTAATAAGAATATATTGACTGTGAGGCCTGATACGTACAGCACACTTAACAGTTCTCTTTTTAAATTAATTACGTTAGCCCCTCAATTTTGGGATACCATTCCAAAATGGCAGACGATATCTCATAGCTTCAAGTATCATAAGATGAGAGGCCATTCTAAGCACTTTCTGCATCCCAACGTCACTACGTTTAGCATGGATGGTCATCAAGATTCACTTATAGGCAATCACAATGGATGACAGAGCGCCAACAACCCAAGCAGTTTAAACGAAGAATCATACACTCCAAAAATAAGTGTGCACTGTCCTCCCTCACTAAAGAGCCCCTGCTAGCAAATACAGGCACTTACTTCAGTTTGAAAAGACATTTCTTTTGACTCATCCTCAACGGCACTACAGAGTGATCTTGGCCAGATATCAATCCTCAGGGCTTCTTCATAACCTTGTTGCCGTTTTCCATTAACCTAGATAGTCCGGAGAGAATGTATGATTGGCAACCACCAATGGGCATGTCATGAAGAAGTCCGCGTTAACAAACAACTTTTGGAATGAGGGACAAAACGAAAGCACATATTGTATGATGTCAAAATGACAGGATTTAAAAAAATCTGAAAATACTCTCTAGGTTTGGCCTATTGTGTTAATATTTAGGTATGTTATTCCTTTTTAGTATCCACTGTCAAAAGTATTGTATTCCAAAAGAGTCTGGTTAATTTAATTGATTGATGCAGTCCCAAGGAGGTTCAGGATCTGGTATGAGGTCTGTAATTATCCTTTTAGGAGAGAATAATACGGTTTCAAGTCGTCCCACCAGTAGAACTGTGGAGCAAGTCTTATGAAATTAAGGAAAACATTCCAGACGTCTTCCCCATCTTTATATGGCTAAGGTACTCCATGATGGAGAATCAGCCTTTGTTGTGCAGCAAGGATTCGCTCTAACCCAGCTTGGAACCGAGTATCCGATGAGTCGCCGGGCATTCCAGTAAGGTGTCTAATACGTACATTCGATCCTCGGGATGGGTGTCATTAATGGTGACTGGGGCTTCAGATATTTTCAGAAAGAAAAGGATCTCTTCCTCGAACCTCTGTAAAGCCTCTAGTTGGACTTCTTGGGGTGGTTCGGGGACCTCAATACTTTCCCCTTTAGGGGAGGAACCAAACAGAGTTTTAATAATTTTTAAAGCGGGACTATTTCCAGAGAACCTATGGGAAGATGATGTCTAGTGGGTCGCACTCCTAGGTTTAGCTTAGTGTTGGGACAGATGTTATAATCCGATAAAAGAGTATCATCAATTACAGGGTGTTCTTGTTGATGTAAAGGAATCTTAAGCTGATCTAGAAGAGTTATTTCAATATCCGTAACTCGTTCTTCTTGGGACACTTCTATTTTGTACTCTGTTCCATTAGCTTCTTTAATCTTTAATATCATCAATAGAGGTTATATGAGTCTAAAGATTTTTGGTTTATTAGTTCCCAGGTTACATCAGTTGAGCTCATCCCACTCCAGACACCAGATGGTCCTCCCTCAGGCAGCCACCCACAGGTTCGGGATCAGGAAGCAGCTGCACTTCCCTGGCCATATGGGAAAAGAGTTTCCTGAGAGATGGAGTGATGACATTGCTAGATTCATTGCAGTTCCCAAAATTAAACTACTGCTAGTCATAACGTCCCTCGCTTTTTTTGGGTTGTCCGGATTCTTACATAATCCAAAGAATTGTTTGAACTCGGGAATATCATGCCATGCACCAAATACTGAGCCTCATCACGAGTTGGTTGGTAACTCTGTTAGCCCTATCGCCAAAACCCCCGGCGCTATTAGCGCCGGATCACGGGTTTGGCAGAACTCTAAGTCCCCATTCCCCATTGGGCCAATTCGGGAATTTCCCATTCCCCACTGGGCCCATTCAGGAATTTCCCATTCCCCATTGGGCCCAATGGGGAATGTTCGGTGCTATTACCGCCGGCGGTAATAGCGCCGAAAATCAGCAAAAATCGCAGCAGATTTGCCCTGAGCTCAGCGCTGGGGGTAAATCCGCCAGGCCCGTGATTTGGTGGACCCTTAAATGCGGCAGTAATAGTGTTACCGCTGCATTTAAGGGTTACCGCCAAACTCGTGATGAGGCCCACTATCTTTTAATTTATTCAGCCTTGTCGGCATGAACATTCTTTTAACACAGGTGAAGGAAACTGGTGCAAGTAGTTCTGAGGTTTTTGATTTATAAAATGCAGTTTAGAAAATATGGAGAGAGATTTCAATTTCCCCGTGTGTTCATGACTCCTGGCCCAGTCCCACAATCTCACATGTTTCCTAAAAGAATGAAGGAGTGCATCAAGCCCTGCTGGCCAATTCGGGGTCCATGTTATGATATCAAAAAAGAAGTTTCACTGATGTCCCTAAATTCCAACAGAGGGCGCCAGGACCCTGACTCAATTGCTTTCCTGAGAATGCATAAGATCAAGGTTCCCTCCGAAGTCGTAATTTTGATGAATACATTTCCTCTATTTAATTTAATGGCCGAGGTCAGGGAAGTTAATCCCATCTCTAATCTTACTGCCTCAATTGACGTGACGTGGGATAGGCCAACATTCTTCGCCACACTTCCCCCTCTAATGTATTAATCCAGCAGTCCTGAGTCTCGTATGAGGTCTCCAAGGCATATGTAATTCCTGAGGCTAGTTTTTGTAGTAGGAGTGTATTATGCCCAGGTTTCTGTATCCAGCTGTTCTCTGCGTGAATTCTTTAATCATACTCGATAGCCTTTATGCCCGACTTCTACTCATTAATTCTAAGTCTCCTAATTTCACTGCTACTTCATAGCCAAGCTACACATACTATCCCACTCTTTCAACAACCCCTACTTGAGTATGTATCACTATTATCTAGTTTGGTTCTACCAAAACTCATGAACCTAGTTTTATTCATGTTTACCGCCAAATCATTGGCCTTTGTGTATGCCAGGACTGCCAGTGCACTGCGTTTAATGCCCATGTAAGTGTGGTCAAAGACCGATAATTTCATCCGCGTATGCCAACCATGGGATATGTGTTTGTCTGAGCCTGGGGGGACAGTTAACTTCGCATACCGCCAACCCCATATCAGGCAGGAGTAGGTTCAAAAACATCGGGGCAAGGACGCATCCCTGCTTCACCCCTCCGACAATATTTATAGGTGCCGAAAAATCCCCCATGCTGTTCAACCTAAGAATTGTCCTTGTATTATGGTGCAGCAATCTTAGTGTATACAATAGCCCTTCCAGAATCTTTAGCTCTAAAAGCTTTGCCCATAGCTTATCCCGATTTACCTAATCAAAAGCACCGGAAAAGTCTAATAACACCACATAGAGGGGAGAATAGCCTGACTTTCGTGCCCACCATATCAGAGAATTCAATACAAAAATATTGTAAATAGTTGAGAGCGCCTCCCTAAAGCCCATTTGGAATATACTTAAAATGTGGGTGTCATTCAACTGTTTATTCAATCCCCTCAAAACAAAAGCGGAAAAGACTGCTCATTACTTCAAGCAGTGATATCAGTCTGTAATTGCATGGCTCCCGACGTTTTCCTTTCTTGAATACTGGTATCAAATGTTACATCCTCCAGGATTCAAGGATGTCCCCACAGGAGATCATAGCCTTAAACAAAGCAAGGAGTATCTCTTCCCATTTCTCTGGATTAGCCTTCATTACTAAGTTTGACATACCGTCAGGCCTTTGGGCGTTCCATTTTTTCAGCAGCTTAATTATCCCTAGAATACTATAGTAAGCTAGCTCCACCGTCATATGCCCAGCCACAGGCGAACAACCAGTATCACCACTGAATTTAGAGGAGATAAAGCCACTCAATTCTTACTCCCCAATTATATTTACCAGGGCTCCTTTATTGCCCTTGAAGGGTTACCACAGCTTTTCTGAGCCACTAGCATTCAGGATGGCATACATATCTTGCCAGGCTTTATTGTAGGATGAACCCCTATAGATTTTCATCCAGTTTCTGTACTCATTTACTACCTGTCTGGTGCGCATCCTAACTTCGTATAAAGTCGTGGTACTCAGCCTTATTCTTCTAATAGATTGTCTGAGCTGTCTTTTCCTACCCACAATTACTCTATCATAAATCATACTTTTTGCAACCACCATCCTGGCTAATTTACAGTTACCAATCGGCAGCTAACACGCAGTTCGAGATTTAACCCAGGCCATGATTTCTTTGGGTTTATGAAGCAATTGGTAATGTACATACTCATCATCTAGCATAGCCATGAAGTTAGACATAGCAGCAAGGTTGCGATCAGTCCAGCCAATCCTATGATTCCCCTTATTAACCTGTACTTCACCTGTGGGATGCGGGTGCCGATTACCTGTGGATACCCCCTTAAGTACTAGCGTGAGAATAGCATGATCACTAAACGAGTTAAAGGCAACCTTTAGCTGCTCAGTACTCAGTTCCCCATTTTCACATACATATAGCTAATCAATAGTTGATGCCGATGAACCTTGTCGCCAGGTCACTGAGGGTGGTATATTACCTGAAACATGCCCATTCATCCTGCACATCACAAGATCTGCGAAAGAATCTGTACAAAGGTGTCCCTGAACCGAAGGTCTCCCTACCCAACAATTTGTGGGCTGCACTGGAAGTAGTTTATCCTCTACTATTTGATCATCCATACATCTTTCATTTAGGTTACCCCCCATTACAATCATCTCTTCAATTTTAGCAACCTAGAGCGAAGCCAACATATCGTACACCTGCAAATGTATCCGCTCCATGTGAGCTCCCCCTCTGGGGTCATTGATGTTAATCACTAGCATTTTTGTTTTCGAGTCAAATTCGATTGCTACCGCTAACACATTCAAATCACCCGCCACCACAAGACCTCATCCAATTTAAGAGATTTTCAACATGCAATAATAAGACCTCCAAAGGGTCGCCCTCACAACCCTGGCTTTCCCTTTTATAATTACCTTGGTATCCGTCAAATATAGTGATAGCAACCAGCCAGGTCTCCTGCAGCATTATAATATCAGCTGTGTTTAGCAAATGGCTCAAGCCATGCTCCCCAGCAAACAGACTTTATGGTTATTGTTCATGACCACTTGATAGAAATGCTAGGAGGAAAAGAGAGCAGCCATTCCCAGTGAGACTTACTTGAGGGGTCTACTTCTGGAACTTTGTTTTGGGTGGAACAAGAAAAAGCCACTGAATGTCCAACCGTGTGGACTGTGTTTTGAGTCCTCTTGCCGAATGGTTTACACTTAACGAGGGGCTTGGAGGCCTGAAGGGGCTGATCAATTTCATAGCCTCTTTTTTAAAAGTTAGTCAGTGTGGTCCTTAATTCATTTGACGACACCTAAAGCATAGCAGTGGACGCATGTCGTAGGATGCTGACATGCATCTAGTTGCTCCACAAAATTGAAAACGCTACTCTTCAAAACACTTAGTGCTGTGATCCATGAGCTGTAGTAGGCAGCACGATTCATGGAGCCTTCGTCTTCATTGGCTAGTAACAGTAAACGCTGTCACATAATTATTTACTAAATGAACGTCACTTGCATCCCCTCTTCTTCTCTCGAGGGTCACTGACTCTGTTAGCGATTCTGATTGCCGTGTATCTGTCACCTCAGTTACCTTTTCACTGGCTTCAATACCTGCCATATCCTCTTTGCTATACACATCCAATGTGGCAGAGAGAGCGGAAGAAGCGGCTTCTAAATGAGACTTCTCAGGCGCTTCGGGGAGAATGACCCAACTTGTAAATTTCCCCCTTTAATTTGTATCTCTTTTCCAGAGCGGTTGGCACGGTTTCCTGTCTTTTTAGTTTTCAGTCTGTCCGATGATACTATTGGGGCGGTCCATAAAGGTCCCGATTGGAAAGAGGCTTTCACGTTGTGCATCGATGTTGGTGCAATGTTGTATTTTAGCATGCATCTAGTGTAGTTAATGAGGATGGGATAGGTGTTACAATTAGTGTTACTTTGTGTTTAGTTGACACATTTTAGATTCAAATGCAAGCAGCAACATAATGTCAAATCTGCTGATACAATACAAAAACAATGTAGATGTGTGGCATGCCACGTAACGCCTAATGGTGGGAATCAAGGAGCTTCATATGAGCATGCGAGAAATGAGATTTGCGGATGGGGGAAACCATTGTGTGGGGACACAGAAGTCTTGAAGATACATGCAC
Source organism: Ambystoma mexicanum (assembly GCF_040938575.1). NCBI lineage: Eukaryota > Metazoa > Chordata > Amphibia > Caudata > Ambystomatidae > Ambystoma > Ambystoma mexicanum. Next base: position 154,342,536 of record NC_090929.1, on the reverse strand, counting down.
AGACATACATACAGAGAGGTCTTTAGGGACAGGTGTCTGGGACAGTTGGGGAACACGGGGTACATAGCAAATGCGCAAATCTTTATGCCACAAGTCCCCTCAGAGCTAGCGGTTGTGCAGGCCCAGAAACCTGGGGTGGTGAGATAAACTCTTGTGTGACCGGGAAAGCTGGTTGAGCAAAGTTACAGGCTGAGGGTAGGCAGCGAGCAGCTGCGATAATATCAAATGGTCGCTACGGCCAGGCTCAGGTTTTTACAACATGGTATTATTGTGGAGAGAAGATGTAATCTTTTAAGTACATGGGAGCCTGTTATTCATTGTCCAGGGAAGTCTGACCACCTGGTAGAATCAGTTCGGGGCCAGGTAATAAACCCGGTGTAAAGTGATTCTTAAGGGAAGAGTTGACAAATGGTTTATGGGTTTCGATCATGTTCTCAGGAATTACTAGGATGTGGCTACAGGCCATGCATGCTGAATTGGTAGTCATATTGAGAAATGAGGACACCAGCAAGTCTGGGCAGATAAGATACTTATCGCCGGTTCGAAGGGAACTTGTTATTTCTCTCTCTCCTCGTATTGTTGAAGTGTTCTTGCAAATACGATGTGCATAACGATGCGGATTAGAGGTCCTTGGGCAAATGGAATCAGTAATTAATTGTGTTTGCTGTGTGAATCTGTAACCATGTAATGGCATCATGACCAAACTGCGGGAATACCCTCAGAAGGGCCGTGCTGTAAACATGAGATGATGCAAATATATGTTGAAAGGTGATGGTAGTTAAATAAATGTATCCAATGAGAGCGTGGGAAGTAAAGGAGATTGGATTTTGTTGTGTAGGTTTGACCAATCATATATGGGGGGACGATTTGTAATAAAATATGCAAGTGTTTTAACTTTTGCAAAATGTATATAATGAGAAATGTTTGTGTGGTTCGAGGAGATACGGGTTAGTTAGAGACATCCGGGGCAACCGACCTATTTTCACTTTTGCTGACCGTTTGTTTCTTTGCCCTTTTTTAATTTTTGATGTTTCTTGCGTGTAAGAATGGAGTCATAAAGAAGATCTTCTTGTAGCGTTTTTTCTGTGCTCTCCTGATTCACCTCCATGTTAATGGACTCAAGACCATCGCCATTTAGCCCACACCCACCATCCGCCAGTTGGACTTGTACGGGGGGAGGCGGTAGCAATGAAACGTCTGTGCCACTGGTTATCGAAGGCACCAAGCACTTAGCCTTTAGCAAATCAGATGGCCCTTTTTTCAAACACTCCAACATATGCCAGTGTCTTTGAGCCTCACCCTGTATGCCATTACAAAGTTTAAGCAAAATGTTCAGGGTAAAATGGATCAATTCTCCATGAGTGAAGTTGTCAACAGAGTTACCTGCTTGGGTTAGTATTATCTTCCTGGACTTGTGCAAACAGGTTGGGCGTTGCTGATATGTTACCGGACAAAGAAATAGGCACATTCAATACAGCGCTTGATGCAATGGAAGGAAGACATGCCCACTCCCTCGACGTGGGGTGCTGGTAATAGTCTGTTTGCAGAGAGTAACACAAATTGAGAAGTGAGTTGGTATGCACACTACTGTGTTACTAAGCAATTTATTGAGTTCCATAAGTAAGTCATCATCTTGAACAACATCGTTCACATATTTAAAGTCACTTGTAATGTTCTCTTTCGTAGATCTATCATCCAGGCCAACCGCTTCATTAGCAGCAGCATCAACATCATTACTAACAGCTGCCGCTTTGCTAGAGGGACCGATTTCATTGTATCTGGCTGTTGCGCTTCCCACTGCGCATGTTATAACTTTTCTTAGGCACTTTGCGAGGCATAGATGTTAACTTACTTGCTCGCCTTTCGAAGACAAACTTGATCCAAGGAGGTAGAGCACCGCCACCACAGCCTGACCAGACTACCAGACTGCATTTGTCAGCACTTTCGGTAGGCGGTCTTATAGAAAAGTCACGTCGGGCACCAGCTCTCCTCAAACGTAACAGTGCAAAGATGCTGATAGGAATCACAACAGCCTATTTTCTTCCAACACAAGAGCCATAACTAACAAATTGCAATTTCAATTTTGATGGGCTCCTGCCCTGTTTTCTCCAGCACACCAGTACAGCCAGGAAAGCACTACCACACTGCACTTGCCTGCACTTTGCCAGTTCAATGAATGCAAGCAGTGGTTAGAAGTTGGATGGGAGTGCCAAAAGCAACAACCCATGTCCTGCATGCGTCAAAGGCTCTGAACACAGTGAAATTAATTTAAGGATAGTGGTTCAAAGCCGCGGAAACAGGAGTCCAGCTTCTTTGGCTTCTCAGTGGGTCTAAGGCAAGGTGAGTCCTTGGTACTCTTCACTCCCAATCCAGGGAGGTTGGGCTCACCTGCAGCAGTCAATCACCTCCAGTGAGGAGCCTGGTTCCAGTGCAGCTAACAGAGTGGTAGGCATTGGTTCAAAAAGAAGCCACCCCTAACGTTAACTGGGGATGGTTGGGAGGCACAGGTTTCATCTGCCTTGGAAACACCCGTTTTCACCTCTGGCAGAGGGCTTTGAAATGAATGCACTCCCAATAAGATCCAACACATTCTTCTGGTCTTGCAGAAAGTCCAAAACGAATCAAGGAAGGATTGGGAGACCACTTCCTTATAAAGGTTAAAGGGCACAGGATTTTGGACCACATCAACTCTGCTGTACTGTGTCTAATCCCTGTCACTGAGACAAGTGACCTTTGCCTTCTTGCAGCATACCCAGAGTGCTTGTGTTCTTGGGACAGAGGGGAAAGAGTACAACAGAAAAACAAAATGGCGAAACACTCCTCAGTTTCCCTCTGCCCTTTCTGGCTACTCTAACCGTGCCCCCCCCCCCTTACGAACCCTGCCTCTTCAAAGGCCCTTTGGTAATTCAACCTCTAGTGTGAGGCTGGCATTTGTTATGGGTGTGTATACTTTAATTATAATACTTATAATTAAAGTATGTTTCCTATGGGATCTCCTGGTAAGAGCTCCTGTGCTCCAGGGGAGGTGTTGCCCATCCTCCCCCAGAATCAGAGTAGACAGCATTTCTGCCTTTTGTTTAACTTGCTGAAATAGAGACAGGCAGGTTAGCCATGAATACACCTAAGCTGACCTAAGCTCACAGGGTTCGCATTTGTATGATGCCAACTTGATGTGGCTTTAAAGGTTGTGGACACTATCAATAACCATACCAAAACAAGGTTGTGGCTTATTCTTAGACTATAGCCTGCCACCAGACTGATAGGGCCACAATTACTAGGGTTTTGGATCAGAGGTTCAGAAGTGAAATTCAGCCTCTGTCTGCAGAGACATGGTGTCCCAGCAACTGCCATGAATGCACATACAACCTTTGTACCTATCCTGTGCCACTGGAGAGCAGGGACATCAGATGTCAGGAGACTGATGCAGCAGGGCGTTTGTGTGTGTGCATTATGCTCTTCGCATGGAGCTATAGAAAGGGGGCTTCTGATTAACAGACCACTCTTTCTGAGGTGAGTTAACCGCACCATTTTATTATTTAATCAGAATAAAAATAGCTTGGCTACCCCACTCTCATCAGATGGTAATCCATCCGAATCATTTGGTAAAGTAACTAGCTTAACTTCCTTAGAAATGAGGACACAAGTTACTTTCTTTATTACCCTGCTTTGGCTAAGTGAATAACGTAATTTACTTGAACATAAATCTGCACGTGTTTACGGAGTGCACATACTGTGCACCCCATAAACACATGCGTTGTAATGTGCATGCTTGCAGTTAAGAAGCTGAAGGTATGGCTTTCAATACTGCTGAAATAGTTTGTTGGAGGATGCTAAATTATGATGGCCCAGCCCCAAGCGGTGGAAACAGGAAGTGCTGCTTGGCACGATCAAATGAAGTGTGAAATTTGGCACGAGGTTCAGGGAGTGGAAAAACAGAGGGAATGAGCAGCTGGACCTGGGGGGGCATAGAGCACACAGTTTTACGCCTTTGACCAACACTGGAAGGTCGTGTGATGTAACACTGTCTATGCTGATGGAACGTGGTACGGCAGCAGTGTGAGACAGTGCCACTTTGTTAAACGTATTTGTTTTTAATGGGTTTCAATATCTGTGTTTGCACAGGGCAATGAAAGAAATACACATCCACTTTTTGAATTTCTTTTTTAAATGTCATGCTCTGTAAACCAAATAGGCTGCAGTACAAAAATATAACATGCCAACGTGTTTAACACGTTTCTGGATATTTTGTATTTTCGAACTCTTTCCAGTGGTTTAGGAAGCAGTCGCCTTCAGAGAGGATGCAAGGATTAAATAGGTGTCTTTCCCAGTCGATTCTGCTGGTGAAATGCTTCTATTCCTATTTCAGAAGGAATGAGCAGTGGCCCTTTCACTTCACCAGGAGAGAGCTAATGTACACAGCCCAGCACACACCGGGACGTATGACTTGCTATGAGCAGCAAGAGGAAGGCTCCCCTTCAGACAATGCTGCCAAACTGTTGAATTTCATATGAGAGCTATCCTCATCTGGCTTACTTCTTGCGTGAAATTGCTAGCCGCTGGCCTTGCAGGGAGAGGAAAGAACGCCAGTGTGCTGCAGAAAAGTTGACCTGTGAGTACAGTGTAGCGTGGTTAATAACCTTGCTGTCTGCAGCCAGAGCCAGGGATAGAAGTGTACCAGAAAATAGCAAACCGGGCCTATAATATCTGGGTACCCGAGGGATAGCTCTGCTGTATGAGCCCCGAGTAATCTGGGCAATTTAAGACAACTCTGCTGTTTGAGACCTGCCCCTTAATAGTACGTTTAATGTTAGGGACACTCTACAGCCTGATGACCAGACCAGCAACATCTGTGTAGCCTGTGTGATCGCTCTACTGCAAGCTCCTGCAACATACATGATGTAGCTGGGGGCCGGGAGTTCCGGGGGTGGCGAAGGAGGGTGAGGGGGCAGCTTTTCTGTTTGAAGCCTGTACATTTACAATATGTGTAACCAGAGAGATAACTCTGCTGGGTGAGGCTCAGTCAGTATAACATTGTGAATAGCTTTACTGTCTGTGATCTGGGCATTTAAGGTATATGTGATCTCAGGTGCTGCTCTGCTCTATGAACCGTGACAATCTGAAACATCTGTCTCACCCACAAAGATCTGGGAGCAATCTGTACACTTCCCCAACCCGAACATGGCGAGTATCACTTCTGGCACATTTTACAAGCCCCGGAATATTTGAGTAATAATGGCCTAGTCATTCAATCAGTATTACTGCCGGGCTATTACAATGAGCGGCATCAGGGCGTTTTTGAGCAACTCCCCTGTGTTTGTAAGCTTTAAGCTGTACACTAGCTGACATATTAAATCGGACTATGAACACCACCCTAAAATATTTGAGCCCACCTAGATGGTATTAGCAATATCCTGAAATATGTGGTTGACACTTTCATATATATATCAGAAGCACCTTGACATAAGAAGACAGCCCCTTGAGATATAGCATTTCTAAGGTTCTTATAGCAGCACACTGTAAATGCGATGGCATTTGTATTGGAACAGTGATGGGCAGAATATCTTTTGGTACATTATTTAAATCTAGTTTTATTAATTATTTGTGTACAGGAGAAGTAGTACTTCCATTGTACAACATATTTGCCAGAGTGGAAGAATAATGTTAATTTTGACTTATTTTGTTGGAAACTTCAGTTTTAAAATGCATATTGGTGTAAGCATGAATTGAAGGAATTGACATAGAGGTATGTGGAGCCTTTTCAGCTGACGGGAGGTGGCTCAAGAGGGGAAGTTCACTCAAAAAGTGTATTGGCTCAAAAGATGGGCTATAATAAAAAAATATATACAAAACATATTTTTAAATAAAGTTCCTATGTCAAATTTTGAACTGCATTTCAAGCAGTAGGAGACATCCATTTTGTGAAATGAATGAGCCTCCTCTGTTCATGTTAGGCTGTGCTCTTGCGGCAATAATCAAGCAAAAGCCTCCTAGTGGAGCTTTTGCTTACTGCTGCCAGAGAGCAGAGCTTAACATTAAGAGAGGAGGCTGCCTTGACTTTCATTTTAAATGTACTGTGCTCCCCAAACCCAAGGAAGCACAGAAAAAACGTAAAATGAAAGGCACAGCAATTGTAAATATTTCGCCGGCCGCCGAGCACGGGAAACTGAAAACTAAAGTCGTGGCAATTATGAATACTCTGCCGGCGAAGTATTCATAATTGCCTGGACTTTTGTTTTAAGTCACCCAGGCTCCCCCAGGCTCGTGGGAGCCCGGGAGACTTAAAGCGAAAGTGCCAGCGATCATAAATACAACAATGTTGTATTTATAATTGCTAGTACATTCTTGTCTCCCGGGAGAATTAAAAAGAATGTACCGGCAATTATAAATGTACATATTTTTTATTATGGCCCATCTCTTGAGACAATACAATTTTTGAGTGAATTTCCCCTTTAAAGCCTTTTACAAGACAGCCCGATTGAAGGATTATGTGAGGGCAGCGTACTGGCAAGGAGACTCGTACAATTTTTATTTAAAGCCGATTGACCATGGCGTTTCTTTATTGTTAAGTAAGCTTATCCCAAAGTATCTCAGCTCCGGTCTTGCCTTAGAATGTAGATTTTGTTTGTTAGGATAGTATCAGAAAGTCATGATTCCCTTCAAGACAAAAAGGCATGTATCCCACTCTCTGTTTTCATAACCTTTGCGTATAGGGTGGATTGTTGATTTATAATTTACTCATGTTGACTATTAATGGATTATTTGTGGGGACAAAAAGTTTGCTGTAAATTTGGGCTGTGTTAATTGGTTCACGATCCTGTCTACATTTTAACACTCGCCACTGTTACATGCAAGTACTGAGGTTAAAGTGGAATCAATGCATCAACTCGATACTGGTGTTGGCTCGGAATGATGGCCAAAATTCCCTAATTTAGCAAATCTCTCAAAATATGGCTCTATCAACAACACCTGACCCAGGAAAAATTCCAATGGGCGCACAGGCCGACGCACAGACTTCACAGCACTGTGCTACTGTTAAAAGATGCCAGCCCAAATGCCAACTACCCACACTCTGTACAGCGCTTCGCTGCTCTCGAGCTAGGACTGCGCTTTAAACAATAAAAAAATAAAAAAAATATCCAGACATACTAGTAGGAAGAAGGGGGATATTCAGCGTGGGAAGGAATGGGATCTTCTGCCATGACTTGCATTTTTATAAAAGGAGGCGCCTGGAATAGAATGTATGGATGAGGTCAGTGATAAAGGATGATTGGAGTTTGGAATTACATGTTTGTTTTCTCCAAGCTACTCCCTTACTTTCTGAACTATTATGGAAAAAGTACTTTGTCAAGATTGTTGTTAAAATATAAATGTTATCATCGTCCTCTGATGGCCTAAAATCTATTACTAAATATGAAGAGCCCAGGGGCCAAGGATGGGCAGGGCACCATGACCAGATGTTTTAGGTAGCCCTCTCTCTACACCAGCAGCAGCAAGCCAATGAAATCCTGAACTACTAACTGATATGCTAGACTGCTAAATGATGATGGAGAAGAGGCTGCAGGGCTGATTTGGTTGATACCAAAATTAGCATAATTTGTGCTGCAGCGGCAGTGCAGTGGCTCCAGAAAGGAAGAGAAAGCAGGTGCTGCGGATTGGAACAATCAACATGGCAGATGCTCACTCCTGAGTGAAGCCACTGAAATAAAGACTCGAGGAATGATATGCCACTTTCACTCTTCTTTATCTGTTATTAAGTTCTGACGTAGCAGTCCCCAGCCTGCCAAGCCCTCCACTAATGATAAACTGACTTTCCTGGAACATAGTCTGCATCAAACACTTAACACTCTATATTCCATTCCTAACATTTTCCCCACACTTTCATCATCCAGCACAGGATATAGCACATCTCCCCTTATTCTTCATTCACCATTTCTCACACCACCACCTCCTTCCACCTTTGGGCTCCTCTAACTCTTACTGCACCCCTCATCACCTTATCAATTGGTACTGGTTCACTATATACCTTTCCTTCTCACCACACCCTTCTTAATTCTCACCCAGTCACCTACGTGAAGCTCAGTGGCCTTGCAGCCTTTCCTTTCATTTACTCTCCTCAACCATTTCCCTTTTCTCTTGTCCACCTTTCTCCTACCGCCTCCATCACACAATCGGAATCTCTCACCCTACTCAACAATGACGGTGATATCCTCGTATTTCCTTTCCTTCTCATCATCTCAAAGGGATTTACCCCCATCACTGCATGCAGTGACATTCTAAAAGCATAGATGCGCTCTCTCACTGCCTCCCTCTTACTATCCCCACACACACCAGCCATCCTTATCACATCTATTATACTCCTGTTCACTCTCTTATCTGCCCCATTACTGTCTGGATGATAAAGAGCAGTTATTTTGTGAGTAATGCCACATTTATCACATGTTAACTAACCCTACCCACAAACTGACTTCCATTATCAGTTAAAATGCTTCCAGGATAGCCATCCCTTTAAACATCTCATCCACAAATTCCATGGCTACAGCCACATTAGCTTCACTCACCACTTTGAACTCCACCCACCTTGACAAGACATCCATCACCACCATGATGAATTTCCCATGGTTCCCTCCAACATCTATAGGACCCAACACATCCAGAGCTAACTCATCCCTCACACCCTTCTGCACCACCACCTTAACCAAGGGTTGTGCACGTGCAATCACGCCCTTACTAGCCTTTTTCGCACTCTATAGAATTTCTAGTTTCTGGTCTAATTTCCAGCCAAATCCCGGCCACCTAATCCTCTCTTAATACTGCCTTTGTCCTAGTCACTCCTATTTTTTCTGCAAGATCCATACTCACCAACTTCTCCATCAGTGACACAGGAACCACCACTCTCCCCCACCTATATAACAACCTTCCTTCTACACTCAATTCCACTCTCAGCTGCCAATATGCTATCTCCTCCCCTTTTCATTTCCATATTTCCAGCCACAACGACTTCACATATAGCGCAACGCACTCATCTTTTCTCATTGCTTCTTCCCATTCCACCTTGCCTATTATTCCATACAAAACACCATTTTGGATAATTCATCTTTCCCTTCCTGTTCTTCTTCCCCACCTAACAAACACAAATGATCAGCCAAAATATTCTCCTTCCCCGGAATAATTTTAAACATAAATGCATGACTTTGCATCCTGGCAACCCAATCAATCACCCGACGGGACACTTTATCCAGGCTCTTTGACTCAAAAATAGCCTTCAGCGGTTTGTGGTCAGTCCTCAGAATAAATTCTGCTCCCCAAACAAAATTCCAAAATTTCTCCATAGCCCAATTAAAAGCCAAATCCTCCTTTTCCAACACATAATATCGTTTCTCGGGTCCATGTAACACTCTTGCGGCATGTTCACCCACTTCTGTCAACACTGCTCCAATGCCTACATCAATAGCGTCTACTGTGATCACTGACTTCTTTGTTGTATCAAATTGTTTTAGCACCTTTGCCATATCATTCTCTTACATTATCCTTCGAAACTCCCGTTCAGCCCTTTGATTCCACACAGAAACTTTACCCTTTTTAAAAAACGTCCTCATTTCTCCCACCTAGTCTTCAAAATTCTTACCAATACTCAATCATTTCTAAAAATGATTGCATTTCCCCTTTAGTCTTTGGAGATTCCATCTTGTTAATGCCCGCAAGCAACTCTTTCTTGGGCCTCACACCTTCACCAGAAATCTCATGCCCCAAAAACTCTACCAATTCCTTAAAGAATAAACATTTTTCCTTCTTCAAAGTCATCCCTTTTTCCTCCAGGATGTCCATACCATACCTAGTACCCTTTCATGTTCTTTCACTGTCTCCCCACAGATCAATATGTCATCCTGAAAATAGTACATACATTTCTGAAATACAGAAGATGCTGACACCAAGCCAAATGGCATCCTACAAAATTGAAAATTCCCTGCATGGACACAAAAGCTATTAATTTCCACGACTCTGGTTCCAACTCCACCTGGTGATAAGCTGATGCCAGATCCAATTTGATAAATATCCTCCATTTCTCTATCATAGAAAGCATGTTCACCATATTTGGCAAAGGGTGCCTCTCAACCACAATACACCTGTTAAGTTTTCTTAGGTCCACACATAATTGTAACTCACCACTTGGTTTCTTCACCACAACCAATGGTGAAATCCACTGGACGCTACTTGCCCTTTCAATTATACCCACCTCACGCAACTTGTTAATTTCTTCTTTCTCTCCCTTCGTGGAGAACAACAGAACTGGGCATAGCTTGGCAATAACCAGAACACTACCCTCTTTCAGAACAATTTTATGACTCATCCCTTTCACTTTTCCCCCACACTCGCAAAAACACATTGATATCGCCCAACATCACAAACAACTCACATCTGTTCCACTTGCAAGACCTGTTCAGTCTTGTTTGGATCCAAACCTATATCTAACTTTTTGTGTTCTCTCCACACCAACGTCGCACCCTTCTCAGTGTCATATACCCTTCCTTCATCTCGTCATCCCTTAAATTCCATCCCTACGATGAAATGACCTAACAACTCAATTATGTCCAAACTATAACCACCCAGCCAGACATCCGATGGAATCAACGTCTCCACATTTCCACACAACCACTCTAGCATCATTTGGCCCATGGTCGTTCACCTTTCACATCACCTGTCGGGCATAATTGAGTCCCTTTAACCTTCTTCGTGCCCTTCTCCTCGGCAACAACCTTGAGCACCTCAGTTGCCACTTCCTTATTCTTATTTCGTTACTTTGCTACACAAGCCATCGAACGTTCCACTCTCTTGGCTATGCTTATTACTTCCTCTAAGCTGGGATCATATTTTAGCCATAGCTCTTCCTTAATTCTATTATTGCTACAGTGATTCATGAACTGATCCCTAACGTGGTCCTCCCTGTTGCCAACCTTGCACGTCAAAGCCAAATGTCACAGAGCTGTGATGCATTTTTCCACACTTTCGTTGCCCTGCTATGAACGAACTCTGAAGTTATAACATTCTAAGGTTGTGCTAGTCTTTGGGTTAAAATGGGCATCCAATTTCAAAATGGCAATGTCTAGGTCATTCAAATTCGCCATCTCTTACGAGTCCCACAATTCTGGCAGGGTTTCCAATATCTGCTGCCCCCTGTATCGTACAAAATGCATCAAGAGCGATACTTTTCTGTCAGTGGCAAAGCTGTTCCACAAGCAGCCCTGACATAGTGCATAAAACCGTTTTTTCCACTGCCCTTACTTGATCTTGGTTGGACCTGCTGATGCCATAAAAACAGGTGGGCCTGGCACGCTCTGCATGTCTATGGTGCCTCCACTTGCAGAAACTTAGTGATAACTCCACCTGTGCCTTGATTGACTTTGCTTAGATCCTCTTGCTTAGATCCTCTATCACCAACCTGGCACTGTGACTGTCCAACCATGACCTATCAATAGCAGGAGTTGGCCTGGTACTGCCACATGTCTCTGACCCTGCCCTTTAAGCACATAAGCAATTTCCTGCTAACCTCTTGTGGATCACTCCATTCCCCTTCCTGTTATTGTGCACGCCGCTAGACCCGAAGCACTTGCAGCGTTACTCTATCCCCATCGCCAATGAAATAAAGACTCGATGGATAGTATGGCACCTCCACTCTTCTTTATGTTTTAATAAGTTCTCCCGTAGCAGCCCCAAGCCTGCCAAGCACTGCTACTAAGGATAAACGGACTTCCCTGGTACTTAGTCTGCATCATACACAACTTAACACTGTATATTCCATTCCTAACATTCCCCCCACGCTCGCATCATCCAGCACAAGATATAACAGCCACACTGAGATCACAGTTGTTGGGAAAGGTCTGTATGCTTCCGAGTCATGACCTGTGCGCCCTACAGTTAAGGAGCTGCCTGACCGCGCTGACCTTAGGAAATGCATGAGCTGGCGCATGTGCGCTCCTGACTATAGAGCAGAAAGGGGGGTGTGATCATTTTGGTGAGGGATTATGGAGTGTGTTGAGGAGGCATTGCAAGCTGAAATAGTACTTGATTTGGATGCGTAGCAGCCCATGATACTGGTTCCCTGCAATATGTATTAATCAGTAAAATGTAAGTTGATGATTAGAGCGTGATGGAGGGAGTGCTTGGTCATACTGCATATGTTCTTGGGAGAGCGTGTGATAATTCAAATGCTCTTTTTGCTATGTGGAGATAAGGGCCACAGGCTTCCTGTTTAATGGTGTCCTGTGTGACAGAACATTGCAGATTTGATATTCTGGTTGTCTCAGATGGGTTCACCTGATGTGCTGTCAATGACACGACAATTACACATGAACGAAAGAAGGGCATGGTGCCCTTTTGATCATACGGAGGTCATGGGATTTTTACTTCCCCATACTGGCGCAATATAATGTACCAACAGCTTACTGAAAGACTCATGTACGCCTCGGCAGCTATTGAGAATCTCGGAATCTAACATACTGATCCGTATCAAATTATGCCTATAATAAACCCTTCAGTTAAATTGAAAGGGTTTTGTTGTATGTGGACATGCAATCCAAATTGTCTTACCAATATGAACGTATGAAATTGGTTGAAAACAGAATAGACACAACTGAACAAGAGGTGTATTCCATCTCTCTAAGGATATGAAGAAGGTCAACGATACAAAAGTCCTGCTTGAGAGGATTGAAGACTTAGAGGGTCACTCACGTCACTGCATTGTGAGGATCCTTAGCATGAGGGAGGGTGCTGAGTCTAGGAAAACGGGAGAAATACCCAGAGAATGGTATCCTACATTTGTTCCCTGATACACCTTTCTTAAAGCAGTCTGTGAATGAGCGAGTGCATGTGTTGCTTGGCGCGCACCCCAAACAGGGGTGCCTCCTAGACCAGTCAATCTGAAATCTCTTAATTACTGCGACCGAGACACAGTTTCGCATGTAGCCCTGGAGAAAGGTTAGGTTCGATATTAAAATGCAACATTACAATTTGTCTAGACTTCAGCCCTAGTCTTCAACAGGCAAGGGAATCATCATTTAAATCAACCAAGAAAATCCTGCATTCTAAGAATGGGATATAAGAGCTTTGGCTTTTTTTTGCCAAAATACGCTTTTGCGGAATTTTGTTCGCCGATTTTTGCCAACTTTTTTTACCGCAAAATGTGGCGAGAGAACCCTGCATCCTCCCTTCCACCCTACAGCACCACCCCTTCTATATACCTTATCCAATTTACAATCATAATGTTTGCAGATAAAAGTGGTAAAAAAGTGTATTTTGCCAAAAGTGTCGAATATCACAAAATGTACTATATTCAATGTTCCAAGCGAATATGCAAGCTGCGCAGTTAGTGAACTCCTTAGCATACTTGCTACCATCCCAGTCCAAATCGCATCAGCCTTGGGTGAAAGCGCCAACCTAATCCTTAGCCTCTGCAGCCTTTGATTATCTTTCCTACTTAGGCAGTCAGATCTGCAAATTGATGTTGGGAAATTATGCTGAATACTTTAATTAATGCTTCATTACTTAGGGGGCAACCGTATTTGACCGATGGCAAGTGGGGCAAAAGAGGAGGGCGGCTGCTGGTATAAAATGATTGTCCTGAAAGTTAAAGGTCTTAAAAATTATCAAAATACTTGCATGGTTCTCTCACATGGTAGGAGGAATAGTTATTATTCTGTTATGTCCCAGGTCACACATCCCGTCAGGGCTCCACTTTTCCACTGTCCCACCATCACAGAGGTTTTTGCATGTACAATTCATCTCACACCTAGTGTGTTATGTTTTCAGGATATATGCCACTCCCTGAAAGATTCCTTTTGGCATGCAGGATCAAAATATTTGTTTTCTATATCGTCATATGATCTTGGTCTTATTGTATGTCACCAAATGAGAAGAAAGCGAAACCAGCATTTCAGTGAGAGGTTGTACTGAAATTGTCCCTGTGTGGGGCTTCCCATGTAGTCACTTAAATCGAATACATATTGCGTATCCTCATGCTGGGAACATAATTCTGCATCCAACATCCCCACTGTCATATCCTGTATGAGTGGGGGGTGCAATGTCACCATTTCCAGAAATGTCATAGAAAATATCAGTTTCCATTTACTGTGAGATATTCCCGCCTGGTAAACAGCAAGAGAGATAGTAACCCACCAATAATTTCTGAAGGGGGTTCCTAATTTAGAAGTTTTTGATTTTGCTTTGTTGCCCTCCAGTTTTTTCTTACAAAGGCGATTGCCAAATAATAATTGCGTGGGTTCGTTCTGAAACTGCTCACCTTCGTTGTCCCAGTTGAAAGCGTATCCATGTCTGGTATTCATTCAGTCAGCGGTCCTAAGGGGGATACAAATCTTGCGTTAACTTCTTCACCAACTTGGTCCTGTGGAGGGAGGAGATAAACGTGGCCTTTTGGGCAATGTAATAAAAACTAAATTGGCCCTTTTCTGCCAGCTCTCCTATTCAAGCCACTCTGGATGCAAGAGGCCTGCCACTGCTAAGAGATCCTTGAGGACTCAAAACCTATGTGTGGGCTTTAATTCCCTCCTGCGTGGCATTAATATCAGTCACCAAAAGAAAGGAGCCCCCAAATATCTAAGAGATCAACATTAAAAACTTGCTTGTACTACTGTTACTACCCGAGTGGGTTGATTATATGATCAAGTGTAAGCCCAAGCTAACTATAACAGGGACGTTTATAAGTCTATCTGAAGTTAGTGAAGAATAAGGGGCACTTTTCAGTATACCCCCGTGCACTGGCAGGGTGCCCTACACTCCCCTTGGTGCTGAGCATGCTTCTGCCAGTTTCTTTACATTTTCAGTGACGTATATACAAAGAGTGTCAGCAGACAACTATTCCAATTCACATCATGCGTCCTCGGCAGCCCGCAACACCCACATCTTACCAAGCTTTCCCCAGAACTTCATCTTGGCATTTAAAAACATGCACGTACCCTGTCAGTCCTTGATTCCTTATGCTCCATGTACTTAGACGGCCTCCCTTGCAAGAATACAGGACATGGAAGCATTGCAGGTTGCTTGGCAGAGTTGGCTTGGCTGTAATATTTGCTACTTCCTTTCTGCTAGCTATGCTAGCTCTGCGTACATACATGTGAAATTACATCGGCCCCACTTGTGTTTCCAGGTCATAACCTCGAACTTTTCTTATGTCCAAGCGTGCCTTCAATCAAGCAGCCCCATCACAAATTCCTCCTCCTCTGTCCAGATTTGCGTCACAAACCCAACAATCTTGACACTGTCACTGCCTGAGTGACAAGGACGACCGTGCAAAAAAAAAATGTCGAGAAGGCCCCAAAGACTACTCCCCGTTCTTCAAAGTATGCTAATGCATTTGAAATAATTCAAGAAATTGTAATTTAAGTACTTGTGTCATCTACTGCGCTCAACCACGTTCTGTGTGTGCCTCCATTCAATCAAACCACCCTAGCACAAAATACGCAATCTTACTGTAACAATAGTTGCGTAGCCTGCCTTTTTCAATGGAAACGTCCAATAAGACAGAGATTATAAGAACAAATGGGTGATTTGGCTGAATTTCGGCCATTTAAAAATTCCGAAAGGCTGAAAAGTTCGACCAAATCACCCATTCAGTGCTAAGGCATGCAGGGATGTCCTCCGCACCCTTGTTCACTATATTGTGAACGGGGCTTGCAGGGGTGTCCCCCGCAGCCGATCCCAAAAACCCCCCAAAAAAAGGACCATGCAGTGCTGGTTCCCAATCACGGAAGTGAAAGGGAACAGGCGTTGCAGGGACACAGCGAGTCAGCGGAAGCTGCGAAGTGAGTAGGGGGATTCGGGGTTGGGGTGGGGGTGTGTGTGGGGCTGGGGGCCAAAAGTCGGAAATATTCAGGGGGAAAAAGACCAAAGGTTATTACGGAAAAATAATCTTCGGTCTTTTCTCCCTCGAACATTTCCTTCACAGGCTTTCAACCCAGATCCTTTTCAATTAATTACAGATAATCTTTGAAAGATGTTTGCACAAATAAAAATGTAATTATTGAAGATGTTTCCACAGATGAATAATGACATTCTGTTCCTCAATGCCTAAAAATCAAACCTAAAAAGAATGCCTTAATTCCCTACCCAAGTTAAAGGCAGCAGCTCTGAAACAAAGAGCACCAGAAATTGCTCTCCTCCCACTCTGAAAGATTCACAGGGACTGCACAAGCACGTTCTTTATTTAGGTTTGTGAATCTGGCTGATCAAACTTGATTACCCAGATCTCGTAAAAATCCATAAAGTTTGTTGGATCCGGCATAAAGCAGACATGTGGGTGATTCGACATTGGCCTAGATACATTCACCCAGGCTCCCCACAATTGCACACAGTTGCTTTGGGAAAGATAGTGACATTGCAACTCACTTTACCCATTCACTCTTTTAGCACAGTGTCCTCGTAGTAGCTGGCTCATAAATCACTAATCAACGTACATAGCCAAACATGCAGTCCCTCTAATTCAACACATAACAACTTTTACATATATCCTTACAATACTAGTAATCTCTGCCACAGCAATTGGTTTTTTTACTGCAATGTAATTTACAGTCTAAAATGTAACGTCCAAACTACAATCTATCCGATTTGCAGACATCCCAGTGGGCTTTCGAGAGCCATAAAAATGGCACTTAGTCGCTACACATATGTTGCATTTTTAGACAATAGCACAAGAATGCAGAGGGCCATATTCCAGGATCTTTAAAATTTGCCTCAGCAGATACAAACCTCTGAGGGAAAACCACGTGAACCTTATGATTGAAGCGCTCAGGTTAGTTGAGTAGTGAATTCCAGGCCGTAAGATAGGTGTGGCCCAAGCCAGAACGTCTCATCTTTAATTTGACAAACAAATGTTACTTAACAAATTGAGAAACACCCACTGATCCAGGCTCACATTGGTTCCAGGTTAATGACAAGAATTAAAATGTCACCCATTTAGTTTTCCACAATTATTGTTATTAAAACAGAATTTGTCATTGGTACTGTGATATTCTGATGCAGATGACTGAACCTCTGTCTTGGGATACAGTAATTTTGAAGAAGCACATAATTGATGCAGAGACTTAGAGACTCTGAAAGGAAATTGGGACTTTTGAGCACGGCGCAGTTACACCGAATGGACGAGAACAAATATAACACAGGGACCATGAAGGGGGAAAAAACAAAGCACTGGGATAAAGAAGGGAAAGGCACCACATAATTTCAGAGAAGGGACTAAGAGTAAAAAAATAGTGTCAAGTGACAGGAAAAATACACGTTCACATCACTTTAAACAAGGTGTTGGGATCGGACACAATGAAGTGAGCAATGTTAGAGAGACAGAATGAAGGGGAATGCACTAGGTGCAGCAGAATGGGAGGATGGGGAAAGAGTGTCATCAGAAGTGTGATAAGGGTGCTAACAAATGTCTCAAAATGCCCCCACTCCCCATGCTCCGCAGCGCAGTCTGAAGAGCAGACGCATTTCTGGTTTGACCATGCAAGGTTTAATGAATGGGCTCTAAATCCGTGCCCTTTGCTACACCATACATAGGAACAGTGTATACCATACTAAACTGATGGTGTGTTTATCAATCTCTTCTTCCAAAATATCATTATAATATTAACAACAGAATTGACATTCATACGAACAAGACAAACTATTTCCCACACCTTGTCATGTCCATTTAATATTGTAGTATGTAGGCAACACAGATGTGCAGGACTTGTTCAAACATCTCACCTATTTACTATACATCTCCTTAGAGTTTGTCACACATTATTATAACTTTGTAAAGGGCTATGAAACACACGGAGGCAAGGGTGAACAAAGGATATGAAACTGTTCAAACACTTTTAAAATAAAAGATAATGAAGGGTTTGTCCTAAATGTATATACACCAACTCTATGGGCAGTATATTTCTGAATTGTGGTACAGACCAGGATTTATGATAATATACATTCAACAGAGTACTTTTGGGAAGATTATGGCACTCAACTTTGTGACTGAGTGTCCTGTGAGGAGTCAGGAATGTGAGGCGGACAACTTTGTGAAGATTCTTCAATAGATGCCATTTTATTAACCCAAAAGGTGAGATAAATACCTCACTATCCCTACGCTGAGGAGGTTTTCCCTACCTCAAATAAACTAAAGGAAACACTCTAACAAAAGGGGTCTGTCCCTCACCCGTGTACATAAAGAATTCAACAAGGTAATATATGGCAGATAGAATATAACAAATATAAAAGTCACAATCTGATCACTGTCTCTCCTTATAATCTGGGCGAATTCCTCTTCCCATATTCAAGCAGTATTCTTCTCAACAGTTCCAAAGGGATAAGGAAATCCTGTCTTGTAATAAAGTTCCAACTCAGTTCTTTTGGTTCCAACTTGACAACAAAAGTTCCAATACAGTTCTGTTTGTTCCAACTTGAATTCAACCAACAGTTCAAAATTGTTCAACACATTTCTTCTCTTTCCACTTGTGACAAAGAGTGCAAAGCAATTTCTTCTCATAAACCAAGAATACTTCCATAGTTCATTGGGATCAACAAAAATGTCTTCAACAGGATAATTCTGCAACACTTCACAAAACACTTGTTTTAACAATTGTAGATGATTCTGCAGCAATTCACACAACACTTGCACAGTAATATTATTTTGCTAGGAATATTCTGCAACAGTTCACAAAAAACCCTTAATGGTTCTGCCACTCTTCTTCAAGACTTTTAACCACACCACAGTACTTCAATGACTTCAACCTGGTCCACTCACCTGCCAGGCCTACTACTACTAAGTCATCTGCCCTGGTGTACTCTCCTGCCAGGTCAGAATAAACTACTACAAAGTCCTCTACCGTGGTGTAATACAGGTACTTCTGTAGTAAAGGCTTGAATCCAACAAGTTAGCAATGTCTCTTGATTCACAACATCAAGTTTAAGTATTTCTTCTGGGAAAACAAAAAACACACTACTGCTGTTTGTTACACACTTGTGATTGCCACACACAATGCAGGTTATGCTCCACTCCTTCTGAATACCTTCTGTAAGAAGGGCAGCCTTCCTGCCACTCTTGTTTCCCACTTCTGTATTAACCAAATGCTGACAATTGCTCTCTCTCACTCTTACACTTCTTTGGCTTTGGCAATGTAGGTATAAGCCAGTTCCTCTTATGACCTTCTTTACATATAGACAATATGTTTTTTAAACATTTGGATTCTCACTTGCTCCTCTCTGTCCTTGGCACTGTGTTTTCTTTTCAACCAGCCTTGTTATAATTCTCTTTTGGTTTTGGCAATAGAGCTTTGTATTGGTTTCTCAAATTATTGCCCCCTCTTGTTGCTGGCCTTTAATCTGAGCCAATGGTATGTAAGGCGCTATACAAATGTAAAATACCGTAACATAACATAACATAACATAACATAACATAACATAACATAACATACAAACAAGCACAGCCTTCTCGTCTGATGGTTAACTTCCTATCATTCCATTTGCACATTTTTAAGTCAGCTTAGTTTGCAAAATAATGATTAGTATGCTTTATTTCAGTTTGGTATTCCAAAACATGTTTCCTTTTCCATTTCATTCTGCTTCTAGTATCTCTGTGCTTAAGGTCTGGCATTTGCGTCCGTTTGCCTCACTGCTTACAGGTCCTCTGCTTCTGCTTTCCTGTATGGCCCGGTAACCTCTCCTTCTCAGCTTCCTGCAGCCTGCTGCCGGTCGACAAAGGAGCTCTCCTCGCTTCCACGGCTCTGCAGTGTTCACCTGCCACTGGAGCCCGACTGACAATGGGGAAAGTTTTGAAATGGTGTGCTTTCTACTGCATGACCACTGCAGCTGTGGCCCAGAGGGGGAAAGCCGTCAATCTCAACGCTTCCCGCTGCGCAACCTCTGCAATCAAGGTCTCAGACCCTCTAGAGAGCGGCACCCGTTCGACTCACAATGGTGTTCCCAACGTCTCTGCTCTCCTAACATCTGCTTCTGCTGCCAAGTGGAGGAGCCACAACTGCGCCACCTACTCTTCTTCTCCTCTGGCTCCTTCTTCTCTATGGCCTGCACCCGAGGGGACCTTTCACACCTCAGAGTATCTCTCACGTGTGGGTCATTACCACTAATAGGCTGCAAATTGCAGTCTCGTGCCTCTGAAGCCCTCTTCTTCGTCCCAGTACTTTGGGGATTGTGGGACTTGAAGTCCACAATGTAAAAATCAGCTTTTCCCTTGGAAATATCAACACCACATTCATTTCTTCCTTAATTATATTCCCTAAAGGGATATAAAAAGGATTCAATGAAGGAATTTGGCTTTACAGATGAATTAGGGTTTTTCAGTGTCTAAATTGGTAATATTTAAAGACTCATCTTTATTATTCCCCTGGGAGTCAAAGGAACTTTCAGCTCTGTAAATGTCAGTGACTTTAAAAGGGAGTTTCTTCCTCCCAATGCATAAGTGGTTATGATTGTTTTCACCCACATTGAGATAGTTAGCTTGGGAAGTGAAAAGCTCTCTCTGATAGCAAGCCATTACATATTTCGGTATCACCGATTTTTCCTTGCTTGACGAAGATAAATACAGCGTCTCATTCAGCAGAGTTCTCCTGTTCCCCTCGGGCCAGTCTCCTCCCAGCTGATCCTCCTGGCTAATACCACCCCCAGGGTCATGATCAGAAGTGTCTGCATTTCCCTGGAGACTTTAGGTAGGGTCTTTATGAGGACTCTGTAGGATTCATCACAGTCCCTTCAGAAATGTGTGTACGCATTGCATTGTCTGCAGTTGCCCTCTAGATGGTAGCAGTGCGCCAGATTAATGCCAATTATCTAGAAATCAATCTGTGGCAGTCTGTCATTCAAGCCTGCTGTGAACACAGCCTAGGGGGCGAGCTTTAGAGCAGAGGTATCAAGAAGTCTGCCTGCCTGAGGGTCGGCCTGCTTCTGCTTTCTCTAAGAAGAGAGGAAGGATCACTGACACTGGTAAGTGACTAACACAAAAAAAGGTATCAAAGTGGCCTAGAACTGGCATTGTACAATACAGATCTTACATTACAAGACCAAGCATGTCAAAACACTCCAATCAGATACCCCCCTGTTCACAATGCAACTTGCTGACTGAAGTTTCGCGATCCAGCCTGCATTGCATACATTTGATTTTGTGAATGTGTCTTGTTATAAGATTGCTAATTAGTCAGACACAATATTCTCTATCAGTTTATATATATTTGGAATGTATAATCTTGAACCCAAGAGTGTGGAAGGCCAGATGTATCCATGGAGAACAAAGGCTTCGTAGGCACAGCTTTTGGCACCAGTCTAGGTGGCACCCACCAGATCCTGAGGTCTCAGCTCTGTGGGCTCCAAACTCAACTGGTTCAGCAGCAAGTACCGGAATGACGATTACAAGTACATTGTGGGAAGAGAGGACCCTGGGAGGCGACTAGCTGAGCTTGCATTTGTTGGAAAACAGATGAATACAGCATCTATAGCTACAGCCCCTCCCCAGCCCAATACCACACATGTGAGAGGAGTTACTCACTAAAACAACTGTACCGCACATATCCCAGGCAGGTACAGCAGGAGATGGACACCATCCAAGCTAAAGATGGCAAGAATAAACAAACTGATAATTAAACAATAAACATACTAATATGATCACAAACCTAATTGCTTCTGAAACCAAAAAACGGACACAAATTGTTTGTTACACTGTATTTCATTAACACAAAAAACACAGAAGTCCATCTTCAAAAGTATAATAACTAAAACAACAACAAAAGCAGATGATTTGTTTTCCCCCTCTCAATATCTTTTTTCCAACAGCCAACACGTGTTTCGCTTAGCGTCCAACTTCCATTCAGTGGAGGCTAGTGAGCTTCTTCATCATAATAACATAATACACATCTCTTGATGTATCGCTAATTAGCATCAGTAAGTTGCTTGCTGTGCGTCCTCCCTCACAAAACTTCAAATATTGCTGATCCTGCTTCTCTAGTCTGGGTACCTCTGTGTGCACATAGATGATTGTTTCCTCATCTCGTTTTTATTCAAAGCTCTGTTCCATTTTCACTTCCATTGTCTGAGAACTGTTCTGTATAGTTCATTTTAGCATAGCCTTTCAGCATTTTTCGGCTGACAATGTAACAATACATATGCATGCATTAGACATGACGCCAATGTGCACGCAACATGAAGAACGCAACACTAGGTATCACATGCATTTATACATGAATATTAACATGGCATCCATAAGACACGAAGAACACTAAAATAAGCAATGAATACGTTGACTGAAACATAAATGACATGCGACTCTAGCTCACTAACATAGAAATGCGATATTATTGGGCAGCCATCTTTTCCAAATTGGAAGCTGCAACAAGCTTCTAAGTAAATGAAAGGCCTCAAGGCTTCACGAGAACTCAAGATGCTAAAATCTCAGAAATACAGGTCTGTGCAGAGCCCAGGCAGTGGCTGGTAATCAGAGCCAAGGCTACTGAGAAATTAGCGAGGGTCCAAACGTTACAGAGAAGGCACAAGATAATAATTCCCAGGACAAGAAGAATACTCCCTGTATAACTTAAGTCTGGAAGAGCATAACCGACCATTGTGAGCTGTGTGCGAGCGAACCATAAACATAAAACGACTCCACATTTAATAACTCAATAGTGTCCCGAGTGGTAAAAGGAACCACAATACTTGCACTAATATTAGCTAAAATCCCAATAAATGCAGGGTGAAATCATTCCAAACGTGGTCTCATCACACGTGACCCATAATTAAAGGACAATGCCTATTAATTAGCAACAAACACAGATAGGACACCTGCCTCGCTCCTCATGCATATTCCCAGACACGAGGCACCACACAAGGTTAATACAAAGAAATCACTGCCTCATGCCCTAGGAATGAGGGATGGTATTTTCTTTAATTGAAGGAAAAGCAGTCCATGGACCTTTCTCCCCCTAGTCCTGTCTGAGACATGTCTTGATAACCTGTCAGTTGCCTAAGGTTGGTCGGTAGAAAGCCAACCAATCAAAACCCCCAATGTTAGGCCGCGCATTACATATTATGCCAACCAATGGTTTATTGTAGACTTGATGTCTTTTTACTATTATCAATCTAGAATTGGTCTCAGAGGGAGCCATCAGATTGTTGTTACCCAATCAGAGGTTTAACCCACATAGAATCTTTATGTAGTCAATCCTCTTAACCAATCCACATAACCCATAGGTTTTGTAACCCGATATCATGTTATGATGTAATTGATGACAGATTTGTAGTATTAAAGCAACTGTTTTTGATAAGCATGCTGAGCGCGACAACATTTTATACTTGTATGCTGTCCCTGCTTTATTTGGATGTTAATTAAAGCTGTGTTTTGCCTTGCACTTTGTCTATTTCCATCATCGAGTCTGGTTTGATCTGGCTCCAGAACCTCTGTGTAATTTCGGTACTTTCCAGGCCATCATAGCACATTTTAAGTATTGCACCAAAGAGAGGTTCTAAGAATTCAGAGGAAGTGATAAGGGCAATGCAAAAACACAGACATCAGAAATATGGAATAGTTTTTGTACATTCCTGAGAGGACAGGTCAGAGGTGAAGGGCTGGAGAGGAAGCCAGCTGCACTGGAGCCCAGTGGCCACAACAACCCCAGCCCATGTCTTTGCAGGCAGAAGACAATTTACTCAATGTCTAGCCTCAAAATATTTAAACTGTTGTTCTTCAGGTATAGATAGCTACAGTGGAAAAGCTGACGCCAGCTCTTTTATATTCATGAATGGCCCTGCTCATTCACTTATGCAAGTGTGTATTGTGCCAACAGTAGGCAGTGTCCTGTAGCCCCTTCTGCTTGCCTTTATCACCACTGTTGACACAGATCATTGGTGGGTGGCTGCATTGTGGGGTACAGAGGATTGACTCATTAAATAAACACAGGCACTGTTACTCATATTAATGTAATTCTGCATCTGTTTGCAACCAACCATATTCTTTCTGGTACTATCTTTCACTCTTTAGTGCACCATTTGCTTAATAACTACAAACACTAAGTCACACGCTAACCCCATGCTGGACTTTGGCTGATGGTCTATTGTGCATTATGTCACTTATCCTAACAGTAACTCAAATCCTACATTTTAGATGTATTCTAACCTTAACTCGAACCAACAAGCTATTGCAAATTCTAAGACGGTATTTCACATGTGGGGGCCCTTGCACTCTGTGTAGTCTATAGGAAATTGTCTTCCAGTGTGTCCAGGAAGAAGAGAATATTGAAAAGGCACGTTAACATGGCTGGTAATGTTTCAGCATGCATCACCATGGTTTTTCTAAAACATTATGCCATCAAGTTCATGGGTCAAACTCTTTACTCGAGTAGGTAGATCAAATGAGTTAGTAGGATTTTGAAGGGTTTTAAAGGCCTGCATACATTAGTTACACTGAACTCTGTATATTGAGCACTTGCTTCTAATTTCCAGTAATCACGCAAAAAGCGTCCAAGACTCCCCCTAAAATGCACTTGATATTTAGACCTCACTAGTAAAGAATATGATAAAGAAATGTCTCCGGTACAAGACAAAGAGAAAGGAAAACATTTTGCAAGCTGTCCCATTCAATTGAATATCTTTAAATAGATTACTTATTGTCTTTCTTGTTCATGCATCTATTAACATTCAAACCACTGCAGCCAGATTGGTGGCATGGCTTTGGCCGTTTCTGCCCAGGCCATGGACATACTTCATAACCTTCTACATATCTAACAGAACAACCGAGAAGACAAATATGATCTTACCCTGCATTCTCCCCAATAGTGTAAACTAAAAATCTAAAGGCCAGCTTTTGTGTGCTAGGGTTCAAAACTGGAGTGATCTATCCATTGACTTGTGTAGAACTATCCCTCTGTTTTTCATCTTTCATGAATCAGTGCTTTGGTTTCAGTTAAGCCCCTTTTGGTCAGTTTCAAGTCTACAAAAAGTCCAAAGAGACACCCACAATTAGGAGCCCGGAAGTCAAAGGCTAACAATGTGTTTACATTATGACTGCAAGCAATTAAGTCTCACAAGCATTATGGAGTAAGGACCTGCTGATAGTCGTTTTTCCCTTGAAAGTTACCTACACTCCCTGTTATGTTCGCGTGTTCATAATGTAAGTCAATTACTGACAGCAGTTTCAGCATAGGCAGTGTTCTGACCTTAAAAATAATTAAATGACGTTCAAGCATTCAGACATGGAATTGTAGGACTCCCCCTTCCAAAATGTTAACTGAGGGTGAGAGTGAAGAAAGTGTCTCTACCTAACACCATTCTATTTGCTGTAATAGTATATTTTCTTTTAATCTAGCCATTCTGATTAAACCCCCTTTTTTGTTTTTACATATATACGGTCAGTCTAAATTTTTAATTCTGAGTTTAGTTCCTAATTCACTTAAATCTGTACCATATATTGCAAGAGCTGCAGCAGCCTTCGTTTATCAATAATGGAAAAAGTGAATGGAGCCTGGTTTTTTTTAAACATCACCCCTAAATACAGGTTAACTGTAAAAACAATATATTAAGAAAAATACACCTAAAATAACAGTACGTATGTCCTTCCCTTTCAAAGCAACTGACGATTTGAATGAGTGAATAACAAGTGATCATATATAGGAGTCTCTACTATATGGGGCGTATAAACAAAAAATACAAAATGGGCTATAATGTATTTCTAAACACTCTGAGAGGTAGGACTCGAAGAAAAGATAATACACACCCGTGGGATTACCAATATGGTTTGAAAAACTGAAGAAAGATGAGGTGAACAATTAGATTTTGTTATACAATGCGCTATGAACATTTTATGATGTGACAAGCTTTGCCACTGTGAGTTCTCCACCACAGGAAAACTCAGCACCACAGACCTTCTTCTCCTGCAATACTCTGCATCCTGTGAGACTCTGTCCCTTGCAATACTCTGTGCTGTGCAGTACTTTGCCCCATGGGATATTGTGCCCCCTGGCATATTGAGCCCTCAGGGGGTATCAGGTAATAAAATAGCATCAAAAATTTCGCTGATTAAAAAAAGAATGGGTCTGGGGTTTGCTGGGGTGTCCCCTGCATCCTTTAAATGATTGTGGTGCAAAACACGACAGCATTTTTTCTGCGATAGTTTGTAATCACGGCAATTTTTGCTGCAATTTTAAGACATGGAACCCCTCAGGGATAGTCTGGCTCTGTGATAGGCTGGCTCTGCGACAGTCTCTGGAGAACCGGACAACCCTTTGGGAAAGTCTTGAACCACTAACCCAATTGGAAAAACAAACCCAAAGTCAAACAAGGAACCCACACCCAACAAGCCCACAACCAAACACAAATCTCAAAACAATGCCTTGTACAGGGAAAGACTGACACACAAGAAGGAACCATAAAAGAACAAATACCATTTAAAACTATAGCATCTGCATGCTATATTTTGCAAGCCTCTCCACCTCCGTTACCTGCGTCTTCCTGGCACACACTGCACGTGTGTTTTCTTAATCCGTGTGAGAATCGGCTTTTTCGGCATTTAAAGATGGCCGCCGCGCTTTGTTGTCCATGCGCCTGACCCTGTCTGCATTTCCTGCCTGACCGTCCTCCGACCCATGCTGCTGCCGGATTGGTGCAAATTGCCTTCTTTTTGCACCACCAATCACCGGCAGGCGAGAGCCGGCCAACAAGGCAAGGCCTAGAGAGAAGGCCATCCCCTGACTGAGCTGACCGAGCGCAACCAGGCGCAAGGCACCTTCCTTATGCCCAAAATGTACACATCTCATCTGGCCTTTAGCGCCCTTCCTGCTAACCTGACCACCTACAATGCAAGGTAAACCACGCTACTTGCACCACCCTTGATGTACTTTAATGACTTTGCGATACAGTGTCTTGCTTACCGTCTAAAGTGTCCGCCCTCTATTTGTTAATAACGTGTTCATCTGCAGCACCCCTGCTTAACACGTGCCATATTGCCTATGCTTTCCTGCTATGCTCCATGACTGCATTTGCCCTTGACTAATATGCGTGCTTCGGAGTTAATCTGCCCACATCCTGCATTGTCTAAACTTGCTGCTCACATATTCTGATCTGCCCCACGTTTGTTACATTGCTCTTCTGCCTAATAATGCTTGACGCACCATGCCTGTGTTGTGCCACACCCTTGAATGGTGCCTTGTGTACTCTGCACTGCTCCTTACTTGCCCGCGTTTGATGTGTGTGTAGTGTACTAGGTTAACATATTGACTGCCTCACTACTATTGGCTACCCCTGCCATATACGTGGCATTGGTCTCTGCCTTCACCTATTTGAGGTTGCCAGATACTGCACCCTGTGACCTATTTGAGACCCTTTTGGTCGCTTGCCATTGTACCCTGTGACCTATCTAGACCCTTTGGTTGCTTGTCACTGTACCCACACCATGTATTGGTACCCAACTACTCTCCTCCACCTACTGTACATTTACACTAGACGCTGGACTTGTCAACCCCACCTACACACCAACCAAGACACATATACCAGCACACGCAAGGCAACTATTACCCACACTTCGCGGTTTAATACCATGGCATCTGCAAACCCTTACCTGGATGATCCAGCACTCTGGCTACGCCACTTTGCTACCAGACCATTACCCAACCAACCTTGTACTACTACTAATAGAAACCTTAGACTAAATTCCAGAACCACCCCATTTAAACAGCGCCCATACCTGAAGTTATATTATAGCTCAACCCTATCTCGCAACATTACCACAAATAACTACGCTCCTACCTCACCACGCTCTCACCATCCTAGCATTTTAACCAGAAATTCTAGATTAGGAGCCCGATTGGGGTCTAAAAAACACCAACCGTACGTCGACAGTAGCAACAAACATCTGCGTAAGGACAACAACTTAGCCAATCTGGCCACTGATTTAGACAGTAAGCTAGCCCCCATCCTTTTGCATGATCATCCCATACTACCACAAAAAACCCCTGCAAAAGACACTCATCAAAGCAGCCTTGGTGAATGCTAGGTCTCTCTCTGCCCATGCTCTGGACATCGCTGACTTCATAACTCATGAAAAGCTTGATCTCCTAGCAGTCACGGAAACCTGGCTTAATGCTGCCTCCGGCCCATCGCTGGCCCTTGCTATACCTAATGATTATGCTATTATTAGATGCGACAGAAACACCAAATCAGACGAAGGGAGGCGGACTCGGCCTCATATTCAGAAATACCTTTGACATTAGAGTCATTAAGGACGTTCAAATCCCCTCTGCTGAATCCCTGTCCATCAAACTACCTCTATCACCTAACCACACAGCAACAATGCACCTTATCTACCGACCATCAGGACCCATTTCTTCTTTTAAAGAGGATATTGTATCACTCATAACCACTGACACTAAACCTAGTTCACAAACTATCCTACTCGGGGATTTTAATCTTGGTTTTAACAACCCTAAGAATACTAACGCCCATGATCTAGCCAACATATTATCCGACTTGGGTCACACCCACATTATTCATGAGCCTACACATATCAAAGGAAGAACACTGGACTGGCTCACTCACTTCAACTGCTCTATTGATCTCTTATCTAAAGATCCTTGTATCTGGTCGGATCATCATAAAATAACCTTTTGCATCAAAGCTACCAGCACGAGAAACAAGAAAGACATTACACCTGATAAACTCCTACCGTTATTACTCCCCCTTCTGAACAACATTGACTCTGACTCCGACCCCACAGTCTTAGTGGATATCTACAATCAGGCAATTCTCAAAGCACTGAACACCATCGCCCCCCTAAAATTGCAGAAATCTAAACCACAACGTCACCTGAATACATGGTTCACGCCGCAGCTAAGAGAACTACGTAAAACTAAGAGAACTGCGGAAGCACACCGGAAAAAGTGCCCTACAGTAACCAATAAGAATGAGCTAACCCTAGCATCCAATAGTTACAAAGAAGCCATCCTACTTGCTAAAAAAGACACCTACAACAAAAGGATTACGCAAGCGGAATCCAACACAAAAGAACTTTTCAAGATTCTAAAAGAATTAGAATCCCCTATTGCCCCTATTGACAAATGTGTTACAGACGCACTATGGTGCAGTAACATTCAGAAGGCCCTATTAGACAAAATAACTCGCCTACAATCTAAAATCAATGCGAAAAAATCCCTGCTGCTCGCTGACCCTGACTACAAACAACTTCCTAACGAGTCACCTACCTTTAAGTCAACTTGTAAGCCATTCCGTTTCTCACCCCTCTCAATTTGGGAAGTAGAAAACATCATTAGGAAACTTAAACCATCAAATTGCCAAGGTGATGCCTTGATCATCAAAGCAGCAGCACATGACCTGGCACCATTTATTACTAACCTCATCAATGCCTCCTTCAAATCCGGAGTAGTGCCTGATAACTTAAAAGACGCTTGGGTCATTCCTCTACTCAAAAAACCTACTCTGGACCCAGCCAACCCGTCTAACTATAGGCCGATAACAACTGTACCTTTCTTATTAAAAATACTGGATAGAGCAGCTTATCTGCAAATACAGGCTTATCTAGAATCGAATAATCTCCTGGGACTAAGGCAATCCGGCTTCCGACCCAGACACAGCACGGAAACTGCATTAATAGATCTCACTACCCAGATCCAAATCCTAAAATACAACAGTAAACTAGCACTCCTCTTACTGCTTGACCTGTCAGCAGCTTTTGATTTGGTCAACCACCAAACACTCTGTCACCACTTGAAAACTGCAGCACACTTTTCAGACGCAGCCACTGCCTGGATCAGTTCCTTCCTGGCGAACAGAACCATGAGGGTCTTCTCTCCCACTAATTCAGCTGAACCCTCACCAGTACCTTGTGGAGTCTCGCAAGGCTCTTGCGTGTCCCTGACGCTCTATAATGCATTTACAAAGCCCCTCTTCGATATCCTTGTGTATCTGGGTGTCACGTATATCAATTTTGCGGACGACACCCAGATACTCATTCCTATCTCGGGTGACTACGAAACAGACAGCAAAACCCTCAATGAAATATACCCAGTAATACAAGCATGGATGGCACATCATGGACTTTGTCTCAGCGACGAAAAACCTGAGTTGATCATCCTTGGTACTCACGCCAAACTAAAAAATCTAAACTCTGCTTTCAAATCTTTCACTATAGATGG
The DNA here is from genome assembly GCF_040938575.1 of Ambystoma mexicanum. Lineage (NCBI taxonomy): Eukaryota > Metazoa > Chordata > Amphibia > Caudata > Ambystomatidae > Ambystoma > Ambystoma mexicanum. The sequence goes on along the minus strand of NC_090929.1, from coordinate 154,312,360 downwards.
TAATCTTATCCCTGTCTCAAACAACACAAAAACCCTAGGCATCTACATTGATGCCACCTTATCCTTCTCCAAACAAACCAATGCAGTAGCATCATCAGCCGCGTACACCTGCAAATTGATCACTGCAAGTAGGCCGTTCATCTCCACACCCAATTGCATTACTCTTGCTAGAGCATTAGTCTTGTCCAAAATAGACTATTGTAATGCCCTTTATTTAGGCACTAGCCACAAAAATATCAACTAACTATAAGTAATTCAAAATAATGCCATCAGGGCAGCCCTCAACATACCTAAAAAGTCTCAAATTTCTGAGACTAGACGTAATCTACACTTGTTCCCAGTAGAGCATAGAATATCCCTCAAAACTTTGGCCCTCACACACAAAGCCAAGGCCAACCTTGCACCAGCCTACCTCACCAACCAACTTACACCACAAACATCATCAAGACCACTCAGAGCAGCTCTGGTAAACACTATGTCCATAGCGAGATTCAAACTCCATAACTCGGGTGGAGCTAGCTTCCCTGTACAAGCATCGAAATTATGGAACACACTGCCCGCGCTCCTTAGGCCAGAACCCTCCTTTAACCTATTCAAACGTAACACGAAGCGCTGGCTTCACAACAGGGACACAATGACAGCCTAAACTTCCCAGATCCTTGAACGACTGACTGCCTACTGTACATATTGTAAAGAATTTATCTTAGACTATATTTTATCGGCAGCCTCCACTGCCTGCCACATGAACATTGCAACATGTATATATGTATCTGTAATACTAATGTATGTACCTATCTGTAACATAACCGTTGTTTACTGCACTCAACTGTAACCAGATCTAATTTACACGCCAGTATGCCCCTGGGCCTGGCTGCGCTTTATAAATAAAATAAATACAAATACAAACAGACCAGGCGAGAGAAGACCAACCATCACAACACGCCCGCCAAATAGCCAACTAACACCAAGAAAAAATAGACCTAAATACCTTCTGGATAAAAGCCCCTTTACCAGAACAAGACCAACATTACTTTATTGTCATTTACCTATCGATCTACCACCCACTTGCATAACCAAACACCCCAAACACATAAGGAGGGAGGTTGAAAACACAAGAGACATATCGGAAATACACAGAAGCACAACTGAACCAAGTGAATTGAACACTTCATTAATCACAAAAAGCTGGTGAGACAAAATGAATCATCAACAGGATCAGACAGACAACTCTGAAGAACACATTAACCCAAAACGCAATCTTCTGAATCTGCTCAACGATGAAACAGAAGCAACAAAACCCAAGGCAGAACCTAAAAGACAAACCAACACCAAATCAAATTACCAACACCGCCATCAAAGGACAAACAAAACCCAGAAAACAAAAAGATTCACTGCAACCTAGTCAACACCAGATCATTGTAAAAACACACCACAGAAATATACAAACTCCTCAGTAATGGAGGAATAGACATCCTATTCCTCAACAAAACACGGCTAACACAGAACGTCACGGTAGTCGCACACAGATGGTTACCCAACAATTTCAAATTGAAACTAGCAAACAGAGTCAGAAAAAGAGGAGGAGGCCTCCTGTTGCACACAAAGACAACCTAAAGATGACAACAGCACCACCAATAAAAATCACTTCTCCTCCACTTAGCCTTGGACCACCAAACCAACCTTTATTTTCTACTATCTACAGACTGGCTGCATACAAACCTTCTTTTCACTGACACATTTGTAGACAGTAATCCAACATTGCCATAAAATATCCCACCTGATCATACTTCGAGACATCAATATCTGATTTGAAGAAAAAAAGAGCAACTCCCCTAAATCACTGACAAATTAACTATCAATGATACATTTACAGCAATTGGGAGCAACCCACTCGGCAGGCACACCTTAGATGAAATCCTTTGCAAATGAAACCTGGTTACAACTGCACCACCAATATAGATGCTCTGGAGAGACCACCTCGTAATAATCTTTGAGATCCATCCACCATCAGAAATGCAAGCTAACCTCCCCAAATCCCCTTTAATTCAGAAAAGAAACTGAAGTCCCACCATGGACCTAAATACCAGTGGAATCCATGAAAGCACCAAACACCATCCTCGATTCATACAACATTGAAGAAAGAACTGCAACAATCCAAAAATGGATTACAAAAATACTAGATGACATCGTACTGGAAAAACCATTCACCCCCTCGCTAAAGAAAACAATGGTGAGATGATTCACACCTCACCTCAGAGTATTGAAGTAAACTAACAGAAAACTAGATCAAGAAATTAGGAAAAACTACTAAAGCAGAAGAAAAAAAAATCACATACTAAAGACTGACACAACTATACAAAGCCAAGATACTCAAAGCAAAAAATATATGCTACACAAAATGTATCCGAACCTCAAACAACACCCAGAAAGAGATGTTCAGCATCATCAATGAGCTAAGAAACCCAAAAGACTGCAATAACACACCCACACCCTCACAAAAACTATGTGATGAACTAGCAAACCATTTCAAAAACAAATTCACAAGCATCCAGTCATCAAGAGTATGCCCAGGAGCACACCCCTGACCAGCCAACTCCGGAACGAACCACAAGACAAAACCACCTCTCACCAATTGCAACAGAAATATTAATCAGCCTAGTGAACCAAAGCAACGGATCAGGCTCACCAGCAGACCCTTGCCCACCAGGCATGTACAAGACCATCCTCACAACACAAAAGCACCTGTAGAATACTTCTGCAACCCCTTTAACCATTCACAGGCAAATGGAAATGTACCACAAAGGTTCAAATCGGCATACATCAAACCACTTGTTAAAGACCCCTCAGGAAACAAAAAAGGCCAAACCAACTACCGACTGATATCAAACATAGTATAACCAGCGAAACTCACAGAAAACTATGTATACAAATAAATCCTGGAACATGTAGAAAACAATCGGATACGAGGTACAATTCGGTTTCAGACCTATGAGAGGAACAGAAACAGCACTACTATACATCTGCGATGACCTAAAAATGAATTCAGACTCCAGCATCACCTCAGAGCTAATACTAGTAGATTTATCAGCGGCTTTCGACACAGTCCACCATGATACCCCCATCAAAAATCTCTGAGAAATAGGAATCAGCAACATGGCTCTACTATGGTTAAAATCGTTCCTGACAGTAAGAATGGAAACAACGTGGTTAACCCCCTTCAACTCAGCACCACGCACAAAAACCAGCAGAGTTCCACAAGGCTCATCACTCTCGCCACTACTCTTCAACATTTACTTGACCCCACTCATCAATCTCATCAAAAGACATTGGGCCTCATTACGACCCTGGCGGTAAGGGGTTAACGCCAGCGTTAGCTGCGCCGACCCCTTACCGCCAATTACGAGGTCCCTTAGCGCCATGGCGCTTTTAACACCTGCTTTTAGCAGGTGTTAAAATCCATGGCGCTAAGGGACCATGGAGTTAATTACGCCACCGTAATTTACGGTGGCGTAATTAACGCCTTCCCCACTCCCATTATGCCCTATGGGGCAAAAATGGGAATGGGGAAGGGTAAATGGGGATTGGGGACTTACCGCCCCGCCGACCTCGGAATGGGGCGGTAAGTCCGCCAACCACCATGGCGTAAACGTAGTTTACGCCATGGTGGTAAAGTCACGGCCCAGGCGGTAACTTACCGCCTGGGTCGTAATGAGGCCCATTGACTCACCGGCTACAACTATGCAGAAGACACGCAAATCATCTATAGAATCAACACTAATGGTGAACCAGACCAAACACTTATCAATTGACCCAAAGAAATAAACAAATGGATGAGCACCAACAGCCTAAAACTCAACCCGGACAAAACAGACATCATGATACAAGCCTGTCGAACCAACATTACATTAGATGTCCCACCGAAATGGGAAAACGAATGGAACCTTACAAAGAAGTTAAAAACCTTTGAATATTAATGGACGATGACTTAACACTTGAGCCGCAGTTGTAAAGAAGTGCTTCTTCCACCTAAGCACAATCAAGCACATACTGCCTTTCCTCAGCTTCCCACACAGAAACCTCACCATCATCTCCCTTGTCATGTCAAAAATAGACTACACCAACGCGATCTATATCGGAATGCTGGAGTACCTCACCAAAAGACTAATATGAATACAGAACACACAGCAAGACTACATCTCAGACTCACTAAGAATTCACTATCACACCAGCACTGAGAACCCTTCACTGGCTATCAGTGATAAATGTTCTTCAAAGCGCTCTGCATTACCCACAGAGCAATCCACAGCCAAGGAGCTGAATTCATAAATGAAAAAATCTCCATCTACAAACCTAACCGACCATTGGGTCCAGCAATGACATTCGCCTCGAACCAAAACAATATTCAAAGTTGAAATTTGGTGGATCCTCATTCTCTTGCATCTCTGCAAAACTTTGGAACTCATTCCCCAAGGAAGAACGCCTAAAATTCAGAAAATTACTAAAAACATGGCTCTTTAACTCGCCGCGCTAAACAGGAAATACCATCGAAGGGAAACAGTCAACCACAATACAAAGAGAAACACCCAAAACTTACAAATAACCAAAACCTAATTAACCAAAACCGGATACACCAATGAAATAAAGCAGCTTTAAGGGAACCACTGCACAAGTATACTATTCCAGGCAAACCAATATAACTCTTGCAAAAGAAACGCACAGACCAATCTCATGACTATCCCTAAAGAAACGCACAGAACAATCTCATGACTAACCGTACTATAAACCTTCCAGTATCCTACATACTCACCCTCAACCAGCAAACAAAATCACACATCTCCCTCTACCACAGTAGATACTTGAAAGAAACCACCACAAACTGCACACACTTTGCAGCACCCAACTCAACCCAACACGCTACAGAAACCCAAACCAGAGACACAAACACCACCACAGATACACACATGCACCAAAACACAGCCAAACCCTTAACTAAAAACAAACCCAGAACACAGTAACTGTTTTTTTGCGAACTGAAGCTACCAAAAGCACAACACAGCTCTCTTGCGCTCTCTCTCTCTCTCTCTCCATCCCACTTACTAACCTTTCTGCGCCATCCTTCCTTTTCAGATCTGTCCGAGCGCATGGAGACCATGAATAAGGCAGCAGTGCATGGTATAAATCACAATAACATTCTAGGATTTATTTCTATAATAAAATGAAGGTATTCTGGATGTAAGGATCTTTCGAAAGTTAAGAAATATTGCACTACAGATTGCTTTCCTTGATTCAAGTACCATCTGTCTTGAGCCCTAAATTAGAAAATGTCCTCTTTTAATATTCGTATTGGCTCTTTGCCCTTCCAATAGCCCACAGGATCTCTTTTATGGTTTTAAAACCAATTTATTGTGCTCCTTTATTCACGGGACAAAAGTTCGACTACAATGTACTTTACCAATGTTCCTTCTTTTACCTTCCAATCGTCTTCCGCAATTTAATCATTCTCACAAGGATATCATCAGAGATATGCACTAAACTTTCCTCATGATGGACCAACACATTTGTTACATTTTTGCCAGTAACCAGAAGATCAGATTCTTAAGTATGCTTTGTAAAACATTCCCCGTTCTTGCCAAATGGTGTAGATCAATCGACGACAATACCAAAGTACGTGCTATATATCATACAAACATTGCTCCTGCATGTACGAAGGTAGACCCTCAAACCATTAGCGAACAAGATGAGCAATGCTGGAACCAAATAAGGACCCTGATTTGGACTGCTTTGCAGGGACTTTTCCCTACTCATTTCATTGTACATGTAAAATTGTAAACAGATTGTTGTTGCCACCCTCTGGTAACAACGTACTCATGTTTAAGATATCTGCATATAAGGTTCTTCAAACATTTTCCAAATATATCTGCTTTCCCTTAAATTAAAATCAGAACCAAAAGCCAGAAATACTTGAAATGAGTGCGTCTTTAAATTACATATTTATAAAGCATAAAATATACATGTGGTGATTTGTGATGCATAAAAAGGCAAATAACATAACATTTGACAGGGGTCATAATTTCACGTTATAAGCCACCAGTGTTAGGCATCAAAAGTCACTTGCCTCTTTAATTTTCTAAATGCACACAGCAAAACGTTAAAAGGGAGACAGCTAGAGGGAGACCTTAACATTGAGGGCTAATCCAACTGCTTACTTTTATTTGACGTTCACACTCTAAATACACATTCTCAAACACAGAATCAGAATTATCTCTTATTATTAACTCTCCCTGCTCTCTCCAAGCAGGTGACAAAACACAACAAAGTAACTTATTTAAAAAATGTAGTAATTGTAATTGGGGTTAATATGGTAATTGGGCTCCCGATGGATTACCCATCGGAAGGTGAGAGACCAACTCTGCAGTTCCTGCTTCTTCCAAGGGATTTCAATTACGGCAGATAGAGGCATGGACATTCTAGTGGGTCTGGGTCCCTGTGACGTCATCTTTCACAGGGGGAAAATGCAGCGTGCATGGAGGTGATCAGAAATGGCGTCCACCAGGTACAACCATGATGCGCGTCAATCATTACACAGAATATCCCCCTTGATTTCACCAACTTTGTGTACTTTACAAAAAGCAGGAGAAATCCATAGGGATCCCAACCTCTTTAAGCGCAGGGTTCCCTGTACGGAAAATGCAGATTTCCTGCTCTGTGCCGCACTCTGTCCAGGAAAATTGCATCAAAATGGCAGTGAGCCTCAAAACATTGTGGAGAGTTTGTTTCTGCATGGTCCACTGACTCCGGGCTATAATTTGACCCGATCATAGTGGAGCAGATGGGCAGGTTAGGGATGTGCCAACTTGAAGATAGCATTGAAAAGAAGGCAGACACAAAACTGTTTGTGTCCCTCTAGTGGGGCAATTTGTTTAAGACACCTGATGAGTGAACTAAAGCAGACGACACTGTGTGTGTGCTGACCATTTCTTCTGCCTGAGAGTTAGTTTCAAAGTATAGGTCAATGTGCAAAGCGAACAAACATTGTCTCTCTCTCTCTCCCTCTCTCTCTTTCTCCCTCATCCCAGACAGACTAATGTTTTAGAACTCTTCAAAAGTCTCAAACTAGAGTTACTAAGTGGAGCCAGGTGTCTTTCTCTTCCTTCTTGACACTTACTATGGGTTGAAGAATTGTGAAATGTTTCGGTCTTACAAAATTAAGTCACTGATCAGGGCTCAGAGTGTGTCTCTCTTCTACTTCCTGACATGGTCTTTCTTCTGCCTAAGAAATTCTACCACCTGGGGGTCATAAACTGCAGTCATTCATCTGGGCAAGGCAAGACTAAATATCTGTTTGCCAAAACTTTGAGCTAAAAAGTGAACAAGGCCAAGTAACTTGTTTTATAGGTGAATGGTTGCCAGATGACTCCATGTCAAGAGGGGTCCGGGAGGTGGGGGTGCGGACCGTGTTGCAGTACTGGGTTTTCACTTCTCCATCAATTGCATGCTGGGAGCCCTCAAACGTCCACGTGGCCATGCGTGAGAAGGCCTTTCAGTCCTCTTTTCTGCCCTTTGAATTCTGAGCCTTGTAGTGTGTTCTTTCCCATTTAAAATTTAGGAAAACTACAAGTTCCTGAATGCCAATCAAAAACAGGACTAGGTGGCCTTCTCACTCATGGTCACGGGAAACTAGAGAGCTCTGAAGAGTGTAGTGTTTGGTTACTTCATTGAATAAAACGTACTGACGTAAAACAAAGGGAAAAGCAAAGCCCCCGGAGTGAAGTAGGGTGCCCCTCATGAGATGGAATCATTTTTCCAAGCCTAATGAGACTGTGTCCACTCAGGAGGGTCTAAAATCACACTTTAGCGCAGCATCCTTTACCAGAAGGGAAATAAACATTTGCATATGGGTAGTCTGGCCCCGTCCAGCAGAGCAGTCCAGTAAAGATGCTAGGCAGCTCTCCTCTGAACGAGAATACAGCAATCCCAGGCACATGTTTCTGCCTTGTTAGGCGTAACCAGTGAGATGCGCTGACTGCATATTCAGCACTGCACAAAACTTCAATGGATGAATGAACGGATAAATAAACGCCAAGCAATGACATACCTTAATATCCAGGCCAGGCACGCTGAGCAGTACCTGTGCCCACACAAGGACTGCTGCGCCTTCTTCAAGACGTTGTTGCAGTTGCAGCACAGATACTTCTGGCCGGGGGCATCATCACAGATGTTGGTCGGGTACCCGAGGGGGCATTCATTTTCGTCGGGAAAGGACGAAGGCCAACGCTGCGTTACCCTGCTTGTCTTCTCAGCCATTGGATGCCACGGGGGAAACACAAGTGCTCCTGCTAACGGCTGGGGGGCCGTCAAGCACTTCAGACCATAATCGCCTTTGGTTTTTCAAATGCTTATTTTCAGACATCAGGGACCGGCAGCGGCTTGAAAAGCGTTGACTTCCTTCTCTCAGTGGCAGCGGCAGACCTCTATCACCATCGGCTAGGCTGCTAGTGTGAGTTCATAAATCACTCGGTGTGTGGCAATAGCGGGAAGCTTCGGTGAATTTCCCCTGGGCACCCACACTAAAAGAAGTGCTGCTTCCAGCTAGCGGAAGGTATGGTCCCAAAGCTAGAATGATAAGTTTAAAAAACACATTGCTGTGAATTAATAATGCATGTTCATCCAGATAAAGTTCTGTGATATTTACATTACTGAAAAGTAATCAAGATTATTTTGTATGCAATTGCAACGCTTAAAAATCAAAGTGAAGTGCCTGATAAAATGCCACATATGTTGATGAATATACACTTTTCACTCCACTTTTATATGCATATACATTTGAACCCAGCTGGCACATAAAGTTCCATCTTACAATATTCCTCGCACATATCTGGCAGTTTCTAGCACATACACCGAGCACATCATGGCATGTTCACATTATGCCCAGTTATCAAACTGCATACGCTGATCATTTCTAGTTTCCATTATGCCAATCTGGCACATCGTAGCCTGTTTACAGTACACCGCCGTAGTGCATCCTTCTTAATTTACATCATGCCCACTTTGCGCATAATTGCATTTTTGCATTTTGCCCTTTGTAGCATTGCGTTTAGTTAATCCATTGTCACCTGCACTGAGGGCTCTCTCACACTAGATTGCACCTTCTGCTATCATTAGGATGGAGGGGCTGCCAAGGTGATCCAAAGTCTAGAAGGTCAGCAAAGCTGCATGCAACCTGCAGGCTCTCACTCCCAGCATTACAGATGCTGGCTAAGATTGGCCGGACCACCAAGCATCGCCCGCCTAAGCCAGGAGCAGGCAGATCTAGATGGACTATGTGGATTCCCTGCTGGAAACCTATTTCTGAGACTACGCGTGTGGCAACAGTTCGCGGTACAAGAACCTTTAACATAACATGGAGCATAGCAGCAGGAAGGGCCTCCATTGTAGCTTGTCTGAGTTTTGAAGAAATCAATGGATTGATGTTGGTTGCACTGATGTAGGATCAGGATTTGGAGGGGGGGGGGGAGAACTATCAGAACGACCACACTCACAGACATGCTGACGATGGCACTGCTGCCAATATGAGCACACATGCAGTCACTGAGCTGGCCCCAACCAACACATAACGCCTGCCTTCCTGGCAGCAGTAAGGCAGAAGAAATTGAGTCACTGTACATGCATTGCCAATTTTAGCCCAGACACAATTGCAAAACATGACTGGTTTCACCATGGAGCAATAACATCCTTTGCAAAAGTGTTGGTACTGTGACTATCCGCCGCTTAAGCGTAGTCATTGCCCAGCTCTAAAACTGACTAAAATCCTGTTAATGAGCAAGCATTAAGGCCAGCACATATCTGGGCAATGCCAGAAGCGTAGACCCATGTGTAGATGTCCAAAAACCCCAGTATATCCCCAAAAACAGTTTTACAAGCCAGCTGTGTGGCCACCAGCACTTACTCTCATCCTATTCCTGTCATGCACACTATCTGTCCTTCCCTTCATCAAACTCCCTCCATCTCCCTCCCCATATCCCTTCTCCCTCTCCCTCCTGCTCTTCCTTTTCCTTGTGTTCTCATTTTGCTCGACCTCTCTTCTGCCTTTGACACTGTCAACCACACCATCCTGCTCAACCATCTCCATGATAACCTGGGTATAACTGGTCAGGCTCTGGCGTGGCTTACCTCCTTCCTCTCCAATCGACCCTCCCAGGTCCAACTGGGTTCCTTCCTCTCTGACATCTTTTTCTCTACCTGTGGTGTCCCCCAGGGATCTAACCTCTCCCCCTGGTTGTTCAACCAGTATCTGGCAATTCTTGCTCACCGCATCGCCGCTCTCTGTCCCAACTTTCAGTGCTACGCGGATGATATCCAGCTCCTTTTCAGGCTACCCTCGGCCTCCTCTTCCCCTTCCCTCATCTCTGACTGTCTTTCTGCTATCCAGGAATGGTGTGTCGCCAACGACCTCTGCCTTAATGCCAGTAAGACTGAGATTCTACTCATGGGCACACCCACTTCCTCCTTCCCTGCAGCTCTCTGGCCGTCCTCCCTTGGCCCTCTTCCTGCACCTACCTGCAAGGCAAAAAACCTCAGGGTCTTCTTTGACTCCACACTCTCTTTCTCTCCTCACATCTCTGACGTCTCTAAGAAGTCACACTACCAGCTACACCTCCTTTCCTCTCCTTCCCCCAGAAGCTCACTGTCTTCAGAGCCCTAGTTCTCTCGAAGCTGGACTACTGTAACAGCCTCTATCTTAATCTTCCTGTCTCTACTCTCCGCCCTTTGCAACTCATCCAAAACAGGACTGCGAGACTTGTCCTTGGCCTCAAGCCCAGGGACCGTATCTCTCCAGGATTGAAATCACTACACTGGCTCCCAGTGGCTGCGAGGATTAAGTTCAAAACCCTCTGCATTGTCCAAAATACCTTCAACTCTCTCTTCCTAAATATCTTCCTTCTCCTGCTCTTCGCTCATCCACCTCCAACTTCCTCAGGGTCAGCCGCTTCTCCAAGCAACGAGTTGGGGGTAGATCTCTCTCCGCAGAACGGGCCTCCCTCTGGAACAGCCTTCCTGCCTCCCTGAAACTTGAGGAGAACCATCTCCGGTTCCGGAAGCACCTCAAAACCTTCCTCTTTGCCTCCGCTTTCTCTCCCTCTCTCCCCTGCTAAAATCACTGAACCTGCACTGAATCTGCAACTGGGACACTCACCGTTCTCAGTCCTTGGCCCAGCCACTCTTCCCTGCACTGCCTACCTGCACTACGGGACTGTCTCTGTTTCCTACAGCCCCTTCTCCCGGCACTTACCTTGCACTTTCCACCAGCTGGCCCTATTTTTTATCTTGTATTCTACTGACCATGTACTGCACTTTCCCCTCTCCCCTTCCCCTTGCACTTTTCCCATTCCCCTCTACCCTTGCACTTGCGCGATCTGAATGACACCTGGCGTAGTAGGATCGTTATCTGTCTCCCCTTGTTCCCCCCTCGCCTCGTCGTGCCTTGAAATACTTGTGTATAGGCGCGTTACAAATGCCATATCATATCACATCTTCCGCTCATCCTCAGGCCCTCCCCTCCTCTTAGCTCCCCCAATGCCCTCCCCTTCCCCCTCACACTATCCCTTCTCGCTCCAATCTTATCCATCTCCCCACTGTCCATCCCTCCAATATCATGAACATTGCCCTATGGAACGTCCGATCCATCTGCAATAAAGCCACTGCGGCTCTTGATCTATTCTTCCGACTCAACCTTCACTTCCTCTGCGTCACCGAGACTTGGATCCCCGTTCAATTCCACTGTTCCTGCATCTCTCTCCACCCCCTCTTCCTCCTTCTCTCATATCCCACGCCCCTCAGGTTGCGGTGGCGGTGGCGGTCTCATCTTTCCGCCTAAATGTCTCTCCTCATCTCTTCCTTCTCCTTTGAATTTCTCTACAAATCCTTCACTTACCCTTATGCAATCTCCTTCTTAATCATTTACAGACCTCCTGGCCCCCTCTCTTCCTTCTATGAAGACCTTGACCATCTTCTCTCTCTCATTTCTCCCTCCCCTACTCCTCTCTCTCTGTTGTTGGTGACTTCAACCTCCCTCTCTCAACCTCATCTCATTCTTCCCCTCTTCTCTCATTACTTGACTCCTACCTCCCCTCTCCCTTCCCAACCCCCCCACCCACTCCTCTGGCCCCACTCTCGATCTTATCTTTCTCTCATCTCACTCTTCCTCCCCTGTATTGTCTTTTCCCAACTATCTCTCCGATCACGCCCTACTCTCCTTCTCCCTCGCCCCTCCTCCCTCCTCACTGTCCTCCCTGACTCCGTCCCTCCTCTCCCTCCTTCTCACGTCGCGATCTTCGCAATTTCAACCCTTCTCTCTTCCTCGACTCCTGTTCTTCTTCCCTTCCCCCTCTCCCTCACTTCTCGTCCCTCTCCACCGATGCCCTTTCCTCGCTGTCCTCCTCTATATCCTCCAGTCATGACCAACTCGATCCTCTTACTTCCTTCTCACCCTCTCACAAATCTTCCCAACCCCGGCTCTCCTCTCACCTTCTGTCAATGCGTCGCCTCCTCTGTCGCCTCGAACGACGCTGGCTCAAATCCCCTTCTCTGGCTAACAAATCTTCTTACTTCTCATATCACTCTCTCCATGACTCTTGCCTCACATCTGCCAAGCGCTCCTTCTATTCTAACCTCCTCCACTCACAAGCTTCTCACCCCCGCCGTATCTTCCAGACCCTCTCTTGTCTTCTTTCCCCTCCTACTTCCGACCCTTCCATGAACTCTCCCCTCTCTCCCTCTGACTTTGCCAACTTCTTCTCATTTTTCCCCTCCTTCCCGCCCTCCTTTTCCAACCCTGCTAATATGTTGACTTTTTCCTCCCATCACCCCAGCCTGCGTCTCCCGCCTCCTGTCCAAAACTCACCACCCCTCCAATCCCATCCCCACCTCCCTCATCCCCAAAGTCTACCCTCTCCTCATCCCCTACCTAACCACCTTCTTTAACATCTGCCTCTCCTCTGCTACCTTTCCCTCAGCTTTCAATGGGACGCTACCATCATCCCTATCCTGAAGAAGTTTTCTGCTAACCTTCTTCTCGCCTCCAACTTCAGATCAATCTCCCTTCTCCCCTTCATCTCAAAGCTCCTTGTGCGCCTAGCATACTCTCAACTCTCAACTTTTGTCTCCTCCCACTCCCTCCCCCCCTCTCAGTCTGGTTTCCGCCCTAAACACTCCACTGAGACTGCCCTCACTTATGTACTCAATTCTCTCCTCACTGCTCGCTACGCTAAACAATCCTCAATTCTCATCCTCCTTGACCTCTCTGCAGCCTTTTGACACTGTAGGCTACCCCTTACTTCTTAGCACTCTGTCCTCCTTTGGCTTCAAAGGCCCTGTCCTCCCCTTGCTCTCCTCTTACCTCTTCAATCGATCCTTCACTTTCTCCTGGGGCGGCTGTACCTCCGCCGGACTCCCCCTGAGCTATGGAGTCCCTCAGGGTTCCGTACTTGGACACTTTCTTTTCTCTATCTATACCTCCCTTCTCGCCCCAGTCATCTCTTCTTTCGGCATCTCTCACCACTTCTACGCCGATGACACCCAACTCTTTCTCTCCTTCTCTTCCTTCACATCTGACCTCCACCACACTCTTTCTTCCACCTCACGGCCATAAAAAACTGGATGTCTTCCCATTTTCTTTCCCTCAATACTGACAAGACTGAAGTGCTTTTCTTCCCTCCTAACACTCTCTCCCCTACCCCGCCTCCTTTCATCCACTTTCCCCCTTCCAATCTCCCCATCTCGTCCCAAGCCCGCAATCTTGGCCTCCATCTTGACTCCTCTCTCTCCTTCTCCAAACACATCTCCCTAACCTCTCGCGCCTGTTGGCACCACTTTTTCAACATCCGCAAGATCCGCTCCTCCCTCACCTTCCACGCTTCTAAACTCCTAATTTCCTCCCTTATTTTCTCCCGCCTTTTCTACTGCTCCTCTCTTCTCCCTGTCTCTCACCTGACTCCCCTAAAATCCATCTACCACTCCTTTATTCGTACTCTATGTCTTCTCGGCCCTTGTGACTCTATTTCTATCTCACTCTCACAACTCAGCTGGCTTCCCTTCCTCTCACAATTGAAATGTCAATTCCTCTGTCTGGTCAACAAATCTCTCCATGACCTCGCCCCCCCTATCTCTCTTCCCTCCTCTCATTTTACTCTCCCTCCCGCTCTCTCCGATCTGCCAATCTCTACCTTCTCACTGTGCCCCCTGCCCCTTATGCCGCCTCATGCTTCCGCTCCTTCCAACTCTTGGCCCCCCTCCACTGGAACTCCCTACCTCTCTCTATCCGCTCCTCCCCAACCTACCCATCCTTCCGCTCCTCCTTGAAAGCTCTTCTTCTCTACTCCCCCCCTGACTCTCCTCACCTACCTCTCTCCCCCTCAAACCCCTGCCTCCTCCTCCCCTCGCCTCCCTCCTTCTTCCTCCTCCCGCTGACCTCACACTGGACACTGCTACCAGGAGGCATAGGAGGCCACCTGGGGAACTCCCCCCTCGTCCCCCTTTCTGCCACTCCCGCTGACCTCAAACCTGACATTTATACCCCTTCACCTACCTCCTCTCGCCTCTCCTCCCTCCGTCTTCCTTCCCCTCCCTTTGAGCAAATTGTTCCATATACTGTACTTCTGGTTTGTTTCATGTTTGTAAATATGCTTCTTTCAATACTGTATCTTGTTGTTACTCTGTAAAGCGCTTTGGCGTAAAGCGCTATATAAACTCAATAAACATAAACAATAAACATAATATATTCCCAGTTTGATAACTCTATTGTTACATTTGATTATATTCCTATGTTGACAATCCCAGTATTCTACAAGGTGCGTTTTAGGGCTTTTATTATTTACTTTATTGATAGCCTTTGGCACGCTTTCCTTTCCTTTAAGGCAACGGGATTTCCCCCGACCGTGGCGTGTGACTGGGCACCTGCTGACCCACATACAGCTTATGACTAATTTTATTTTTATTTTAACTTGTTATTTTAATTCCTAATCATTTCCCCGTAAGACAGTCTCTGTGGCAGAGGGTGCCTGGCCCCTGGGGCAGTCGAGGCTCGGCTTGGGGCTGCCATAGGTTTCTTTTCTCAACTGCACACAGACTCATTGCAGCCTGCTTTCTATTTTCATCACGCCAACCAACAGATTGGCACTTGTAATACTATGTGCAGGCTAATGTTGCTCTGGGCCGACAGCGCAGGGATCGGGCGCATCAGCAGCGCAACTACTGCACCGAAGTCAAGCCTGTCTGTGTCTGTCTGTGTCGCGGCCTGGCCAGACGGGCTGACTCAGTGCTCCCTGTTGGCGCTCACCCACCTGACACCCTATTTTGACCATGCAGGGACTCCACCGAAAACCAAAGCAGCTGGGATAAGTCCACACCTACAATTGACACTACTTAACACCCGGTCACTCACGGCTCAGGCAGATTTTGTCTTCAAGCTACTTTCTAAACAAACTCCTGATATCCTATGCCTTACTGAAACTTGGCTTGCTGAGGACTCAGCATTCACACTTAACTCTGCGCTTTCTGAGAATTATAGCATTATACATCTAGCTAGAATAGCCCGGCATCCTGGGGGAGGGGTTGCAGTAATTGCCAAATCGCAGCTGACTCTTACACAAATTCCCATCCCCCACTCCATTCAAATGGAAGCCCTTCTGGTAGGCGTTGAGAGTGGGGACAAGTCGGTATTACACCTCCTCACAGTATATCCACCCCCTGGCTCGAACAAAGCGTTTCCGGAGTTTGTGGTGACACTTCAACTTATGTATCCTAATATTCGGGTTGAGGACGAATTTAACGCCAGATTTAACCCTCCTCTGGCCAGCGGTCCAGCCCACTTCCATGATTCTATGGCAGACCTGGGCCTAAACCAGCTGGTAGTGGAGTGGAGCCTACCCACAAGTTGGGCGGCATTCTGGATCTTATCTTTTCAGCAAATTAACATCTTCAAAGTGACCTCCTCCAGCCCAGTGATTTAGTCCGATCACCATCTTCTTTCATTCCATTTTCTGAAAGTCTCATGTCCCGAATGCCAGGCCCCACGGCAATAGTGCACCAGACCTGGAAGTGGGTGAATCGAATGGCACTGGCCACCCTAACAGACGATAAATGCAATCTGTTGCCTGCACCTGACTTGTCTACTCTAACGCAGACGCTTCTTGAATTGGCAGGCATTGTCGCCCCACTCAACCTCAATCACCCGCACAAAAATCCCTCTGCATCTTGGTTCTCAGCAGAGCTGAAAAAAGCTCACCTAGAGGTAAGGCAGGCAGAATGGATATGGCGACGAAACGATGATATACAGGAAAAGGTTTGGTTCCAGAAGCTGAACCACAATTATCATAATTCAATCAAAGCCGCTAAACAGTCCTTCTTTACCGGGGAAAGTCAAGATGGCTCTTAATCAGTCAAAATAGCTTTTCACGGTGGTCAAGTCATTGACTCCCTGGCCAAACCTTTCATTACTAACGTGGTCCGTATTTGTGACCTCATTCAGAGCAACTGCTCGGAGAGGCCACCTATTGAAATAGTCAAATCTAACACCAGACCTTCGCACTCCTGGTCAGAATTTCCGATCTTTTCCTCCGATGATGGGCTAAAAGCAATCACAAAATGTTTTGGGGGGCCGGGCTTTCTCAGTCATGGCAGGTACCTTATAGAATGAGCTTCCAGCGGGCATGCAGAAATTAAAAAAATCATCTGCAGTGCTGGGCTGCGCTAAAAACCTTGCTTTTCTAGGCTAGCAGCTATGTGCCATGGTTTTGCCTCCTAGCGCCAATGTGCCCTTGTGGTGGATGTGCGCTTTATAAATACCTCTAACATAACCTGTAACATAACAAGAATTAAATATTCCAGCATTATGCCAGTTTGACATTCCAAGTATGCCCAATCCCATTAGTCCCAGTTTGACCATCCTAGCATATTATTAGTTTAGCCAACCCTGGTATATTCACATTCTGACAACCCCAGTATTTGACAATAGCAACGAAACCCCCAGTTTCACAGACGTAGGAAAATCACAGTGGACAACCCCAGCATATTCATAATTTGCACAGTGCCTTTCACCACCACAAGAGGATGTGTGGGGTGAAAACTGGCCCCTGGATGCCAGAAATAAAGAGGCCAGAGACAGTACCGAGGGCTCACCAATATAAAAGGCTAGTGGAGAAATGATGTCCGACACAAGGCCTATGGAACCCAAATTAAAAGGAAAAAAAGTGGGCTTCCATTTCAAGAAGCTAAATTGTGCACAATACTTGTCATGAAAAAAAAAGAAACGTTGAAATGATGTTTGGACAAATCTATGGAGAGCTGTACCGACAGATATGGAAACCACAGTGCGCAGTATCATCAATGGGTGCCAGAATTGTGTTTCAAGCAGCCGCAGAGAAACAGAGCATTTTACATGTACATTAAATAATGTAATGTAATTTTGTTTTTCCCTCCAAGATTACCAACATGCTAAGCGAAATGCCCAGCAGACTTTCAAGCTTGGGCATGGTGTTCTCATGCACATGTTTTTATTTATTGATTTATTTATTTCAATTCTTAAAAACACACCACATCGCTGAGGGCCTCAAGGTTCACAGAAAATATAAAAAAGAAATAACACACAACGAACAAACAAGCAGCACAGCATCAGAGGGCAAAAGTAGCTGACAGGAGATAAGTGAGCAGGCTATGTAGCCTTAAACAGGAAGGTTTTTAGTTTCTTTTTAAAATCAGCCAGTGATGTGGCGGATTTGAGACCCAAAGGAATTGGATTCCAAGTGGTAGGAGCCAAGACGTCAAAAGCTGTTTTGCCAAACTTGACTGATCAAAACCTGGGTTGGCACAGTTTAGCCTGATCTAAGGACCACAGGGATCGTGTAGGAACGTACCTGTGAATGTGTTCGCAAAGGTAGCTAGGCGCCATCTGGGTAAGGCACTTAAAGTGAACGTAAGGATTTTAAAGGAAACGCGATGCTTAACTGGCAGCCATTGCAGATTCTCCCTGGCAGCAGTGAAAGACTGCCTATTGGAGATACCCAGAACTGCTCTGACTAGCCCATTTTGCGTAACCTGTAACGCTGAAAGGTTGTATTAGGCGGATCCTGTCAGCCGACTATAACAATAGTCGAGCCTCGAATTGACTAGGGCAGAGGCTAGAGTGGACATATTTTTAACAGTAAGGTACGGGCGTAAGAGGGCAAGCTATTTGTTGATCCAACCACATGAAGCCTGCGTCTTGGCAACATGTGGCCTCATCATCAACTCAGATCCAATGTGACACCCAAGGTCTTGACAGTCTTAGCCACAGGAACAGAGACGTTGGAAATTTTGAAGGAAACATACTCTGGAGAGAGTATTTTTTGCATATGACTCGAGGCCGCAATGAGCAGCTCGGTCTTGTCTGTATTGAGGGCCATGGAGTTTTCCACCATGTACCATTCAGAAATCATTTGCATACATTGTAAAGTGTGTGCCTTATATGTCATTTAAAATACATTCATGTACGAGCCTACAGGCTGTTTGCTGAAAGACCAAGAACTGCTGGCTATTTCTTCAGATGTGAAACTGAACTCCAGAACCTCCCCCTATTTCCCTGGAGATTCAGGCCTGGTTGTCATCATCCATCAGAACCATTCCTTAAATATACAAGAAATAATTACTTCTTAGATCAGAAACACAGAGAAGTCCAGATAGGCTCATCTCTGGTCTTGCAGCAGGATTGACCTTGAGGTCACAAAGCCCATACAGTGCCCATTAGGAACTGTCATCAGTACAGCACATGTCTTGAAGGGGTAAGTTAACATAAACACAGATCTCTCGGCTTATGTCACATGCCTGAAAGAGGAGTGAAACTTAAAAAAAGGTGGAGGCCAGAGAGAAGGAGTAGTGGAACTGCACATTGACTTAAAATGGGAGAAACGCATATTATGTTAGTGATGTCATTTGCCCAATAAATAAGCCAGTTTGCCTCAGAGCTGGACTTCTTCCACTAATTCTGAGATGACATGCTGCCGAAATCTAGCGAGAAACATCCCAGAAGAGAGAGGCCTAATCTTGCAGTGGAGCCAGGAGCCAGGAGACCTAGAAACTGCTTGGGACTTCCTTGGAAGAAAGAGAGGGTCCACTTGACTGACCGCCTCGCTATCCCAGCAGTGTGTTCTGTGATACACAGACGCCCAGTCCAGACCTCTCCTGTAAGTATAACTAGCCCAAAAGCCCTAGATTGTATAGGCCCCATATTTGTCAGCATTGTGTTAATTATTTCCCCATTGAAAAATCCTGTTAGCCTGTGTAGATACTTAGCATATTTATCAAAGTAAATCAATTAATTCCCCCATTGACTTCACAGGATCTGTACTGTTGGTATTCAAAACCAACAATCTTTTCCCAGTGTGTATAGTCATGAATATTTGCCAGAATAATTAACCCTGCTGCCTTGTTTCACGTGTGTGTGCAGGGTGTAAAAACGAAATCGTCCCTGTGTTCCAATTGTGCAAGGTGCAAAACGAAATTGTCCCTGTGTTCCCATTGTGCTCTGCAAAACGAAATTGTCCCTATGTTCCCATTGTGCTCTGCAAAACAAATGTTCCCATTTGCATTTGTCTTACATTGCATCTGTGCTAAACATCCCAAAATCGATGTTCCCATTCTGTTTGGATAGAAAGCCCAAAGCCCTGTGCGTTATTGTAAGGTGTAGCAAAAAAAAAATCAATTTCTGCCTCTCCTATTGGTTCTATGACCAAATATTCTAAAATCCAATTTTCTGATTGTGTGCTGACTAAACCCCCAGAGCCCTGCCTGTGTTATTTTTAGGTGTAGAAAAACGAATTTCCCATTTCTTTCTATTCTTTCCCATTGCAGCTATGCTAAGTAATTCAAACCCAATTTTCCCATTGTGCTCTGCAAAACGAATGCTCCCATCACCTTTCTGCCTCCCATATTGTTTCTGTGAGACAGACCACAAATCCGATTGTCCCATTGAGTTCCTACTCCCTGCCACTGCCTTCCATTCTAAGGAATTAAGCCTAATTGATGTTTTGGGGTGGTGAGGGTTGCTGGGAGAAAAGCACAGCCCTGTTTGAAATCTGTTCTTTCCTTCTATTGGTGATGATCTAAAATGAAACTATTCTAACTGCACATGTTAGTGTCATTTGTGTGTTGGTACTTTCCAAAAAGATTATTCTGTTTTTGTGTTGCCACAACATTGGTGGCTGATGTAATCTATTTGTGATATTTAGCTAAATAAATAAATTAATAAGTATATTCTTAATGCACACCGGCCTGGTTCCTAGTCCATTGTGGCACCGGGTATTTGTTGGGGTTGTGTGCGAGACGGGTTGGAGGCCTTACCACATTGAACTTACAAAAAAATCCAAAGCGCTTTATTGTGCGCCACATTCATTGTGGTGAAGGAGCTCCCCGACTTGGGTGTGACCGTGTAATAAACCACGACAGATGGGGAAGTATAAATCAATGCCTCAGGTTTTTCACATCGTGCAATATCAACTGATAAAGATAGATATTAATACAAATAAGATATCTTTCAAGAGACAGCAAACACGTTATAACAAGGTTTTTCTTTCCGTGATGTTCATCCTTGTTAGAGTAAAGGTATGCATGAATGCTGAAAGTCAGCATCCACGTTAGATGCATGCCCAATGCATGCATTGCTTCCAACATACCGTACACAGTAATTAAGCATGTCAGAAGGACCCCTAAAGGTATGGTTCAAACCGCCCATGAAGGCAGTTTACTAGCATGTTTCACCGCTCACACTCACCAAGGGGCATTAGCTGATGGCCTGTGTGTGAGTGAAGGCACCTGCCACATGAAATATGCTTTCCCTTTTCCACTCGGTTGTTTTTACGGACCAAGACATGTCTTCTGCTTGCGGATGCAGAGCTCGTAATCGTCTGGATTTCCTGCATGTGGAATTTTATGCCGATCGTCCCCATGCAGATAATCATCCCCGTTTGATACCTCGTGCGTTTTTTTATGTGTGTTTAAACAAGCAATAGGGGAAAATGAGTGGAAAAACCTAGCAATGCATCTTTCTAGCTGTACTCCGAAACCTGAATTAGCCCTATATGCATGTGTAGAGCAGTGGTCTTCAAACTATGAGGACGCTAGCATATAGGAGGGAAGAGGGGGTTCCTAATGGGGTGTGGGACTCTTTTAAAAAGGAGAAGGGTGACTGCTTTTAATAGGAAATATAAGCAACTTCGGCATTTGGTGGGGCCCTGCCAACATTACTTTTACTCAAGTGGGGCTCAGTAGAAACAAGTTTGGAGACCACTACTGTAGATGCACGAGAGAGAAATACACCCCTTTGAAGTGTAAAAATGCATGGAATCCCAATTTAATTAATCATTTACACATCGGAATGCAATCAAAATTGCATGAAGGCGACTGGTTGCATGCAAGTGCTTTGGGGTGACCCTCAATGACCTCGCAAGAGTGCTGTATAGCTTTTCAGGACAGCCACTGCGTCAGCAAGGATGTCGGCGAAAATCTGCCAGATGGTCATCAGCCCCAAAAAAGTGTTCCGATTGATGAGAGGGGGCACTGCAAATATCCATCACATATAAAGCCCTAAAGCAGCTCATGCCCACTATCTAAGGTTCACATCAATACAGTTTTTCCCTATTAGTTTAAATGTGAAGCAGAAAAATGTGTGGAAAGTCTTTCATTTTGGGCCTCATTATGAGTTTGGCGGTGTGGGCAAAAACATTGGTAATGCAGTGATAACAAAGGTACCACTGCATTCACGCCACATTAC
This sequence comes from Ambystoma mexicanum, assembly GCF_040938575.1. Classification (NCBI taxonomy): domain Eukaryota; kingdom Metazoa; phylum Chordata; class Amphibia; order Caudata; family Ambystomatidae; genus Ambystoma; species Ambystoma mexicanum. The sequence goes on along the minus strand of NC_090929.1, from coordinate 154,290,561 downwards.
TGCACACACGAACTATGGGTTTGGATGTGTGGAGGAAAAACCTGAAGCAGAATCCTGGAGGTAACTCCTCTGCCCTACCACCCAAAATGGCCAAATCAGCAGAATTACCGCCAGCGATAATAAATGAGGACTAACACTGCCTACCACCGCTTGTAATCCGGCCATCATTCTGCAGGACCAAGTGGCGGTAACGGTAAATGTTTCATCAGATTTACTGCCAAAATACCACCAAACATGTAATGAGGCCTTTTGTCCTTATGACCCTAAATGAGTCTCTAAATATAGGCTTGGGTGCACATGAGAAGAGAATTAAAGAAAGAGATTTTTATTCCTTTTTTCCCCTTGCTTTCAAAGTCCTCTCTCATCATTATGAGCAAGGGAGAGAGAGATACAAAGACACAGAGATATTTGGTATTTTAGCTATCCCGCAGTCTATGGTAAATGGCGTGTAAATCTATCACTTAAAGAACAATCGCACTTCTTCCCTGGATGGAGGCATAATCTTTGCTTTTTAAGAGTTGTCTAGTCACACCGCTCACAAGCACCAAATTTGCAGCGCTCTTACAATACATAAATGATCCCTGCCAGGAACAATGAGCAAAGCAAAGGGCAGTGCAACTGATATTTGCCAACGTAAAAGGAGAGGGTTGCTGTTGTTTTATCTCAGTTTGTCACAGCCACCCCCTTCCTCCATTAATGTAGCACGCTTTACGTGGACATTGCAAATTATTTAAGTTGAAATCTGCAACTGGTTTGTGGTGTCATGGAGCGTTTTTTATTGGCAAAAAATGGTGTCCAACGGCCTCCACTGATATTATAAAATAACCAATAGCTGTAGCTTTACTGGGCAGACCAGCAGTGCGACCAGAGAACAAGCACATATAGCTTGACTGGGATTCAGGAAGTTGCGGTTTTTTAATCATTAAAAGTAGATTGAGCGCAGCACTGACAGAGGCATCTCCCATGCCATACTTCCATATTCAGAGACATACATTGTTATTGTATGTGCACTGCAGGAATGTCACCATAACGCTATTGTATTGTATTTGAACAGGGATATCATGTTAGATCACAAATGACTTACAATAACACATTTGCTGACAGGTGAGAAGTTCCCTAAGGGTGCTTGTGCAATAGCACACAGATGAGAAAAGGTGGTAAGCCAGTTTATGAGACTTTGAACGAAGTGGGACAACCAAGGACAAAACAAAACAAAACAAAAAAATCATTATCCTAGGGGTGTTCGCCCCCTACTGGCATGTCTCTCACTAAAGCACCAGCACCTTTATCAACAGTGCCGGTGCTTCAGTGTCCCCATTCCCATTGAGTCCTATGGAAATCCATGATAATGGGGATTTTCCGTTCCAATGCCACTTGTGATATCCCAGTCACACCGGGATATCAAGCGGCAAAATCAGTGTTACGGGATTGGCAGCAACCCGCTGGCAGCACCAGAAGGTTACTGCCAACTTCGTAATGAGGCCCAATGTGTTTACTTTTCATAACTTTAATTACAAGTGGTTCATGTTTTCATAATTATTTGTTTTTTTATATAGCGCTTTCACCAATGATCTGTGCATAGAAAATATTTACATACAATTATCACAACACTGAAGTTGGTACTCATTTATTGACCTCGCAAGTATGAAAGGCTGAGTTGGCCTGGCCAGCATTCCAACTTGCAGATCACACACAGGATGCAACCATAAGCGCTCTACTTGCAACTCATGAAATTCAGGGGCCTGAACTCCCGGCAGGTCAGGCGTGCCGGTAGATCACTGCCCCCACTGGCAAACTTGTGTTTCCCCAGTGCGGAAAAAATGCTGGTGCCGCAATTACCAGCATTTTTTCCAGACCGGGGAACATATAATTAGCCCCATAGTCCGTTTACAGGCATTACAAGCAAACCTTCATAATGTTTGAGACTTTTCGGGGCAACACTTCGACCGCACACAGGGCTGTCCAAACGGAGCACTCAAACAGTAAGAGAACATAGATTAACATGAACATGACTGGGGTACCCAACATAAAGGAATCAAAAGTAATGATGGATGCAAGAGTATCCTAGACTCAGGATCAAGAGCCACGCCAGTGGCTTTGGTATTCCAGTGGGCGGATCGTTTGCGCATTTTAGGGAAAAACACACTCCAACAGGAGTTGGGACTTTCTGGAAGGGGAAATCCATTTCTTTAGTGCAGTCTCTGTTCAAAATAGTAAATCGTGTCTAGACAGCTCAATAATCCTCGGTATAGAAAGAATGAGTTATGCAAGCTCATAGTTGCTGCAGAAGTCTGTGTACAACCCTGCCAATCACAGCTTAGGATTCCAACTCTGGTGTCGCACAAAAGAAGCGTGATAAGGGGTGATATTCTCTCCAACTCCGACAGAGACAGACAATGGGCTGTTGTGATGTATGTTTCTGCGCCCGTGACTGTCTTGTCCTGTTGCATACCCCTTTCGCGATCAACACCCCTCCAATTCCCCATCATACGCATGTCATCCCTTGAGCCTCAAGGGCACCGATAGATAGCACACAATTGAAGGCATGCAACCAAACACACAAATTGTGTCACCACCCCTTACAATGCCGCAGCCTCCAAGAGCACCTACAATTCCATGGACACAGTGGAGGCAGTTGTTTCTGGCATACTTAGAAGCTACTGATGGCCTGGAATGTCCTGCAGGTCATCAAAGACCGATTTTCCTTTCTACCTAGGGCACAGATGCCTTCCCATGTTCTCTATTATGCCTCTGGGCAGCCGAGCGAACATGTAGGATTGCTCAACTTTCATCCATAATAGCACAGCCTTTCAACAAAAAGCTGAATTTCATCATCAAAAAGTAGCAGTTCTGATTCCAAGATGGCGGCCGCAGGGTAAAGATGTGAGCAAACTGAGCTCTGTCCCTGTCAAGGCCTACAAAGTTAGGCAAGGCACCTAAAAGCTACAATCAGGGCTCCACACCGATCCACGCAGGCAAGAATTGTGCTTTCATCTCCCTCTGCCGTCCTGAGGCACGGCCATCTGCAGAGAAATTTGATGCTGGCTGATAGAAGCGAGCTAAGGTGGTGAGCGTGGAGAAAGCAAATGGACTCCCGCTAACACGATCTGAGTGGTGCCTGCAGGGCACAATAACTCTGCCGGACACCAAGGGGTGCAGGGGCCCGAAGGCACAGTGGGCCACTCGTTCACCCTGTGGGAGATACCCGCCCTGACAAACACAGCAATTTGGATGTGCAGGCCGGGAGGAAAGACTGCAATGGCTCAGAGGTGTTGCAGTGATACGTGTTCTCACTACAACTGCGCAGGATCTTTGGTGATTACCGCTGATGAGGCCGAGGGCTTGTAACACCCGACAACAAGGTCATCCCCCTGCGGGTCCTCCGGGCCCTGACAGCACACGCCGGAGCAAGGGAGAAGACTGCACCATCAAGGCGGGGGCGACCACCAAAAGGTAAACTGGGTAACGTGCTGGCGTTTGGCTTCAAAAACCCAGAGTGTTCCCCCCTCATCTAGCAACCTCACCAAGGTTCTGCCACCACAAAGGGGAGGACCTTCACCAATACTTGGGCTCCAACAAGTGCTGAAGGCCTCATTTCCTGCAGGCCGTGCTGAGGGGACGAGGCCCCGGGACCAGGCACACACAGGGATATACAGACAATTCCTCATGGAGCAGGCGAATACTAGTATGACATTGCTTCTCAGGCTCCCTCTCCCTCACCTCCCAGAGAAGTGGACCCCGAAATGTGCTGGCCCTCTCCCTAGGGTGCACAAAGCTTCTCCCTGGAGGTGTTAATGCAGAAGGTCAGAACGAAGAACACCCCGGGCAAGCGGCTACAGTCAACCACACTCTGAGACAATCCATTCAGAGCTACTGGTCCAGGGAACCAGACCCCCAAACCCAACGGAGCACAACACAAACACCTCAAGAAGTAGGAGGCTGCGAGTCCATGTCCACAATGACGGTATCCATGGCTGACCTGGAGAAGTGCTTTCACAAATTCAAAGACAGTCTTATCACATTGTTCCAAGCACAATTCGCAACATTCACATCGGAGGTCAAGTCAGCCCTCTCAGAACTGAAAAAGGACATTGGGGCGTTTGAAGAACGGGCAGACACCCCTGAAAGGGCGCTCCAAGAGATGGTTCAAGACAACCGAAAGAAGAATGAAGCCTTAGAAGATGTAGACAGCATCAAGCATAATGTTGAACTACAGTGTGAAGACCTACGAAATAGGTCTCAGAGGTCAAACAACCACATAAATAATCTACCCGAAACGAAGACGCTGGGCTTAAGGAAGCGGTCCTACATATTTTCACAGATCTCCTGGGTGACAAAGGGACTCCAGATATCCCCCTTGAACCGGGGGCATGAGTCCATGTCCACAATGACGGTATCCATGGCTGACCTGGAGAAGTGCTTTCACAAATTCAAAGACAGTCTTATCACATTATTCCAAGCACAATTCGCAACATTCACATCGGAGGTCAAGTCAGCCCTCTCAGAACTGAAAAAGGACATTGGGGCACTTGAAGAACGGGCAGACACCCCTGAAAGGGCGCTCCAAGAGATGGTTCAAGACAACCGAAAGAAGAATGAAGCCTTAGAAGGTGTAGACAGCATCAAGCATAATATTGAACTACAGTGTGAAGACCTACGAAATAGGTCTCAGAGGTCAAACAACCACATAAATAATCTACCCGAAACGAAGACGCTGGGCTTAAGGAAGCGGTCCTACATATTTTCACAGATCTCCTGGGTGACAAAGGGACTCCAGATATCCCCCTTGAACCGGGGGCATGCCCAAGAGACACACTAGCTGCACTAGCACTATCTCCAAAAGCAGCTCCTATTGCGGTCATCCCGACTAGCGGAACCCCTCATTTGTAAGGGGGCTGAAATCCAACTCTACCAGGATCTCTCACAGACCACCCTGCAGAAGCGCAAAAATATTGGAACAGTAGTTAAGGCACTACAGGCAAAATAAATAAAAAATAAATGGACCTTGCCGTTCAGACTCCTCTTCACCTGGGAAGGAAGACAACACAGGATCTGAACTCAGGAGGAGGGGATCCACCTACTGCACATCAATGAAGATGACGACATTGGTACGGAAACGTCAAAAGCAAGAGGCCCCCTCCAAAAGACTCAAACCTGGGAATGGTCACAAACAGTTTGCGGTCAGAGATGGAACCAACGTGGCCCCCGGACGCAACGAGACAGACGCCTGAGGGCATCCAAAGTAAACCCTTGACTTGACGGTGTTACCGCTGGAAGAAATGAGGTTTGCCTCACACCAACATCCACTACGGATGGAGGCACAGGGGCCCGTAGACCTCTGCCATGGTATCCACTTGGATTTCACTTCAAGGGTATTTAGCACACCCCACAAGTTGTCCCTGAATGGGTTTGTGAGCTACTGGCGAGGGCATACGGCCCGAGGACTACATAGGTTCGGTGGCTCGCACCAGGGTGGGAAAGAGGGGGAGGGCAGATGTTCTAAGTTTGACAACAGAACAGAGTATTGGGTGGGTTGGGGGGGCTGAAGGGGATGGGGTGGGGTTTACTGTGCACATGCGGTGTGTACTCTCACAAAGAGGAATTGATCAAGGAGATTAGGGGCAGGGGTCAATGTCAAATAGCCCCCCTTGTTCAACTCCCAAATACAAATGCCCGACGCTTAACATACGGGGCTTAAAAAAGGCTTCCCTTGCATCATTAACCAGACTTGGTGATGCTACAGGATACACATATAAAAAAGTTAGAGTGGCACAAACTCTGGCTAAAACAATACCCCCACATTTTTCAAGTGAACGCTCAGGGAAAGACGGTGGGGGTCCTAATAGCCCAAAAATCTGACAAACCTGTCCAGGTGCTGAACTCCCGAGCAGATAAGGGAGGCAGGGTCCTCTTTCTCACAATCTAAATTTAGTTAGTGATACTTACAGTCGCCACTATATATGCCCCTAATAATGGTCAGGATGGCCTTTTAAGGTCAGCCTTCGATGACTTGGAAACGTTTGGCAGAGCGGATACCTTAGTAATGGGGGACTGCAACATGGCGTGGGATCCCCAACACTGCAGGAACTCTAGAGTCTGCACGCACAACACCCCCATCGCAGGCTTTTAAGATGAGAATAGAACACCTTGCCCTGAAAGATGTTTGGACCTCACTATGGGTCATAGAGAGAGGATACACCTTTTATTTGCATGTCCACAGATCTTTCTCATGAATAGACTACATATGGTCCTCGGCCACGCTACTAAGTAGCATCTCACAAGTAGACGTACACACAATAGCTCTGTCGGATCATGCCCCAATCACAATGGAAATTAATCTCCCACACATAAAAAGAGGGCTCTGGAATTGAGGGTTTACGAGAGAATTCTTGTAGGGCCTGGTAATGCGTGAAGAGTTGGAAGCTAAAATTAGGGAGTTCTTTGAAAACAACACCTCTTCCGAGATATCAGAGAGCACCCTCTGGGATGCATTCAAAGCAGCCTTTCGAAGCAAACTGATAGCGGCGGGAGCGCATAATCGCAAACACCTCTGCTCTTTAGAAACATAGCTGAAGCTCGAACAGCGCACAATCTTACGACAAATGGAAACAAACTCAAGGTTTTAATTGTGAAGGGCATAAAGGAAGTTAGAGGGTGTCTAGATTTGTTACAGAAAAAGAAAGCGGAGAAGACTTTGCTGTATATGAGACAGAAATACTACGTGAAGGCCAATAAGGCTGATCAGCTGTTGGCACGGCAACTTAAACAAAAAAAAGAGCCTTGCAGATAATTCAGCGGATTGTAGACTGTGCAGGAATTAGGTTATGACGACCCCCCAAAATTACGTTCCAATTCTCAACATTTTACTCTGCTCTATATAGGTCAGATCATCTGGCCCACTCACGACAACGGGCGTACCTGCAATCGATATCCCTGCCGCAGGTCACCCCAGATGTGAAAGAAATGTTATAAACAGATATCACGCAGGAGGAAGCGCAAAGAGCAATTAGAAGCCTCCCGCTGAATCAGTCTCCACGTCCAGACGGCTATCCAGCCGTATTATATAAAACATATCAAGCAATACTCGACCCCAAACTGAACCACCTATTTCATTCCTTTGGCACAAGCTGTCTGATCACCCTTAAGGGTGGATAAATTTGGACTCTTTCCCAAGCCGGAAAAAGACCCGACATCATGTGGGTCTTACGACCAATAGCTTTTATAGATATTGACGGTAAACTATACACTGAGGTTTTAGCTAACAGATTAGAGGCTATCCTTCCAGGACTTATTCATCCTGACCAAGCGGGATTTATACGTCAACGGCAAAGCCATGACAATGTATGACGAGCATGTCACCTAGTGGAACGCAATCTCAATAAAGGGGGCCCCGGCGATCTTTCTTTCATTAGACACGGAAAAGGCGTTTGAAAGAGCGGAATGGCCTTTTCTTTTCCATACTATGGAGAAGATGGGATTTGGCCCGGCTTTTTGACCAGAATCCACAATATCGCAGTCCAGTAGTATGTCTCCTCGTCAACAGGCAGATATCTGAGGCAATGCCACTACAGAGGAGATCCAAACAAGGATGCCCCCTCCCTGCCTTGCTTTACGCAATACATCTTGAACCTTTTCTCATGAGACTCTGCCAGACTGAGAATATCCGAGGGATCCCCATCAGCAAGGAGGTCCACAAACTAATGGCTTAGGCAGATGATATTCTTCTCACTCTTACAAATCCCGTACATTCCCTGCTGGCAGTCTTACGGGAAATTTAGGCATTTGGAGCAGTGGCTGGGTTAAAAATTAACGTCACCAAATCCAACATTTTAAATCTATTCCTAGAGCGAGAAGAATTTAAACGGGCTAGAGAGGCAACGCAATTTAGATGGGTGTCAGGGTGCATAACACTCCTGGGGACCACTATTACGCGGACAATGAAAGGCCGATTTTTAGCTAATTACCAATCACTCCCGGTTAAGCTTAAGCAGCAGATACATAAATGGGGCCCTCTATCGGTCTCATGGTTGGCGAGGATAAACACAGTCAAAATGGTCATCATACCCATGGTTCTTTACTTATTTCAGGCACTCCCCATTCTAAACCCAACTTGTTTGTTCACGCGTTAAATAGTCCGGTCTCTGCTTTTGTATGGAATAACAAATCCCCTTACATAGCATTAAAAACGCTAATGAAGCCCAAACATAAAGGCGGTCTAGGTCTTCCCAACTTTGGCTGATACTTTCAAGCGGCCCACTCCGGGTTGTAAAAGACTGGTTTGCAGATGACCCAGAGAAAAGATGGGTAGATATGGAACAGGCGTTGGTAGGGATGCAGATAGCTGAAGTGCTGTGGTTACAAATGAAGGACCGGCCTCAAAATGTACACAAAAAAATGCAGTATAACCAAACAGGTTGAGGACACGTGGGACAAGGTGGCCTCAAAGCAAAGTATTACCACATTCCAAAACCTCTCGCACCAGTATTCCATAATCCGCACATCACCCTGTGCTTATTAAACAATTCCTTCCCCCGCTGGAGAAAGGCGGGCTGCACAAAACTTACGGGATATGTTTCAAGGGGACAGCATTAAGTCAATTGACCAACGTAAAACAGAACTGGGGCTGCTAGAGGCCCAAAGACTACAATACTTCAGCTCAGATGCTGGTTGATGTCCCCGCCCAACAAAGCTGTGCCCACTAGAATTCTCACCCCATTCGAAAATAAATTGGTTACGCAGTCAGGAGACAAACACCTCATTTCCAGTTTATATAAAATGTTGCTAGATGGGGGCCCATAAGAAGTAAGTGCACATAAGCACAGCTGGGAGACCACGTTAGGTGAGGGTATTCCAGAATAATAATAATTGGAACAACTTTGGCAAGACATACCAAAACATGCGAGCTCAATACAAATTAGGGAATTCTGGTGTAAGTTAATGACACAATGGCACTACACACCAGTGCGCTCGCACTGGATGAACCTCAACATTTCGGACAAATGAGTGTGGGGAAAAGGGAGACTGGCTTCATGTATGGTGGGGCTGCCCGAAGCTGAGGCAATACTGGGACGTGATAAATAAGAACATACAAGCTATTTTTGGCAACCAAAGTAGCAGAAGCCCTAAGAATGTCTGTTAGGTTTACAAGAGCAGAAAGACAGATCTTGGCCACGACATCGACGAAAGGCTTTGTCCATCTTGAACCTTGCGGTGCTCTTGGTAGTTGCCCAAAAATGGAAAAACAAAGAACCTCCACATGGACACATCTGGTTCACCAAGGTTTGGAACTTTGTCTAAATGGAGTGGACCACGTACCTAATACAGGGTGACCAGGCTATATTCTCTAGTGACTGGAAAGTGGTGCTGACCGTTTTGCATGGTGATTACAGGGAGTCCTACTGTCCTCACAAACTTTGCTTAGTGGGAATTAGTTGAGACACACTTTGGATGTCACCTTTGTCAACTTGCAACACACACAGGGGGAGGGTGGTAAGGAGACGGGGATGGATGGGATCAACAGGATAGGGAGGGGATTGGGGAATTGTTGGGATGTTGAAGTTGTAATAACTGAAATGCCAAAAAAAAAAAATAATAATTACAGTTCTGCACTCGCCTGCAGACACTGATGTACCTATTGATGAGTTTGTGACTATGATAAGGGAACTCACAAGGTCGTGTGCACGTGGTATGGTCAATGATCAGCGTGGATGGGACCAATCATTTGTTTTCTACAATGATCTGAAGTTCCAGCAGGAGGCTTGGTGGATGAGTAGGGACCCTTACCTGGAAGAAGCCCCCATCCTGGCCAACGCAGTAGAACATTTGATAGAGTGCATGTGTAAGGTTAAAAAAACCTGATGCTAAAGATGACATGAGCTTTGACAAGGACTCCAAGTTCCTGATGGGTTTTGCCACTCCTGGTGGAGTGTTCCAATGCACACACACAAGCCTTTCAGCACATTGGCGTCGTCGTCCCTTTTTCAAAGACTCATCACTCACTTACTTAAAGACATACCAAACGCCATTTATTTCCAATATTTCCAAGCTAGTCTACTTACAGAAAATCACTCTGCACCAGTTTTTGCATGCACTGCTTGACAATTCAAGAGATACTAATTCGAATACTTAGAGTACACCATCAATCAATCTGGTATCAACCCCAAAGCCTCCTTGGTTGATGCCATCTGTGATGCTCTGCTACCCATAATTATGGAGCGGCTGCAATCTTTTAGGGCCTCTCAGAATGCTATCCTCCATTGTGAACAATATTTTGGCAAGAACAGGACTTCTTTAAACTTTATGCAGAAAGGAGTTGACTTTCAATGGGACCAGCATCAACGAGCTGCATTTGTCTTCACCAAACAGGTCATCCTACACATTCCCTGTCTCAACCCGTTTCAACCCACTGCCAGAATGATCGTTGTGATGGATGCCAGACCAGAGCATAAGGCCTGAGTGTGGCCCTGATAAAGAGGAGTGCTGCTGCTGCTGAGAATATGTGATTCCCTCTCAGGCGTTTCATGGCAACAGACCATTTCTACTACAGAGGGAGGACAAACTATTGTTTCACATTCTGGCGCCTATGGTCACGTCAGGCATAGCCATTCCTAGAGGGCAAACTGCAGGAGTTTCTCTTTACTCCCTCCACCATCCCCCCGTGGCATAGACTGTGACAAGCAAGGTTGCTTAGAGGCCACCTCCAGAGGTGCATCCCTTGTCAATGAAGGCTGCATCACAAATCTCACTTGAATCCCCACATTGCTACATGGCCCACTTTGCTGCCTGAAATTATATGTTGATCATAGATGGAAGGAAGGTTGTCGAACGTTCACTCGAAAACAGGTATGCAACAGTATTAAAAAAAGTCACAAGAATCCAGCCTAATGGCTTGCACTGACAAGCTCATTCTGCTTCTAAGCCCTCACAACTAACTCATAGTTTTGGTCCATGAGGGGCACCTGAACATCCCACTCACAAAGTGACAGCTCTCTGAGAAATAATGTTGGCTGGCCATGGATAGTGAGGTAGAAAGACATGTCAAGTTCTTTTTTTTTTTAGTTGTAGCGCAACTTTTCAAATATTTTATACAACATACATCATTCTAACATCCATATTTTACATAAAAAGACACAATGAGGGAAACAGAATTAAACACTCATAATAATCATAATGACAAAACAATTCTGTGAAGTCAATATAACTATCTTAAAATTAACCCACACTTATAGTCAATACTTTGCACTGTCTTACCATAAACCTATATGCACAAAATACAAAAAAACATACATAAAAATAAACCACATAAATCGATCATAATGCAACAAAAACCAGTAAATCAACTACTAAATCAGTAGATAGACAACTGTTAACTACTAACAATTGCTAATAGCAATGCTTTTTCATGTTTCCTTCACTCGTGGTAATATCATTCGTAAAAATTGGACAATTGCTATCTGTACCCTCACCCTTGGGTTTGAGAACAGCATTTTCCAAATTTGATTGCTTGTTAGTTCCGTACAGATTTCAAACACCTTGTCAAAGCATCTTGCACGTACCCCCTTTAAAGCACTACAATTCCATAACGCTTCATTCCAAAACTCCAGATATTGAAATCTTTATATTGGGTACACCTTGTTGTATTCCTAGCCCAATCTGCTTGAAAGATCTTAACTTTAACTCGGTCGGGGTTCGAGATCAACAATTCGATGGTCACATCTGCCTCGACCAAATTGTCCATCTCGACATTCCGCCATGTCCTAGGGAATACATTTGCCGATTTTAACAGGTTATGGCCAATTACCTCTAGGATAGTTCCACTCTTTAGGCCCAACAGACACTTCCGTAAAAAGGCACACTGCCTCCACAGGGCTTGTGAATAGAGGGATAGCAACCCAAATTCGAAGCGCATCATCGCAATAGGGACACTATTCGGGAGGGCTAGAATCTGCTTCCAATATATTGATTCCAGTGCCTCTCAATGCTGTCGTTTCTCAAATATCCTACCTTCCACACCGTATAAAATGAACGGCGAAACCTTAATTTTATAAAAAGATACCACATGCTTCAAGGTAAATTTCCCAAATTTGTTCATTAAAATTCGTGACTGGGAAATTAAGTGCTGGAGTTTGTTACGGGCACATGCCACCACCTCGCTCTTCATCTGTCTATCATTCATGGCCACCTCTAAATACTTATACTGAGTCACACAGACTAATTCGCCTCCTGGAGCTTCCATGAAACACAGGGGAGGTGTCTCATTGTTCCTGGCCTGCCACTACAACGTATTATTTGGGATTCTGAAATATTAATCACAAGATTATTCGCCTGAACATACTCACCCAACCTTAACAACATGTGTTGAAGACCTTTCGGCGTCTGAGACATTAAAACATGTTCATCCGCATATAACAGATATGGTATTTTCTGATCTCCTATTTTCGGGGCATCACTGTTACAATCCATAAATTCATGCCCAAGATCAAAAATAAAAAAATTAAATAGAAATGCTGCTGTCAGTGGGCAGCCCTGTTTTAGGCCTCGGTGCATCCCAATTTCTGGAGATAACTTGCCATCTAGGGAGATACGCACGCTCATTGAGGTTTTTGAGTGAAAAAAGGATTATTAGTGACAGGGGAGAATGGGGACATTCATACCGTCTTAGCTTTTGGTACAACAAGGATTTATGGACTGAGTCAAACGCAGCTCTAAAGTCAATGAACCTCATAGACAAGGGTTGTCTTTGGACCATATACGGTTCTTTGATCATGTTCAATGTAATTATATTAGGAATAGTTCCCAGCCCCTTTAAAAAACCCAGTTTGCAGGGGGTCAGTTAATTTTTTACTCTTTACCCATGATTGTAGCTTACCCAAAATTATTCGAGAGAACAGTTTACCTGACACACCAAGAAGAGAAATTGGCCTATAACTGCTCGGGTCCAGTCTGTCGCCCTTTTTATATATTGGGATTGTAATCGCCTGTGTCCAAGAACTCGGTAACATCTGAGTCACATTTACTAGTGAAAAGATTTTATACAAGATAGACACCCATAATTCCGGATGCTTTTTAAGATCAAAATTGGAAAGCCCATCAGGACCTCTAACCTTTGAGTTGCTGGCCATATTGATCATAGATAAAATATCAGACATTTCGAATTCCAGATGGAAGGCCAGCGGTGGAATTACTAGCTCAGGTTTTTCACTGGACCCACCTAAAGCATAGCGCTGAGTAAAGTGAGATACCCAAACATGCGTTTGCACTGCACATGGCTGCAAAACCACTTGCTGGGCCACAACTGAATAATTTATAGCAGACCACATCTTTGCAATATTTTTACTAGGCAAGATTTTCAACATGTTGGCTCCATCTTCATGATACAGTACTGCACGATGACCTCTTGTCCAATTTCTGTAAGTAGTTCTCAACGTCGTTATTAAATTTTTCCTCGGATGCACAGGTTCTTTCTGCACAAGTCTCAGGTCAGCGCGCAAACGTGCTTTCCTTTCTTTTGCGACCTTATCATAAGAATGGAGATGTTGTGTTGGTTGATGAATTTTTCGATTTGGTTGTTGAAACACCTGGAATAAGTCTGATTGAACGTTACTCACGTTCCCAACCAAAGAGCCATAGTCCAGAAGGCCCAGTCTCAACAGTCGCTCCAGTTTAATTACTTCATTCTCCAACCATCAGAGTCTGTTTCCTCCAGAATTCACTGCACACACTCCTTCCATAGAAACTTGCTCAGAACTACCCACAGCGGACCCAGCCACCCATTTTACCAAAAGGATATTATGGTCGCTAGCTTCAGATTTGGTCACACAAAAATGTGTCATGACCGGCCACAGAACTTCATTCACATATATAATCAATAGTTGATTGACTTTCGCCCTTTTGCCATGTCAGAGCCGGGGTATGTCTGATTCAAATGCCCTTTAAGAGGCATAAGGCCTCTTGCTTTCACTAAAGAAGACCACCTTTTAAATCTAGCTTTATCTCTACTGCCTAGATCACTCAGGCAGTTCAGATTCAAATCTCCTGCTACCACTAGAGCTCTTACATTTTGAGCTATAGCTACCAGGTCTAAGATTGAATTTAGATTGTGGAAAAAGCTGTCCTCAGACATGGGAATCGGGTTCCAGTAGACATTCAAAATTGCGTATCCATGATCCAAAGCCATTACTTTAACCAAAAGCATGTATTTGTTTGGCATGTCCCACAATTCAGATATCAGACCTCGACCCATTTTTATCGTTGCTAATAACCCTGAACTTGAACGGCCAATCACAGGTTTAAATGCAGGATTTAAATAGAGCTCGGGATTGTCCCACATAGGGGTCGTGGTCAACCACGTCTCTTGTAAAAGTACCATGTCAGATTTACTCAATTCACTCTGATCATTGTTTATAAGGTGACTGAAACCCCTAGTATTCCAGCTTACCAGAGATATCTGGTTCACCCCCTCCCCTTCCTCACATTACTTCTGCGAGCCAAAACAGCAACGAATCCCTGGGGTCATATCGGGATGTGATTTCAAATCTCTCTTACTTTCCCCCAACCAACCCTTCTGTTTACTCAGTAGGTTGCTTGAAGGGGAATACGGTAAATTAAATTCAGGCTTGGCTCCACCGATAAGACAAATCCCAACTTATATAGCTCGTCTTTGGCCTGCCAGATTACATTTTGCACTACTCGAGATTTAAACCAAAGATTTACAGAATTTAACTGGCCCTTCACAGAAAATTCCACTATAGCCATATCAGAGGACACAATATCATCCAATTGTGGGATCTCCGAAAAGATTGCCATCACTGCCCGTCTATTTAAATTATATTGTGTGCATGGCGATCTCCTACATGCCAAGACTAGTGAATACGGAGCAGGAGAACTCCTAGCTGGAGGCTTACAGGATCTAACCCCCCCATGCTGGATAGGCTCAGACCGCGCTGGAAATGTTCTATGTTGATTCTGTCACTGCATCTTATTTAATGCACTCTCTTTTAAGGACATAATCTCCCCGGACATCTGAGCCAAGTCTCCATTATTGCTTTTTTGCATGGGATACTCTTGAGTTTGGGGAGGGGAAACGGAACCAGCAGGCTGGAGCAGCGCAATATTTGGCCTGGGCTCGGGGACCACTTCCCGCCTTAGATCTACTTTAACGGGGATGTTGGTACACGCTCCCCCGTCTCCAGAGAGATCACCACCTGATTCCCGGTGGCTGCATTATGTATGCTGTAAACACCTTCATCTAGACTCTTTTGCGGTGGTGGCATTAATGTTGTAGGCCTCACTCCCGCCATGTAAGCATCGACGGCTTTACGAATTCCCGACTTCTGGACAGCGAAAGCCGAGTCATTTACTTGAGGCTCATTATTTGGCTTAGCAGAAGTCTCCATACTTTGTGTTGCCTCTCTATTTGTTGTTTTACCAGCCTCGTTATTTTATTTTGATAACACACCCATTAGATCATCCAATGGAGGGTACACCATTGCATGGTCTGGGACAAAGTTAAAGGATTTGTTTCTTCTCTCATGGGCAAGCTGCTGGTATTTTTGCTTAATAGCCTGTGATGCTATTATAGTGTTACGTTTTGGTACAGTAATAACCTTAAAGAACAGTTTTACCAAAGATTTACCCGTATTTTTCGTTATTTGTTGGTTTTTTGGGAGTTTTTTTAGAAACTTTTTTCTCACCAATGTTGCCTTTTTTGTTACCTAACCTCAGAGGGGAAGAGGCGATCATGACCGCCTTTTTGGTGATGGGTAATTTACATAGCTCTTCTCCACTGCTGGCGAGCGCCGTTTTAGAACCATTTTCCCCCAGGCCACCTTGTACCTGCCCTCTCGATGGATTCTCATAAATAATTTCATCAATACAAGGTACCACCGACTTAGCCACATGGCTATTTCTCTTCACAATGGGAACAATTTTAAGAGCTTCAGTATTATTTGCATTAGTTTCAGTTTGGGATGCCACAGATATCAAACACGCCTTCAGCTCGCCTATTGACACTCTTTTGTCCATTACCTTGACAATCTGGCAGGCGTTCTTTCCTTGCCACGCCATGATTTTGTCCAAACATTCACCAAGTAGTTTCTGTTCACATACAGACAATGATTTGGACAAAGAAACTAAAGCAAGATTCATCGACTGTAAGGTGATGCCCAACAAGTTATCACACTGGTGGACCACCACAGAAGTGTTCGTACTGTGGTTATTAGTTATAGTTCTTATCGGTGAGAGGGCTTTGCTTGATACTAGCGAGTCACTTATACTGCTCTCCAAAAACATTACTGGTGAATCTGACAAGTTTTTGGGTAACAGATTGTTAGAAAAAACGGAATCATTAGCATCCAAATCAATCACCACTACATCCTTTCCATCCTCCACCCGCCCCAGGGGTACATTTGAGATAATCTGGGAACCTCCTGTGCATGGCAAAGAGTCTAACAGGGCTGTGTCAGATAGTGAGCACGCCGCCATCGGGTGCACCACGGGCGGCCCCATGACTTGCACCGGCCTGTTTGCCTTATCTGGGACAACCACATCATTCATTTTTGCCGCCAGCTTTCCATTACATGATGCATCCGACTCCTCTTGGCTTTGGGGAGTGTTCCCGATAGTGTTCCCGGTAGAGGCACGAACTGCAGACAAAGAACCATTGCAAAATTTTCGGATATCAGTATTTCCAACTACACTATTCATCTGACCTCCTCGCCTAGGAGTGGAGTTCATCTGAGCAACCACACTGGATTTCGACATGCAGCCTATTTTCTCGCTCTTCAGAGGGCTACGAGCAGGCTTACCTGATTTCAGAGATAAACGGATCATACTGTCGGGTGCACTGCAAGATTCATACACCGCACAAATCCGATTGAACTAGCGAGAAGTGCGCCGCCCCGCCGTCTCGGCGAAGAGGCTAAGAGGCACTTCCCAGGCACTTCTCGCAGGCAGGCTTCTACTCCATTCCCTGATCGCCACCAGCATGGGAGCCTTTCTCACCAACTCGCCCCTGTGCCACACAGCCACAGTGCTGCCCCTACCCTTCACTCCTCTGGTCTTCACCTATATGGTAGTTTTAGAGAGCAGCTGCGGTTGTATCATTGGCTGCTGGGGGCACTACCAGGTTCTACAGACAGTCACGTGTTGCATTTATATGGGGGGGGAAGCCGTGTACTCTGTATAATAATTGAAAGAGCTAATGCGGCTCCAATCACCAGTGCGGAAGAGGAAGAAACCGCTGTGAGCTTGAGGCGGGCACTGCTGAACACTAGGGGGTGTTGTACTAGTGCTGGAGAGAGCCGCGGGGTCTATGTGCCAGCTGAAAACACAGCCGAAGCTGTACTTTTAACCTCAATGACATCTGCGACCTCTGTCACTCACCCACTCACCCAGCAGACCGCACACACAGCGATGCGGCAGTCAGACGTCAGGCTTACCCCTTAACACTCTGCCAGCAATGGGCAGAGCCGCAATCTTCTCTGTCGGTTCCCAGGCTGCACCGACCTCCATGGGCATGCAGGGCAGGGTCCTCAGCAGCCAAGGCAGGCAGGGCAGGGAACCACAATCCGGCACTCTGATTCACTCGCTCGCTCGAGTCGAGTCTCTCACCGCCGTCCAAGGTATCCAAATCAGAAGAAAGAACCTCTGTAAGTGAGACTGCGTAGGACTGTGTGTCAAGCCGCAACACTCTCCAACCTTTGCTCTGTCAGAGGCCACTTCCGACACAATCCGAGATTGTCAACTTCTCTGCCATCAACACACACCTTGTCATGACACACTCCGCCAATGTCAAGTGTGGAATCATCTGGGAAGGTCTGTGGGAAGATTAGCATCGATTTTATAGGTCGCATAGAGCACATGCCAGGAGACTCGAGGTATGCAGATTACACGTCCAAGTGGACTGATGCCCACTTCCTACAAGAAAAAAGAATGCATCCACCATCACTCTCCTTCACATCATACCCCCTAGTTTTGGGTGTCAGACAATTCACATTCAGTCACATGGCCGAAAACTCCAATGACAGGGCAGAATTCTATAATCCTGAGTGTAAAGGCCAAGTATAGCGTATTAACAGCTTCAATAAAAAAAATCCTTAAAATTACACATGGTACCAAAACGGACGACTATCAGAAAGTTCAGAGAGCACTTGCAGTCCACAGGGTAACCATCAATTCCCTGATGAGGATAACCACTTTTCAAACGATGTGGGTCATTTAGCAGATACAATGCGGAATTCGTCCTAGACAAACTGCAATACTCCTCATCCCCAAGCAAGGTAGAGCCAGAAAGCAAGCAAGCAATACAATACAAGCGGAAACATGATGTGAAAATGTCAAACATCCCAGAGAGTGATTGGCTAAAGGTCAGACTTCAGATTAAAAACAAGGAGACTTCATCGAAATGTAGTGATCTGCTGACTGTGAGTATTGTGTTGTGCAATGCTGTTATTGTTGAAGGGGGAAAGATTCTGTACATGAGTAGAGTTGATTTGTTCAAATCATCTGCTCAGGCAGCAGTGAAAAAGCAAGCTACAGTTATGCTGAACCCTCAGTACCTGCACATCCTCAACACTGGAGCACAACACTCAAACGGTGCACTGTACCACTGGTGAAACACACCAAATGCCAGGCACATACTAAGCAGGCCTTCAAATAACAGATAGGGCTCACCAGATACAAGATATCACCATCAGTAATGCAAGGACCTACAAAAATACGGCTCAACAGGAATCGGGCACCGTGTTCAGCAGAAAATGTGAGAAAAGCAGCCAACAAAGAAAATGATAACCCACGTGTGAAGACTCAACTTTCTTAGATTTGCTCCAGTTTATTCATCCCAGGAAAGGAGGTCAAGCATCACTGGGCGCCTGCAAGCCAGAACACATGGTACTTTCTGTTGTGCCGGACCCCCTGCCCCCGCCAGGCTCGTGCAGTATCACGTGTGTAGTGACACGTGGTGTCATTTGTAAAATAAAAGGGCCGCGCAGTTTTGGCCTTACTGTGACAAGTCCACACAGACCATGAAGAATCCTAAACACAAATAACCTATTATTTCTAACAGGCAAACACGAAGCACTCTTATGGGCCATAACAACCTCAAATGAATTGTTTTATCTCAAAATTCATACCATAAAGGTGAAATAGTTACCATATATTGGGTTTATTTCAAGCATGGAGGTACTTCAATTTAATGAACATTCCTAATTTACGAAATTGAACTTTCACCTTTATGGTATGAATTGAGAGATAAAAAAAATAATTGGAGGTCGTTATGGCCCATAAGAGTGCATAGGGGTTGCCTGTTAGAAATAATAGGTTATTTGTGTTTAGAGTTCTAGTTTGTTCTCCATGAGCCAGGAGACAATACTCCATTGCACCAGAAGCAATGAAAAATGATATACCTACATGACTAACAATTACCACGTATGCCATTTAATTGTCAAGGAGATTTGAGTGCCCCTTTACGTTTCGTTATGTTACTCCATCTATCCATGAATAATCCTAACCCACGACTAAATACTCAACCCGAGAAAATGGAGTAAAAAAGCTCAAGTCTCAGTATCCAATAATCACTGCTAATGGATACAATCTATCAGCAAGAAGAAGAAAGAAGAGAACGTGCAGCAGTTGACAGCCAAGCTGCTGTACTCCTGTGTCTATCTAACGCAAGATACGGGAGCGGGGCCGGCCCTATCCGGTGCCCCCATAATACTTCCCTGCCACACGCACAAAAGTCAATATCCCTCCAGGACGCCCATGTGCAAGGACACCGATAAACAGACCAGCTGGCGCAGAGCAGAGAGAAACAAGCGGCAGCTCCCTTGATTATCCTGGAAGGCACAGGCAGTGTGCCCCTTTCAAAAATATATTATTATGTTTTATACTATATTATTATGAATATTTTTTGGGGTGCCTTTGAAGCTCCCCTGTATCTATGATTCTACTCCAGTACGTGTATCTGTTCACCTCATTGGGCCTCAATAGCGATTGCCACTCTGCCTTTAGCAGAACCTCTGGTGTTCTCCCTGCCCCCAAAGGTTTGCAACAGCATATAGGGAAGGGTGTGTTAAATGTAGATCTCCCTCCCTACACCCCGGTACATTCTGTACCAATCAATGAAAGGAGGGGAGTGCCACCCTGCTAATGATTGAGCCCTCCCATTTGAATGCACTAGCAAAAAATCTCCACTAGTGCTTCCAGAATTACAGAATGGGGACTCAAGGTCCACCTTATGATACCAAAGTAAATTGTTGCTGCAGAAAGGGAGGCTGTTTTAATCTCTGTATGGACCACAGGGCAATGCGGACAGGCCAAACGATTGCTTGTGCGCCTTGGAGTAGGGTGCCCAATAACACGATGGAGCCATCCTTAAGTACAACCTTCTTTAATCCCCTCTACAATCTTGTTTGTTTTATTATTTGTAATGCGCTGCAGACCGTAAGGTATCAGGGCGCAGGGGTTACAAGGAGGTTCTCAGCTTAGTTACACAGATAAATAAAATACATTGCACATATAGGACATAAATGGATACAAGGCAATAAAGGTACATTGTGTACATGCAATAAAAGGTACATGCTTTCTACCCGGGCTCTAGTAGCCCCTCCTCGTCCTCCCTCATCCCCTGTGCCCAGTCATCCTTCCATCTCTCTTAAGGTCGTCCTTGATTTAAGGAGGCCCGACGTTGTTTACTCCACAACAGAGGCCATTTTGAAATAGTGGGCATAATGCACCCATTTATCCACTCCTACCCTTTATTGAAAAGTCCAGTTTGGCTTTAGGAAGCTTGGCATAATGATGTGAACCATACTAGCCACATAGGTGGCAGAAGCCCCCCGTTTTTTCACTAAAGCTTTCTTGATTTGTACAGTGTTTAAATGGGCATTAATGCACAGAATGGGCTAAGAGTCTGGGTCTGACCACTGCATTATATACCCTGCTGGTTCTCAACAAGTGAATTCAAGCCTCCACATTGGGCCTTGTCACTAGTATCACTGGGGCAACAAAAACCAAGAGCTAAAAGAAAGAACAAGCATGTGCAAAACCAATAGTTCAGGGCTTTGCATAGTGAAAAGGTGTAATGCAATGTATCATAAAGTGGTCTTATATAGCACTCTTCTGCCAATTATATTGGTCTTGTTGCACATGGCTCTGTAGGAAAAGGGGGAGGGGGCAGTACTGGGATAGCAGGAGATGCATATGCAAAGCCAGTGGTCTTTATGGGTGGAGCCTGGAAGTACCAGAGTCCTGGGTGTCAATCTGATTTCATGGGTTTGGGGAAAACACTTGAAATCATGTTATTCGAGAAGATCAGAGAAGATCTTTACAAAAGATCAGGCATGTGATAGGTGTTTCAATATGTTCAGGACAAAATAGGCCTAAACATTCTTCAATGGAAAGGTCATTCCATCTGTCCATAACTGTTTCACTAGGAAGTAAATTAAATCTTAATCTGGTAAACACTTCTTTCTTAATTTACCCATCCAATGGCTCTTATCCATGGATCTATACCACATGATTTTTTTCAATAATCATGGTTCATTTATCCCTATTAAAAGAAACAGCAGGGACAAGAAACGATTCACATCATCTTCTAAATATCCCCTGCCTAATTCACTCGTGTAGACGGTTTGCAGTCATTTAGTGATCTCTAATCCTCCAATCCCAGCTCCCCAAAGAGGTATTACGAGGATATAAACTTTAGAAGCCCTCAGCATGATCTCTATTGGACGTGATTTAATATAAACTGAAAATCTAATAAGCCTGCTTGTCATTTGGGCCACATGCTTACACTGTTTTTGAAGGGTCTTCCTTCCCATTAAGTCGCCTAGTGCTAAATATTCCCAAGTGTTTATCCTTATCAAGAGTCGGAATCAGGGAGACTTCTTGGTAAAATGTGATTGGGAATTCTGAACCTTGCTTAAGTGGAACTACAATAGATTTGAAGGCTATTATTAACATGTCACTTGATTGCATTTACGCAAGGTAATCTAGCAGTCACTTGGTGTTTATAAAACCCACATAGTCAGCATATGATAGAACTAGCACTGGTTGCACACTTACATAAGGGTCATCAGGAGTACATTTCTCGAAAGTGTTCTGCAGTTAATTAATCTAACAATTAAAGAGGAGGGGGCCAGCACACAGCTCTGTCTGACTCCTCTAGTTACTGGAAAGCTGGTATAGTTTGAGCCCATCCATGACCCCCGCAGGGCAGCATAGGAATCATATTTCCAACAGTTGCTACTAGAATGACCCAAATCAGACAATACACATAACACCCCGTCAGCCTGAATAGGAATGACCCCTACATGCATTATGATTTTGTTCCACCATAATGAATCAATTCATTAATATTTTATAGAACCGCTTTATACCGGAGACCAGCCTCTAAGAGTGGGACCGGGATTCAAACCTTTGCTGCTCTGCATTGTCTTGTTTCCAAGACAAGCACTTGCCCCTGAGCTATCTTTCTGGCCTAGTAGGTAGCTTAAGCTTGACTTCCCCTGTGAGGGACAGGTGAGGGACAAAGTGAAGTTCATGAACTCACTGTGGGGCAAGCAGAAGTACTGTGAGAGACATGTAGAAGGCCACTTTGAGGGAGAGGGGCTACTGTTGCAGAGAGATGGCTGTGAGCAACAGGAGAGGCACTGTGAATAACGGAGGCAGAAGTGGCAGAGTGCATATTGTGGGACAGGTCAGAGTGCATAATGTGGGACAGGTCTACTGTGAGTGTTGGGGTACAATAAGGGGGACCTGTGGAAATAGGGAGCATTACGAGCAACAGGGGACACAATAGGAACAGAGGGGGTGCACTATGAGAACGAGTGTGGAGCAATGTTCTCTCTTATATTTTTACTCTAAGGGTCTCATTACACGGATGGCGGTAAGGGTTTAGCGGTACCAGTATTTTACTGGTACCGGTAAATCCTTACCGCCTTACTATGAGGTCCCTTTGCGGGTTGCAGGCGTTAAAAAACAACCCGCAAAGGGACCCAGGGAGCGAATTACAGTACCGCAACTTGCGGAACCGTAATTAGCGCCTTCCCCATTCCCATTATGCCCTATGGGGCAAAAATGGGAATGGGGAAGGGCAATGGTGGAAGGGGGAATTACCGCCCCGCCAACCTTGGAATGGGGCGGTAATTCCCCTTTCCACCAAGGCGGTGCCGGTATTTTACCGGCATGAACTATGGCGCTAATAGCGCCATAGTTCTCCGCCATCCGTGTAATGAGGCCCTAAGTGTGAAAATATTTTGCTTTCATGCTCACATTGATTTCCATGTGTCCAACTGACTACCCAGACCTTGTAAGCATGCGTAAGGTAGTGAGCTATCAACTCTGAAGGAAGTGTGGAAGGGCATTTTCCCCTCCCTACCCACGGCAATACAAACACATCAGCATAAAAGCAATACAAACACATCAGCATAAAAGCAATACAAACACATCAGTATAAAAGCAATACAAACACATCAGTATAAAAGCTGTATCTTGCAGACCATTTTCCAACTATTTGCTACAAAATCAAATGTTTTATTAGTGTTTTAACAGCACCCATTAACTAATACAAAACTGCTCAGCAAGAACACAGAACATGTTTTATCCCACTAAGGAAAAAGAACCCTCATGTGTTTTACAAAGAACAATTACCGCTATAACTGTAGCTAGCAAAAAAGTTCAGACCAAGTACTTATTTATTTTATTTATTGCATTTGTTACACGCTAAAACCAAAGGGTATCACCGCGTTGGTTGCTTGAGACATTACTTGTTACAGACTTAGGATGTTACATCAGGTTAAAAACATTTACCGAGTTAGTTAAAGCTTTAGTCGAATTGGTCAAAGAGCCAGGTTTTGATCAGATCATTGATTTGAAACGCAGGTGGGATTGCTCATTTCTAATGTGTGTCGGAAGAGTGTTCCAAAGCGTAGCTGCAGCTACTGGGAAACTAGAGCTTCCCGCCCTTATGTTCTTGAAGCGAGGATTTGCCAAATGGAATAATTGGAACCAAAAGAGTTTCATTACAAAACATGCCATTAGGAGTCCTTGTGCTACTAGAATGAAGTAATGTAGAGGCCAGAGGAAGAAGCCTCCCACAATGTGTGTCAGGCGAGCAATTTCATGAGAATTGCTGCACCACATAGTATGTATGATGCTGCACCACATAGTATGAATGCATATTTGGGATCTATAAAGTGCAAACCTAGCTGGAAAGCAAAAGAGGGCTGCACAAAAGGGGGTGCACCCAGGGGTTTGCAAGTAGAGTTCAGGGCGAACAGAGGAGCTGGGATGGGCAGAGCGAGCAGTGAAAGGCGAGAACTTGTTCCGGACACAGGCTGCATAGCAGGGAAAGGCCTTTATCCTGGAATGTTCCCTCTTGCAGTTCTTTGGTTCCAGCCTGGAGATGTTATGGATTATTGCGGTGCACTGGCCTCTGGAAATGGTGCATTTCTCGGCCAAGTAGAGTGATATTTTGGTTGTGGCTGCTTTGGGGGTGGTGCAGTCTATCTTGAACATGATGTTTGCTTGAGGGGATAGCTAGTGAAGTTCATTGGTGGGATGTGATGTGGTTTTATCCAGGGGGGCAGGCACCCCTCCTAACCTGGGGTAGGTGGTCTGCCAGGGCACATGCCAGGGCCTAGCCTACTCCTGAGGCGGAGTGAGGGAGTTGGGGGTTCCCAGTCCCTGAACCCCAGAACATTCCTGCCACACTACCAAAAATGAATAGTTCACCCCAAAAATTCAGGTTACTGGGAGCACCATGAACTTTCATATGAAAACTTTACTGAACTCTGCCTTTCCACATCCCTAAGCGCTGCAGTCTGGCTTCCCTTCTATTGAACCAACTTATTTAAAGAAGCAGATTTTAATGGTGAGCAGAAGGAAAGCCAAGGATTTTTAGCCACTGATATCAGTACCACTGATATCAGTCCACTCCATCAAATCAAACAAAACATTAGAGGTTGTGCTAATTTGGCACAGCCAGTGCTTCTACGTCCCTATGACTTAACAGTTATTGTAAAATGGCGTGCTAATATGATATACCCATGGTTTTAAAGCCCTAATTCAGCCGGCACCGTCAAACATGTGAAACCTAAGAGTGCAAGCAAGCCAGGCAAAGCCGTTTCTGTAAAGCCCCGGACTAGTCTTCCCTCTGACATAACGTAATGCAAGAGGGTCAGCTAATCTGCCATGACTTAATGTCACACAACAGCCTGCTCTCCCGCATCGAAATTAATACAAGCACTTTCACACAAATGAGGGACTTCAAATAGGTATTCTCTTGAAAGAATGGGAAAGTGATCCGAACGGCACCTTTGCTAGAGAGTAAGGGCAAATTCCTGACTGCCCCATCTTGTGGGACAGGACAAATACCCTGTTCCAAATTAGTCTTGCAAGATCTCGCAGGACGGCCCAAATACCATGTCCAGGATTTAGCAGTCTCACAAAATCTTGCGGGGCCCATGGGCAGCCAGAAGTTGCACTGAAACCCGCACATGAGATTCAGTGGGCGAGACCTCCTTCGGCAAGCCGATCAGAACAGCTGAACATGCAAAGAGAACTTCATCCCGATCACAGCTCTCAAACCTTTGAAGAGGTTTGGTATCCTTATAAAGGGCCCAGCTGTTAAGATGTGCCGTAAAGGGGTATATGTAGGGCCAGGAGAACATTTTGTCAGGGAACTCAGACATGTTCTCATGGGTGGATCTGAATTCAGGACACCAGAGAATGTTGTTGTAGTGGGTAAGGCAAGTGTCACTTTGGAGAGTGGTGAGGTGAGCGATGGTCATGCAAAGACTCATTACGAGTTTTCCGGTATCCAGTCGGTAATACCAGCAAACTGCCCTTACTGTCTCCACCGCCCGATATCCCGGTATTACCAGAATATTATGGGCGGCGCAGAGCTGGAAAGTTCCCATTCACCTGGAGTCTCATAGGACTCAATGGGATGGGATTGCTGGAATCACCGGCACCGGTTGTACAGGTGCCAGCAATTCCAGCATTTATTTGCCAGATGGACCTGATCTACCGACAGGTCAGTCCTGCCGGGAGCTCCATGGACCCCAGCAGCAAACTTTAAGTGTGCCGGTACGGAAGAAATGACAGATCCAACATTTTGTCCAGACCGGCTCAATTATAATGAGGGTCATGTCAGAGTGGACGGTAGGCATGTCCTTAAAGATAGGGTGGGTTTGAATGGGGCTATAGAAGTTATCTTAAAGAGTCAGCCGAGGATAGGCCTACACGTTGCAGGTGTAGACTGTTAAACCCAAAAAAACATGAAATGTTCTTTATTACTAGTGTGACCGTAGGTTTGGCCCTTTCAAGGGTGGCAGGGAGCCCAAACCCAAACATCGCCCCGGGTGCATGAGGCAGTGCAGGCAGGTTCCTGCCTAAATTCTCCTTACTTGAAAGCAGCGCCCCTACAGTGGGCCACGTCGTGAACAGAAACACAGAGGCTGACACAAGCAAGAGAGGCGCCACAGGGAAGCAAGCCAGGCTATGGCCTGCAGCAACAGAAGGGGCATCGCCACAGGAGCTGGATGCATTAGTGCCGCCATGGAGCTGCAGATAAATTGCTAAAAAACATTATTTCTCTATAAAAGCAAGTGTTGTGGTTGATCATTATAATATTCATGTAGAGAATGTAATTGGGAACAGAAATGAGCATGAGATCAAAAATCAAACTAGAAAAACTGATTTTTGTATTAGGGACTTCAAGTCCCATAATCCTCGAAGTACTGGGGCGAAGAAGAGGGCTGAAAAGGAACAAAACTGCAAAGTGCAGCTTGTTAAGGGGAATGACCAACACCTGAGGGAGACTTGGAGGCTCAAAAGGCCCCCTCAGGTGCAGGCCATTAGTGAGAAGAAGGAGCAGGGCAGTAATCGAGGATGGAGGACCACATTGCAGCAGAGGCAGAGACTGGGGGGAAAGAAGATACCAGGACCACAGCTTGTTAAGGGGAATGACCAACACCTGAGGGAGACTTGGAGGCTCAAAAGGCCCCCTCAGGTGCAGGCCATTAGTGAGAAGAAGGAGCAGGGCAGTAATCGAGGATGGAGGACCACATTGCAGCAGAGGCAGAGACTGGGGGGGAAAGAAGATACCAGGACCACAGCTTGTTAAGGGGAATGACCAACACCTGAGGGAGACTTGGAGGCTCAAAAGGCCCCCTCAGGTGCAGGCCATTAGTGAGAAGAAGGAGCAGGGCAGTAATCGAGGATGGAGGACCACATTGCAGCAGAGGCAGAGACTGGGGGGGAAAGAAGATACCAGGACCACTGTCGAGTGGCGAGCTGTAACCGGTCCTGGGAGGGTCTTCGCCTCCAGAAGGCTTAATTGCAGAGGTTGCGCAGAGGGAAGCATGAGAGAGGGAAGCTTGCTCCTGGAGACCTGTTTTGCAGAGGCTGCGCAGAGGGAAGCAAAAGTTTGGAAAGCTTCCCCCCACTACTAGGCAATTTCCAGTGTCAGTCGAGCACTGGGGAGCCTCTGGAGCAAAGGAAGCTTTATGTGCCAGTGGCACGGGCGGCGGCAGACTGAAACCAGCAGATTACCGAATCGCAAGGAGCAGCTGAAGTGAAGGACCTGTGAGCAGCGAGGGAAACGGACATGCATGGCATACCCGGCGAGTTTACCAAGTGATTGTGACACCGGAGCACCCTGTGACCGCTCGCATGCTCGATGCAGGTACTTTCATATTAGAAAGCATTCGTGTAAGTGTGAAAATAAAACAGAAGGCAATTTCGAATACCGAACTGTCAAAAAACAGAGAAAACATCATTAAACTAGACCAACTGACTGTGACTTGAAGCATGCATGTTTATTTAAAACCAAGCAACATGATGGGGCAATACTTCTAGAACGTAATGCAAACTACCATTGCACAAGCCAAAAGAAAGTAAAAGCAAGGCAATTAAAATCCAAAGTCAGCAGGGAGCAAATGAAAGTCCCAAAGTATGCAAAGCTTATTGCCCATGTTTGAAGAAGTACACAACAAAAGCTGGTATAAACACACATTGGCAAAGCCAAAGAAGAAGCAGAATAAAACCATATCATTGTCAGTGTTTGGTTAATGAAGAAGTGGGGAAACAAAAGAGGCCAGAAGGCTGCTCTTCTGGAAAAGGCTATTCAGAAGCAGATGAGCATAATTTACAGAGGTTTCGGAAACCACAAAAGTGTACTAAAGAGCAATAATGTGAATCTTGCCTTCCCTAAAGAATTGCTTAAAACCTGATGTTATAAAGCAAGGACCACTGCAAAGTTGTTGTAAGCCCGTCTTAACCACAGAGGCACTTGTTGTTTATAAATTGCGGACCTGGTAGAGGAGTATAACAGATCAGAGGTTGTGATAACACTTTATACTATTCGGGCCAGGGAGTATACTCGAACACAGAGCTTTGAAGTAGTAGGCCTGGCATGTGAGTAAACCAGGTATGATTGAACTAGCAGGCCTGGCATGGAAGTAAACCAGGTGGAAGTTGATCAAGTGCTGAGAAGTGGTGTTAACAAATCATCCTGACAAACCTTCATTGTGGAAACAAGTGGTTGTTCAAAAAGTAGTAGTAGAGTTATTAATATTTTTTGAAATATTGGCAAATTATCCTGACAAACTGTCATTGCTGAAACAAGAACTGTATAGAACTGCTGCATTAGTGTCTTATATCTTCAGAACTAATATATTGTTGCAGAAGCATCCTGACAAAGACAATGTATGCGAATACTGATGAACTAAGGAAATATTCTTGGTTTATGCAAAGAAGATTGTTTTGATATGATATGGCATTTATAACATGCCTGTACACAAGTGTTTCTAGGCGCAACAAGACAAGGGGGGGAAACAGAGGGAGGACAAAACAGCGATCTTACTAGGCCTTGTGTCTTTCAGATCGCGCAAGTGCAGGGAAGTGGAAGGGGAGAAGTGACAGAGGGTTGGGGGGAGGAGAAGTGCAGGTAAACAAAGAATGCAGCCAGCGGGTGGCTCAGTGCAGGTAAATAAGGAAGTGCAGCCAAAGGGTGGCTAATAGGTGCAGAGAAAAGGGACTGTAGGGTTACAGATACAGACCACAAGTGCTGAGGTGCCAAGAGGCAGTGCAACGTGCAACTGGACATGCAAGGCCCTGGGCCCAAGTTCAGAGGGTGGCCAGGTGACCAGTGCGTGGAGCAGACGGGTCATCAGCAGGGAAGAGGAAGAAAGAAAGCGGAATGGAAGAGGAAGGTGCTTAGTTATTTCTGGAAACAGAGGTGGTCCTGCTCAAGTTTTATAGAGGTAGGGAGTCTGTTCCAGAGGGAGACCCCAGCCGAAGATCGAGATCTGCCCCCAACGCTCTGCTTGGAAAAGCGACTGACCCTCAGAGAGTTGGAGGTGGATGAGCGGAGAGCTCGAGTAGGGAGATGTTTAGGAAGAGAGAGTTGGAAGTAGTGTGGTCACAGGCCCCAGAAAGCCTTGTGGACGATGCAGAGGGTCTTGAACTTGATCCTTGACGCCACTGGGAGCCAATGAAGGGATTTAAGAGCTGGAGAGATACAATACCTGGGCTTGAGGCCAAGGACAAGTCTCGCAATCCTGTTCTGGATAAGTTGTAGAGGACGGAGAGTAGAGTCAGGAAGATTTAGAAAGAGGCTGTTGCAATAGTCCAGCCTAGAGAGGACCAGAGCTCTGGAGACAATGAGCTTCTGGGGGAAAGTGAGGAAAGGAAGAATACCTCTGAGGAGGTGCAGCTAATAGTTTGACTTCCTAGAGATGTCAGAAATGTGAGGAGAGAAGGAGAGGGTGGAGTCAAAGATGACCCCAAGACAAGATAAGCCCCACAGGCAGGAGCAGGAAGAGGGCCCGGAGTGAGTGGCCAGAGAGAGAGAGGAAAGGAGGGAGCTGGTTTTCCAATAAGAAGGATCTTCGTCTTACTGGCATTAAGGCAGAGATCAATGACGGCACAAAACTCCTGAATTGCCGACAGACAGTTTGGAATGAAAGATGTAGAGGCAGCCGAGGGGATCCTGAAGGAGAGCTGGGTGTTATCGGCATAACACTGAAAGTTGGCTCAGAGAGCAGCGACGCGGTGGGCAAGAGTTGGCAGGTATTGGTGGAACAGCCAGGGAGAAAGGTTAGACCACTGGGGAACACCACAGGTAGAGAGAGAAAGATAGAACGAACCCCAGCTGGACCTGAGAGGGTCGATCAGTGAGGAAGGAGGTCAGCCAGGCCAGGGCCTGAACAGTGATAACCAGGTTATCACAGAGGCGAATGAGCAGGGTGGCACCGTATCAAAGGCAGAAGAAAGATTGCAGAGAATG
Organism: Ambystoma mexicanum; assembly: GCF_040938575.1. Classification (NCBI taxonomy): domain Eukaryota; kingdom Metazoa; phylum Chordata; class Amphibia; order Caudata; family Ambystomatidae; genus Ambystoma; species Ambystoma mexicanum. The sequence goes on along the minus strand of NC_090929.1, from coordinate 154,260,269 downwards.
AGGACAGAAGGAAGGTTAGAGTCAAGGTTAGAGAGCAAGTCTTCACGGATATTCAAGAGAGCAGTTTCCATGCTTCTGGCTTCTCTGAAGCCAGACTGGTGGTCATGGAGACAACCAACAGATTCAGTGTGAAGATTAGGCTGGGAGATGGCCAGCTTTTCCAAGAGTTTGCCCAGGAAAGTAGTGATGGAGATCAGGCGGTAATTAGCCGGAGAGGAAGGATCGGCAGAGGGCTTCTTTATAAGGGCGTGCACAAGGTAGTGCTTAAGGGGGAAGGTTACAGTGGCAAAAGAGTGATTGCAGAAATCGACCAAGGCTGGAACAAGGGTGTTGATGTGTTCCTTTAATGGTTCTGAATGAACAGGGAAGAACCTGTTTTGACAAGACTTTCATAGATTGGACTTGTCTAGAAACTTTATCAGTGGTGAACAAGGGAAAGGAGGAGAAGGAAGGTTGAGAGGCGGCCACAGGCAGGCCAGAAGTGGAGGAGGAGGAAGTGTAAGAGGGTGGACAGGATGTCCTGAGTTTTAATGATGAAATGAGAAGTCAAGGCCGTACAGAGGGCCTGGGAGGGAACAGGAGAGGTAGAGACTGCAGCAGGGTTGGCCAGTTCCTTGCAGATTCTGAAGAGTTTGGCCGTGTTGTTAGATGCCGCAGAGACGCAGGCTTGGATGTGCACTCTCTTCTTGGCGAGGACAGAGAGTCTGTACTGCCTTCGGAGCAGCCGGCAGGCCAGTTTGTCAGAGGGTGCACCTGTCGCCCTCCACTTCCTCTCAGCCACCTTGCACTTGCGTTTGGGGGTGACGAGGTCGGAGTCATACCAAGAGTTGCACTTGGATTTGGTCTTCAAGCGGATCCTCATGACAGGGACAAGTACATCAAGAGTGTCAGAGATAGAAAGATGAAGGTTAGATAGGGCTGTGTCAGGATGTGAGTCAGCCAAAGGTGCAGAAGGAGGAGAGAAAGTAACGGTGAAAGTCTCAACTGACACACGCTTCATGGGTCGGAATACCAAGAAGGTAGGTGGCAGTGCTGGAGTTGGCTTGGCCTGAGGGGTAGAGAGGGAGAGATGGGAGAAAAGAAGAAAGTGATCACTCCAGGAGAGAGGAGTGGTGAGAGGGTTGGAGAGTGGGAGGTCTGAGGTGATCAGAACATCCAGGGTGTGTAACCCTGCAAAGTGTGTCGGGCCAGAGGGAAGGATAGAGAGTTGCAGAGTTTGCGAAAGAGTCCTGCAGAAGGACAGGCAGCATCCAAGTGGATGTTAAGGTCTCCTAGAAGTAGAAGTTGAGAGGTAGAGGCGAAGAGGAGAGGTCTGCCCTCTCAGAGAGGAAGGAGCCTACCTGGCTGAGCAGCCAGTAGATAGTAGCCACAGTGAGAGAAAGACCAGGAGAGATAAAGAGCCTGCAGACGAGGCATTCAAAGGAGGAGTAGTCCTGCATAGGAATGATAGAAGCAGGGATCCACTCTGGGAAGATCAAGGCTACACCCCCACCGGGAAGGTTGGTTCCGGGCACAGAGGGGATCTTGGAGCCATCACGAAGGAGAGTGTTAAAGCTTGTAACAGGGCTGGCCGTGAACCACATCTCAGACAGACCGAGTACATCCAGATCGAATTCCTCCAGGAGACGGAGGATGTCAGAGGAGTGTTTGACAGCTGAGCGAGAGCTGAGAGTAGCACTGTGGAGCAGGATGCCCACTTTGAAAGACTTCCGTAGAGGGGTACAGGTCAGAGGTACGCCCTGCAGAAGACTTGTACGCACCCGAGGATGGGCAGAGGAGGAAGGCGGAGAGGGCAAGGTAGCCAAGGAGGAGAAGGTGGGTGCTAGAGCGATGGCGGAGGAAGGAGGCAACAGGGTGGCCGGAGAAGCAGCAGAGGCAGCAGAGGATGGATGAGGCAGAAGAGGCAGAGAGGGGAAACGAGGGGACAGCAGGAGAAGAAAGGAAGTTGATAAGGCGCGGGAAGTGTCTATCAAAAAGGAGAAGGTTGGCCTGAGGGCCTAGGACCAAGACAGTGCCGTTTAGGTAAACATTAATGATTGGAGGAGTAGAAGGGGGCCAGGAAGGCCTCCCATCAGGTGCCACCATTAATGGGTGAAGAGGAAAAAGGAGAGAGAACAGAGACCATATGGGGGGTTCATAGGCCTGGAGAGGGAATGACAAAGAGGATGTCGTTATGGATCTGTCTTGAGGAGGCACTGGTGCAGGTATCAGTGATAGGGAGGCCTGGGTTGGGGACCAGATATCCCTTTTGAACTTCCTATTGCCAGACTTAGTGAGAAGGATACCATAGCCAATAGAAAAGCAGTTAGAGAAGATAGGTGAGACAGAGAGCACCATAGACGGTGCAGAGGGAAGAGTTGGGGGGGGAGAAGGCAGAGTCGAGGGAGGGTGAGCTATGGAGTAAGCAGGCAGAGGGAAAACACTAGGGTGGGGGGGCACCACAGAAGGAGGAGGAGCACAAAGACGACAGAAAACTGGCAGAAAAATCAGATGCATTACATGGACAAAGTCAATTGCCAATGCAACCTAGGAGTAAGAATGGACACAGCAGGGAAGCAAGTAGAACAATGTGAGCAAACAACCATGGATAACAGAAACGCCAAAAAGTAGAACAATCGACTGGGGAACTTACAAGAAAAGAATGAACACAGAAGGGATGCAGGCAATACAATATAGCCAACAACCAGGGAGAACAAAATCCCAGGAACAGTACACAATAGGTCAGGGGACAGGGGCTAGGAGAGGGGAAGGGAGCTAGGAAAGCGGGAGGGAGAGGGCCTGTGAGGTATAAGGGGAGTGCGCGGCCGAGTAGAGAGATCGCAGCCTAGAGTTGTGAGGGAGCGCACGCAGCCTAAGATGCGAGTGAGTGCACGCAATCGAGGATTGCGAGGGAAAGCAAGCAGCCTAGGATGCAAGGGAGTACACGCAGCCTAAGATGCGTGTGAGCGCATGCAATCAAGGATTGTGAGGGAATGCACATGGCCCAGGATTGCGAGGGAATGTACACACAGCCAAGGATAGCGTACGCGGCCTACGACGCGAGGGGGCCTAGGATGCTAGGTGGTGTACATGGCCTAAGGTGCGAGGGAGCATGCATGGCCTAGGATGCGAGGAAGCGCGCAGCCTAAGATGGGAGGAAGCGCATGCATCCTACGATGTGATGGGAGCACTAGTGAGCAGGGGGTGAGGGTGGGGAGGGCAGGAGTACAAGTCACAGGGGAAAATACGTGTGCAAGAGTGAGAAGGGGCACCAGGTCAGGGGAGTTGTGAGGAAGTAGCAAGCTAACTCTCCCCGTAACTTCTGTAAAGGCTCACTCCCCAAATTACCAATACAAACTCATAAAGTATAAACACATTCCCAGTAGGGAATGAGACTAGGAGAACAGGTTGCAAGATTAATAAGTCTTTATGTAAAATTGGCATCCAGAGAACTCTGCTGCCTCGAGAGCGCTCTGGCAAACAATACACATACATGGAATTATAAAGTAAAACAGCGTCATCGGTGAGGTCATTAAAATAGGGTACTACATTAGTGCAGCATTGGTTGGGGAGCGGTGTTACATATATTCCTGTAGGCGCTGCTTCTTCTGCCTGTGTCCAGGAGGGGTGAGGGTTAGGTCACGGCGAGATAGAGTTGACACGAACTAAGCTGGCATGAGAAATTACCACTAGACATGTAATAACTGAGAATCCTTAATACACCTTTGAGTAAATCTTTGCAAACCTATAAATATTATTCACCTGATTACATTGTCTTTCATTGAGACTTTTATGAGACACAGGGCTTAGGGGTCTTGTCCCGTGTGATAATCTGGCCGACTGGGTGGGTCTTAGCACATCAAGGCGAGTGGGGAGCATAATGACACGTTAGTTTTAGGACACGATATACTCCGACCGAGGTCTGGATTTAGTGGGAGTACTCTAGGGTGGGCTGCACAACAGGGTCACACTTCTGGTACATCAAGAGAATTCCTTAGGAGGGCACTGGGTTGCATTGGCAGTAATTTACCAACAGCTGGGGAGAGAGGGTAGGAGCGGGTTTGTGGAGATGGATGAGCTACAAGTCATGGTTCGAGCCGGTTCACACACAGGACAGTGGTCACAAAAGAAGAGTTAGATGATACATTGTACTTTGTGTTTCAGCATCCGTGAGAAAGGGATTTGTGAAGCTTTCAGACAGTGGAAGAAAAGGTGGGAGCCATAAGCGAGCTGTGCGTGGCGCTGCAGTGGGGAGAGAAGCCTTTTTCATAGTATCGGAGTGTGGCCTAGTCCAAAGATGGAGCCGAGGGAACACAAAATGGAAGCCAAGTGTATCTCGCAATAGCCCCACCTATGCTGATGTTAACATAAGGGCAATGGAGATATCTCCACTAGTGCTTGAGCAAGAGGTCCACTACGTGCAGAATGTACAGGGGGGGGCTCAAATGGACCTTCACTGCCAAACATTATCCCCTTTCGTTACATCTAAATTAACAAATCTTAACGATTATTTTCACTCTGATAGTACTCGGCTTCTTGCACTGCTTCGTCCCAAGCAGGCTTCCCTTTCATTGGCATCCAAGCCCTACAAACGCTTCGTAAGCTCTGACCACTTCTGGCATATTCATCAGGTGTGCATGTCATGAATATTCCCCGCCCATCTCCATCCAGATCCACCTAGACCTCTCTATACCATTGTAATTCTCGTGGTTCTTTGATTGTGGTGTGGTATAAATTATCCACCCTATGTCCAGGATGACAGTATACTGCCGTCATGCGATACTTAGGGGGTCCTGACTCCCCAGTTTGGATCTAAGCATCTTTCACATTTTGTTCCCTTGTCGATTTGCCCATCGTTACCATCATCATTGCAGAACTAGGCATTGATTTTGCACCACTTCGAATTCCCACCTGGCACACACAGGAAAACGATGAGTGGGACAAAAATGTTCATCATCACGCTGAACCAGGATGGCATCCAATTGAAGATGTCGTCAAACCAGTTGCTTGGCTCTACTCCTCCTTCCTTCCGCATTCTTTCCCCCAAACTATGCACTGCTGAGATGACGTGGGAAAGGGTCCCATTGTCCACGTCTTCAGAAGGTAAGAATGTACAGCAGGCACTCCCAATTTTTTGGCAACCACCGCCATCCACTGCCGTGAGGAGATCCAGGACGGTATACAGTTTATTTTGCTGTGGGATTTTTCATCGCAGGACTTTTCATTGCCGTTTTTTTAACGAAAAAAAAAATCATCATTTTTTTTTGGGGGGGTTTAAAAATTAAATAAATATTTGTGGATGAAAGGGAATAATACATTTTCTTTTAAAAACAATGAGTTTTTTCGATAATAAAACGGCGATGAAGAGTCCCGCGACGAAATATCCTGCGGCAAAATAACATAGAACCATCCAGGACGGAATGATTCTGCATGGTCATCAACCGCAACCGCAAGGAAGTTGCACCTTTATCACGTTAAATCCTTCTTCGGTGTCGTTGGCCAGTTGGATCAGCTCCCAGCGGACGATCTGCAGCCATTTGGCATTTGTTCGCACCTGAAGTCCTGGCACCAGGAGGGAAGCAAAGAATGTTTTGGCAGAGTTGAAGAGCTTGTATTTATCTGGAATCTCAGCCAGGAGGTCTGATGACTTGCTGGAGATGTAGTTGGATGACCTTCTTTTGCTGGACACTCTGTCTTGTAGTTCGTTTTCAGACAGAATATCGTATGTGGAGGGCTCTATCGTTGTTTGCTCAGGTGCTGCCGATATGTCAGCCGAATTTCTCCCCCTTGAATATGGCTTTCTGGAATTAACACTAGTGCCGAATGCAGGGTGGCCATGGCACATGTACCCCCCATGATGGCGGGAGATGCAGGTATGCTTGTTTGCCACATACCCAGTAAGTGTCCATTAGTGCTGCTGTACCCTTTTTGATGTCCGGGATGATGATCGTTTTGTTGCATTGTCTGTTCGAGCCCATCTGTACCTTCCCTTCGCCATGGAAACAAACTTCATGTGCAATTTCTTTCTGTGTTTTGATGAATTTCTCGAGAGCTGTAACCCACGTGAGTTTTGCGATGTGTTGGGACCCGATTGGAGGGCATGTCTCTTTGATATGATGTGATATGGCATTTGTAACGCGCCTATAAACAAGTGTTTCAAGGCGCGACGAGGTGGGGGGGAACAAAGGGAGACAGACAACAATCCTACTAGGCCAGGTGTCATTCAGACCACGCAAGTGCAGGGGAGAGGGGACTGGGAAAAGTGCAAGGGGAAGGGGAGAGGGGGAAAAGTGCTGTACATGGTTAGTAGAATACAAGATAATTAATAGGGCCAGCAGGTGGCAAGTGCAAGGAAAGTGCAATACTACCCATTGAAAGTTTTCTGTCGTTAGACCTCGCAATGCCTCTGCTTTGCATGTGATTGTCTCGTCATGCCACTTGTTTTCTGTGAATCGTGTCCCTTTGATAACAAAAAATGGTTCCTTAATGCAGATGACTCCTTGGGGCTTGTGTAACGCTCACCTGATTCTCGCAGAGGCGCCGGTCTTGACTGGGCGACTACCGTATCTTCAAAGGTGATGTGTAGCACCCGGTTGGCTCTTTGGGCTGGACCTCTGTGCACTGTATGCCTGACGTGTAGAGTAAGATGTCTGCAGATAGAAAATATGGGGTTAATGAACTGGGGTTATTGGGGTGTCCCTATCTCTTTCCTCTTCTCCTCTCCTGTAGACCCCCAAAGGTTAACGCTCTCACCTTAGGTAAGTGAATGCCGAGCTCTCCATGTGCCTCGGGGCAGGGTGCTGTAGCCAGTTTCTTCACTGGATAGGTAGCGCAGGCCTCTTGACTTCAGAGGACTGCTGTCCGTCGTTTACTGCACGAACGGTAAGTTTCGAGTCATTCAAATGTCTTTTTAAAGTCTTTAGTAATGATGTCTCCTGTTTTGCAGGGTTCCGGCGATGGCGGATGACGGGCTGAAGTGAGTTGAAGATGGAGCCCGTGTGATGAATAGAAGCGCCTGGAAGCACGTGAGTAAGCGCTTGTTGCCTGCTTCACGATGCGCTCTAACTGTCTTTTTATTTTGCAGGTACGAGTTCGGAGCGGCTGCAGGGTGCCGGAATACCCACTGGATTAGATGTGGAAAGGAGTAATGGCACGTGAGTATTAAAGTTCCCCAATGTCTTTAAACGCACCTTGTTTTGTCTTTCAGATGAGGATGCAGCGCCGAAGGCCTCCGGAGCGTGCGAAGAGTTGGTAAGCTTTTGTCTTTCAGATGCCGGAATGCAGTATGAAGACCTCCGGAGCGCACGAAGAGTAGGTAAGCCTTTGCCTTTCAGATGCCGGAATGCTAACCTGTTCTTTCTTGTCTTTATAGGTGTTGCTGAAGACTGGATTCAGGATGGTAAGCCTTTTTCCTTAGGCCCAGGACTGGATGCAGAAGACACGATGAGCGTCCTGCTGCAGAGGGTGCAGAGTAACGCAAAGCAAGATTCATCCACCGGGTGTGGTTTAAATAGCCTCCTGTAGTGCTTAGGTGTCTCCTTCCACAGCCATGCCTAAGTAAGAAAAGAGTTCCTGGTAAGAAAAGAGTTCCTGCCTTCCAGAAGAGTTCCAGTGTTCTAAATCTAGGGAGTGGCTCCAGCCCCACCCAACAGGAAAAGTAGTTCCAAACAGAAGAGGATCACAGGCTCAACTGGCAGGCAAGTAAGCAGCATGGTCTGCTGCAGGTAAGTCCACCCAAGCATTATGAGCCCGGCGCTTCCAGCGCTGGGACTGGGCATATTTATGAGCCTGGTGCCACTGGCGCCAGGACTGGGTCCAAAAGGTCCCAATTGGGACTGGTTGGCACTCAGAACCTGGGTTATGGATCTGCTTCCAAGGGAGTTGGGAAAACCCTGACCTTTTGGAAGCAGAGATCATGACAGCTTGCTCGTGCAGGTTTTTTCATTCTGCAGCATTTCTATTGTAACTGTGTATGACTGGAAGGTGCTTCGAATCCTACACAATACTAGATGAACTAAACACTGGGCATCCGACAAGGGCACTTCTTGAGGTATAAGAACTTTAGGTGTGCCAGAGGCGTGAGGAATGAGAGAGCAAACATAGCAGCTCTCATTTGTTGCTTGTTTGGCTGTTGCGCTCATGTCAGAGTACCATTTGTTAGGCTGATCAGGGTGGCGGGGGTCTTCAATCCCGTCTAGTCGCAGGCCATGGTATGCATCATAACTCTTCCCTCCTGCCCCTCTTCTTCGCCTCCTGCTCCCCCCCCACCTTGACCATTATATAGCATTTTTACTCCCTGATACTTTATAGGAAAGATGTTTGCCCATGTTGCATCACCCCGTTCATTAGCATTTTGCCAGGATTGTGGTACTAAAGAATCTTGGGTGGTTGGGGCATTTGGGCTAAAGTGCATATCAGTGCCATATGAGGTAGGCTCTGTGGTTTCATGTGCGTTTGTATATGTCAGGTCAGGCGTACCGAACAGGGAATAATCATCATCATATTCATTGGGTTCATCATTAATATCGTCACCCATAGCAGGGTATGTAACAACATGGATTTTGACAGTTCAGTGTTTATGCAACGTTGTAAGATTATCATTTAGGGAGGCATTAAGTGACTAAATTGTCTTAACTCCAGCCCATATAGGGCTTGTTCCTTCTTGTATTAGGTGTACCCCACTCCCCCCTCTTTCATATCCCCAATTATGAAAGTCAAACTCCAATAGATGCAAAGGCAAAATAACATCACAGAAAACACTAAGTACAAACCACAGTCATAATTGTAATATCTATTAACTCTATTATCTACCCTATCACTATCTAAATTGGAGTTGTTGTTAGTGAGGCCCCCCTCTCTGTCATATTTGCACCTGAAGGGGCGATATAAAAGGGTTAAGTACACAAAAGAAAAGGTTTAACATTGTACATTTTTTCCATTACATCATATGCATTATTATTTATGTTTTTCTGCCTTATTTATGTTTTTCTGCCATTGATCGTTTGTTACTTATCAAAAATAAACCCTTCAATGGGCGTTAATCAATCTTTACTGAAATTCATTTTTCTACCTTTGCTCTTTTAACTCACATTATGCTACAGTATGATAACCGCAAAGGAAAAACTAGGAGAAAGAAAATAATGCATGAGAGAGAGAGAGAGAGAGAGAGAGAGAGAGAGAAAGAGAGAGAGAGAGAGAGAGAGAGGGAGAGAGAGAGAGAGAGAGAGACTGCATAGTCATTTATAATTATTTCATATACATTGCTAATTCTTATCTGTTACATGCAATTTTTCAACTTCTCATTTCCCCTGCTTTCTACTTTCTTGTTGTGCCCTATATTCTTTTCCTCTGTTTTAGGGAATTGCAATTTCTTGGCTCTGTTGCTGTTCACTTTGGGGTGTTGTTCTATCGTGCGCTCTTCTTACATCAGAAAGGTGCACCCAGTACTTCAACTCCTTAACTTTCACTGCGGTGGGAGTGCAATAAATTACCACGTATGGGCCATGAAATCGTGGGGAGTTCCATCTCCGCACGAAACTACGCACATATTCAGTTTCTCCTGGCATTAGCTGTCCTGTGGGGCTCTCTTGTGCTGGCGTGGTTGTATCTGTTTCACTAGCCTTTGTAAATGGGGGTGCTATTTGTTTTGCTATACTTCGCACTGCACGTGTCAGTTGGGTAGGGTATTCCTTAAATTCATCCCCTAGCACTGTGGCAGCTCTGTGAGCGTCTGATGCTCTTGTCACTGGCAATAGTGGTGTATGTATGCGCCGTCCCGTCACTATTTTGTGCGGGCTCAAATGATGATCCTTACTATGTTGTGCTCTGAGTTGGAACAGTGCTAGGGGCAAGCAATACAGCCTGTTCTTTTTACGTGTGTTGCATAATTTGGACAATTTACTCTTGAGCAGGCCGTTGATTTTTTCTACCACTCCGTTAGCTTGCAGGTGATAAATCAAACATAACTTATGCTTTACTCATAGCAACGTGGTCACTTCCTTGAAGTGGTCGTTTATAAAATTGGTGCAGTTATCTTACCTGATCACATTATATATACCCCCCTGGAGAAAACTTCCCATACCAAAAACTCTGCTGCGCATTTTGCATCGGGGTGGGCACATGGTCCAGCTTCAACCCAACATGAGAAGGGACAAACTATTACAATGAGGTATCTTGCCCCGTTACATCTTTCTCCCATATCTGCATAGTCAATGTGGAGCTCCCTGAAAGGCCCTACAGGGCGTGGCAGTGTTCCTCATGATGTTCTGAGAGTCATACCTGAATTGTATGTTTGGCATGTTGTGCATTCTATTGTTAATTTTGATAAATGCTCCTGTAAATTGGCTACAAACCATTCTTCCTGAATGTCTGCTGCAATATGTTGTTTCATTACATGCGTTGGAAAATGTGGCTGTTCAAATGGTATGTGTAACAATTGCATGGGCATTACCTCCCTGCCTGTCAATTCCTGTCGCCATATTAATTCTGTGGTGACTGTGTGCATCGTCGTTTTCCCCATAATTCTTGCTCTTCTAGGGGTGCACCTCTTTGTAGCTCTATTATCTGCAATATGGGGGTGCAGTTGTACCCTTCCTCTTGTGCTTCTTGGATGGGTGTTTTTACAATGCATTCTGGCGGTTGGGGGACAGTAAAGTATGCTGCTTCTTTTGCGGCGGCGTCCGCTGCCGTGTTCTCAAGTGAGATCGCGTCTGTGTTGTTGGTGTGTGCCTGGCACTTTACCAACGCTACCACTGATGGTTCTGCTAGTGTCTCAATTAGATCATTCAATAGTGCTGCATGTTGTACAGGTGAGCCATCTGCATTGTGACAACGCTGAATGTACTGTTGTCACGTATGCCGAGTCACAATATATTGTCATTGCACAACCTTTAGCTGTATGTAGTGGCTCAATTAGCGTAATCAATTCCGCTGCTTGTGCCGAATACTGTGATGGGAGGTGTTTCTGCACTGTAACTTCGTACTTTTCCCCTTCTATTCTCACTACTGCTGCCCCTACATGTTTTTCTCCTGTGTCACTGTCAATTGACGCTGACCCATCCACAAAGTATATTTTCCCCTCCTTTCACTTGCTTTTGGAATGTCATCTTTTTCTCCCTCATATGTGGCGCAATCATGTGCTTGCATGTCTTGTACTGTGCAGGGCTCTGTGATGAATGTGGCAGGGTTTACAGTTTTACATCTAACCACATGGACTTTTGGGCTGGATATTATGATCTCATATGCTGTTGCTCTTTGTGTTGTGAGTGTCGATTTGGATCCTTCTATAATGGCAAACAGAGTGTGCTCCGCATACAGTGTCAAGTAAAAACCCATTACAATTGTGGCGCTTTTCTCTATCGCAAAGGCCACTGCTGCAGGAGCTTGTTCGCACGCGAAGTGGCCCTGCATCACTGAGTCTAATGCTGCTGTAGTAGGCCAATGGCTTGTGGCCTAACAATGTTTTTTGTGTTAGAACTGCTGTCATCAATACTCCATTGCAATGTGAGAAGAGGTAGAACTCCCGGTCATACTCGGGGTTCGCTAAAACCCGTGCGTGTGTGATGAGGTCTTTTAAGTTAAAATATTGTGTCAGCGTTTCTTGGGTCCATTTTATTGGGGAGTTGTTCTTTTGTGCTTCTTTTAACCGTTATAATAACGGGCGTATGTATGCCGCATAGTCCAGTATCCATGCACGGCAATAATTACATATGCCAAGAAATGTATACATGTCCTTCACTGTCTTGGGTATTATTTTGTGACGTATTGCTGCTGCTCTGTCTGGGATAATTCTTTTACCATCTTTTGAAATCAACTGCCCTAGGTATAACGCTTCTGCTAGGCAGTATTGAAGTTTGCCTTTATCCACCTTGTGCCCCTTCATAGCTAGTAAATTTAGCAATGTAATGGAATCTGCTCTGCACTGTTCTTCACTCTTACTGCAGATGAGGAGATCATCCACATATTGAAGTATCATACTCTCTAGATCCACATTACCAAGGTCTTCATTCAAGATCCCATTGAAGATGCTGGGGCTCTCACAGTATGCTTGTGGCAATCTCCAATGTTCATATCTGTTTCCCCCCAATTTAAATACTATGAGATATTGACAACTGGTTTCGAGTGGCACTGAGAAAAAGGCGTTTTTTAAATCTACAACCGTGAAACATGTGGCCTCTTTTGGTATACTACATTACATATCATTGTCAGTAAACAATTCCTAATGGGTCAAATCACGCAAAGCTATATTTGGATCTATGCACAGCACTGTTCTACATTCGCAATCCATGCGTGGCCAGTCCTATTACCGCGATACGTTTGCTTGAAACTTGTACTCCTTCCAAATCAATTGACATATTGTACCTGGCACAACATCCGAGTTCACAATGGAGCAGAACACAAAATCAGATGGCACTCTCCATTTTTTTCATGTTATGTCGGGCACCGCTCTAGCAAGTACCAGTATTCCATAAATGAACATGTCGATGTCTATGGGCACTCCTCTCACTGCTATTTTGTTTATCATCATACTTATCATTAACATAGCTCTTACTGGGCATACCCCTTGAGTGGAGCACACTATCCCTCGTTCTGTGAAAGAGATGGTCATATTCAATTTGCTCAGGAGGTCCCTTTCTAACAAGTTTATAGGTGAGTCTTCATGATATAATAGGGGTGCTCGCACAGTTTTTCCCACACCGTTATGTCTAAATCTTTTGTGTAAGGAACTTTCAAAATAGCCCCAGAAAACCCCTGCGTTTCCAAATTTTTTCCTGAGAGCGGGAACCGGCCTTCCACGAGGCACGATTTTTCAGCTCCCTAATCCACCATAAAAATGAACTATTTGTTACCTATCTCTGCACCCACCAGTGGTTCCTCTTCTGCACGTAGAGTAGTTGATAGGACTGGACATGTAAGTGCTTTCTGTGGGCTGTCCTAGTCTGGGTATGTCTCTGTTCCAGGTACTGAGAAAACGTCTCCTACCACTGCTGTGCCATGGAACGGTGCTGATGCACCATTGGCAGTTGTTGCAAAAATGTTAGTGTGCGCGTTTCCCATCGTGTTCTGGCGTGCTATCTGTTGTTGCATACCTTGCTGCTGAGGTTGCTGTCTGGGTGGCATTTGTTGCACTTTCTGTTGGTGCTCATTATAGCACTATTCGTGCTGCCCACTCCCACCCATTGGTAACCCATAGGGACTTCCTGTATGTGGGTGACCAAGTTGTTGCTCATTTCCCAATGGAGGCGGCCCTTGGTAATAACCCATCTGTCGCATCTGGCTTTCTCTGGAAAAATGTCCCCACTGCCCACAATTCAAGCATGACCCTTGGGGTCCTCCCCTCATTCCTTGTCCTCCAAATCCTCTATTTCCCATCCCCCCAAATCCTCCTCTCTGTCCCCAGTACCCACCTCATCCTCTTGCGGTTCTGCCCTGCCATTGGGGGCCTTCGTATTGCTCCTCTCTCGCCCATTGCTCTTGTCGATTTGCAGACCAAGTTGCTGCCATCCTCGCTGGTGTATTTTCTGACCCTTCCTCTCGTTCCCCCTGCCTTTCAGTGGGCAGGGCTGAATTGATTGCCGCGACCTTCACTAATTTATTCTGAACCAACTTTGCTTTGTTAGCCAACCTTCTCTGTGCCATCTCCTTTTCTCTCTCTTTGATCCTCCTACAATGGTGTACTTATATGCTCTGAATCTCTGACCAGCCCTTGGCTTCCATCCCAGCTATTTTATCCATGGTCTTCTGTACCTCCTTTGGGAGCCCTCGCTTAATTATAAAGTAAAACAGGGTGGTGAATTGGTCCCACGCCGTGCCTATTTCTGATCTCCACAGGTCCTGCACCCAAAGGAGCAATACCAAACGGAAGTCTGGGGTGTCTTGGAAGGTTCTCCACAATGCATCCCACACTTGCGCCCTCACATTGTTGAATGACGACCCATCGGCAGTCACAGTTTATTGTTACTCCTGGAAAACCGGCCTTCACCCACACCCCATCTGCTTGGTCACCAACTGCGGACACCAATAAGCTTTTTACATCCTCTATGGCCAAGGAATGTGTGTATCCACTTCCCCGCCACACCTGAAAGTGGAGGGAGTAGTTTCAACAAGTTGTTTTTGTCCATCTGTGCCCATGGTATGTAGTGGGGCCTTCCTGCACCGTTATGAATCAGAGGCATCTGTAGTTTGGCCTTACCTCTTTTTTTACTTACCGTTCCCTTCTTTGCTTTGCTTAACAACATGCTTCCTACTCTTTGCCTCAGTCTCCCTTGCCATCTTGGGAGCCCTCCCCCATCCTCTGGATCCTCCCATAATGGAAGCGCAAATCCTGCCGCTGCTACCCCATCTTCGTATTCATCTAGATCACTCCACACTTCATCTAGCGGCTTATCCGAAGCCCCCTCTCCTTGTCCTTCTCCTGCCTGGTCATCTGCGGGTTCTGCTCGCACTATTCTTATTGGTTTGTCATATAAATGGAAGTAGAACTCTCCTGATTGCCACTCATGTTCTTGTCCCTTAGGCACATTTCTCTGTGGCGGCAGGGAGGGTGTAAATCCCCCCCGCTACACTGGGTAGAGGCTTCAAATCACTGGCTACACTGGGTGTTACCTCTGCTCCCTCGGGCAACATCTGATCCTTATCACACAGTGTTCTTAATCGTGTCATCTCCATTTGTTTACTGGCAAGTTGTCTTTCTAAATCCCCAGTAAGATGTGCTATGTCTACCGGAGGGGCACTAGTGGGCACGTATAGGCCTCTGGGGTCATAAGGTGGCGGGGCCGTGGCAGCTGGGGTTGTCTGTGCACTTTTTTAAAATTTTATTTTTATTTGGTTGGTTGAACTTAATCAACCTTTCAAATATAATACAATCATAAAAACATCACGATAAGACATTAAAAAGAACAGAGAAAAAGAAAAGAAAAAATAATTAAAGCTAAAAAGCAAATACAAACAGAGAAAGAAAAACTAGCAAGGCACAGATTCTAACATCAGATAATTCAAAAAATTAACAGTAGCCATTTGTATCGCTGTACAAGACAAATTTAAAATTGCTGCCCAACAGTCACGAAGGTCTAAATGACCTAAATAATTACAATATTTTGAAAAATGGGTCTCTCTTTCACCACGGAGACGCACACATTCAGTAATCAAATGAATAAGTGTTTCATGGGTATCAAGAAACGACAAATGTTGCTTGAGGTAGGTAGGAGTTTTCATCTGACTTGAATATCTCGTGTGAACCATTAATTGAACCTCAAGCATAAAATACCTAAGCGGTATTTCGGAGTTGGTGATAACAGCAAATAAGGTGCTACTGTGCACATTTTTTTGTGAGGGAATCTTGAGCCATTCCCATCTATATATTGCAGGCAGAGATCTCTTGTCAGGAGCCAATCAGATTGATACATTTTAAGTTTGGCTCTGTCTGGATTAGTAATTAAGGTGTCGATTGAGACTTCTGCATTTGCTAAAATATGGTAGGCTTTTGTTAGCCATGTATGTATGAAAACATGTGTTACAGAAAACATGTAATCAGATGGCACTTTCAAAATGGAAATGTGAGAGGAGGAGAGTAAACATTTCCTAAAAAGTGCACAAACTCGCCAATTGTGGAGTGCTTGTAATGAGACAAGACCCAACTCAAACCTGATCCATGGACAAGGAGTGCATTGTGGTAAGTAAAGCACATTTCTCCAAAATGTGGCCTCCCAAAGTGTGAACAACGATGAATGATCTTCATTGAGTGTTTTCAAGCCATAGAGTAGGGTCGGGGTAACTTTCATATTCCAAAATTGCAGCGCTGGGGTGATGGAAAATTTTCCATATGTGAACATTATAAGAGAGGCCTGCGAGATAGCAGTTTTCATTTTAGTGCCTGCGTGCGAAATATGGCTAGAGGCGAGAGATTTGCCCTCGAAGATCATCCCAAGATAAGTATATTGAGAAACCACACATAGGGGAATCTGGTTAATGTGCCAAAGATGTGATAAAGGCTTGTGGTTGTGTGGGCAGAATGATACAATTTGAGTTTTGTTAGTATTAACTCTTAATTTGTTACAATGAATATACTCATGAAATGCATTTAGAAGATTCTGTAAGCCGGAATGGGTTTTCGAAATGAGAACCAAATCATCAGCATACATTAATGCTTTGATTTGATGATTATTGAATTTAGGTGAGTCTGAGATGATGTTATCGAAGGCAAATTTCACGTCCTGAATGAAATAGTTAAAGATAGCAGAGGCTAAAAGACAGCCTTGTTTTAAATCACGAGCTGTAGGGACGCTTGAAGACAAGCGTCCATCTAGTGAAAGGCGGCTTTGGATTGAGGTATTGGTGTGTAGAGATAAAATGACATCAAAAAGTGTGGAAGGACAGTGATCATTGAGTAATTTAGTGAATAAGATGGGTCTGTTGACAGAATCAAACGTGGCATGTAGGTCCACGAAAGCAAAAAAGATTTGCTGTTTTGTAGCATGGCACTGAGCTTTAAGTGCATTTAAACACATTAAATTGATGGAAGTGCCTAGGCCAGCTACAAAACCTGATTGCTGTGAGTCGCGCAAGTGACAATTTTTGGTCCATGAATTGAAATCTCGTAAAATGAATTTGCAGAAGAGTTTGCCTGGGGCATCTAGAAGTGCAATGGGGCGATAGTTGGATGGTAAATTGCGGTCGCCTTTTTTAAAGATCGGTATGATTAATGAAGTCTTCCAGGAGGGAGGGATTGATTTGTGCTTTAGAATATTGACAAAGATGTTATATAAGATGTTTGCCCATTCAAACGAATGGGCCTTGAAAGTCATATTAGACAGGCCGTCTGGGCCAGCGGCCCGAGATGAGCTTGCTTTCATAATTTGGTCTTGGATGTCAGAAATTGTAAATTCAACTTTCCATGGGCCAGAAGTGAGAAATTCAGAGTCACCTTTAAAAAATTCTGAATCAGAATAAAGAGACGAGATATGAATCAGCCAAGCTGAGTCTAAAACCCCAATAATCTGCAGAGCACCTTGTGAATTAGATGTCTGTGCATGAAGTAACTGCCACATAGAGCTTGAATTTTTGTTCCTCATAGCCCTGAACATCGTTTCGCTGTCATGTTGGTAAAGAAGAGCTCTTCTGCTTTTAATCCAATTCTTATGTCTACATTTAAGCGTGGACAGATCGCACCTAAGGGAAGGGGAATTTGATCGTATAATAGCTCTTCATGCTCTCCGATAATCAGCTTTGGCAGTCCGAATATCTGGGTCAAAAGCATGTTTATGTCGACCAGTCAACCTTCTTGAAGTGATCAGAGTATTAGCGAAAGGACGCAAAAGCTCAGAATAGTGTGTAGGGTGGTTCAACTGAGCATAGTATTCAACACTATTTCCGAATGATGACAAAGTTGAAAGATTCCAGCGCACTCGAGAACCAATCGGATTAACTAATAGTTCCGTGTTGAGATAGTGTGTGTCTTCCACAAAGATGGGCCACTGAATTTCTAGAGAAAGTAAATTGTGGTTGCTATAGATTTGGTTGGTGACGGTGAGACTGTCTATATGTTGAAATAATCTAGCATTCACATAGATGTAATCAATGATGCTTGAGCCAGAGTGCTTTGAGGCGGAAGATCGCCTGGAACAGCACCATTTACCACGTGGAAATTCTGTTGCATCATGAACGACGACCACATAGATGTAGATTGAGTTGCTCGGGCTTGGTTCCAGCAATCAAGATTAATGTCACCCACAATGATTGTATGAGAGATATGTGGGGTTTGTAGAACCATATCAAGGATGGAGGCCAAGCCATCATAAAAGGATTCATCGGTTTGACCAAGAGGGTTATGATAAATAAAAACTAAAGCAATGGTGAAGGCACGATGGATAACTTTCACCAATTGAATGTGGGCTTGCACTGAGGCCCAGGGCAAAACAGAGAGGCCCATCTTTAAGGTAACTGCGACTAGCAGTCCAGAAGAGGGTCTGCCCTTGCTGGGTAAAGCCGGAAGCAGAGTAAGATCAAATCCATCCCATACAGGAGGAGTTAACAAACAAGTTTCCTGTAAGGCTATGATCTGATGATTAAGAGAAAGAGTAGACATGGAAATGTGTAAATGAGCATGGCCCCGAGTATTCCAACTTGCAAGATTCAAAGATGGTAAAGGCAAAATAGTTGATGGTTAAGGCGAGCAAGGTAAGAAAGTTGTTGAACAAGTAGAAAATGTGTTCCCCGAGCCTTGATAGATATTAACTTTAGGCTTTGAGATTGATGTCAAGTGAGAGGAAGATTCTGGATCTAGAGCAAGAAGAAAACCTAGTTCAAACAGTTGCATTTTGCAACACCAGATAGAGTTCCGAACTACAGCTGAAGGAATACGAAGTCTGACCACAGAAGAGCAAATATCGGAGACAAATTCTATCTGATCTATGTCATAGGTGGTAATATCATTCAGGTCCTCAATATCAACAAATATGTTCAAAACGCTTGAACGATTTAGATCACATTTGGGGAAATTACCATCTCGACATTTGAGAATAAAGGAGTGAGAAAGAGGCCGTGATGATGATGGTGGTTTAGAGACGATCTTGGTGTTCGAACTTGGAGTAGACCATTTTGAGGAGGAAGCCACTGGGATCGTTCTGAGGCATGAGCGTAAGGTGTTTTCTTTGTCTTGCATTGTGAGCACTGCCAAGCTTTGTGTAGATTGCTCAGAGTCCTCGAGATTCCTCTGCATTGGGCCCACTTGTAAAGCTAAGTAAGCCTCAACATTGGCTTTTAGGTCAGATAGTGCAGAAGCAGCAGGGGCAGGTGTCCGAGAAGAAGTTGGAGCAGAGGGTGACCGAAAAGTAACGTGCTTGTTGGTCGGAGGAGCAATCTGCACGCTTTTCGTTTGGGTTTACAAGGCAGTAGCTGAATCGGATATCCTAGAAGATGCAAAAAGTGAGAGATCTGTAGGCACTGCAGATTGCACAGTCGTGAAGCTAAATAAGCATCAATACTTGCTTTGTAATCAAAACGAGCATCAATAATGGTAGGAAGAATAGTATCAGTCGATAAATTAGGAAAGGTCTGAGATAGGATGGTTTGTAATGGTGACGATATTGTCAGAGCAACTGACTGGTGTGGTTGTTCATGATGTTCGATGGATTGACTGGATGATTGACCAGGGGAGAAGGAACTGCTCTTAAAGTAGAAGCTTTCAGCTCTGTGTTAATGGGAGCAGTAGAGGGTTGCAATGGGAGTGTTACATAAGGAATAATAGAAGGCGCAACAGATGTGGAAGACTGTCATAGAGCTTTGAAGAAGGCCATAAGAGTGTGTTTAGAATGTTTTAGGGCAGGCAAGTGTTTGGTTTTCTTAATTGCCGGAAGCATTCTTCGGTTTGATGATTTGACAATGGAGATCGCATTTCAAATCACGGTAGCTGCAGACAAGGACGCTGAAACAGATTTTCCGGGTGAGAGAGACAAAATGGGCAGTTATGAAGGTATGTGTGGAATTGATGTAGATATGGGAATGGAACCTGGTTCAGAAGACAAGAGAGGAACAGATAGACAGATCTGGTATAGGAGCATGAGGGACAGTAAAGACAAGGCAGTGGAAAGAGACTCAGAGACAGGAGCAAAATGAGTGGGTGGTGAGAGAGCGGAGCCACCAGGGGCGTCCTGAAAAGTTGCCACTAATGGCAAGAGGGGGCAGCAATAGGTCTAATTATGCCTGGGATAGAGGGCAGATGACTCGTCAAGGGAACAATGAAACAATCCTAAAGTGGTTGATTAAGATCTTGCACATGTTTAACAATACCCGCAGGTTGACTAATAGACCGTTATTGGGAAAGGCTGGATGGAGGCCCGGTGTTAGGTGGAGAGCCATGTGCATGTAGCTATTTGGCAAGATCTTCACACAAGGCAGATTGATTGGAAAGTTTATGATCTATGGTGTCATAGAGTTTACTCATGGTGGAGATAGCAAGATTAATTGAGGTTAGGGCAGCTTGGATAAATGAGAGTTGTTGCGGCAGAGCAGCAGAAGATGGTGTGTGTGGGACTCTTGGAGTGGGCATGGCAAATGAGTCAATTAGCGAAGATAAGCAATTGACTGAGGAGTGAATAGAAATCTCAGCAGGGCTTTCTTCGTAAGCTTCTTCAGACTTTGAAGAAATAGTAACAGGGCTCAAAGAGGGGTGAAAGGAGATATCTGAGACATCAGGCTGCAAGGAGGGAAATTTGATTGGTGAAAAAAACAGGACTTTTATGTGGGAACAAAGACTGAGGATTGACTGAATTCAGCATTGTGATGTCAGACAATGGATGAGTGTTCATATGAGGCTGTGGGGATTGGTGAGTAGCTAGAGCATTATTAACATCGGAAGATGGAGCATTGAGCTTGGGGGTATTCGAGATCGGAAGCTGGTTCGAGTTTGGCAATTGGGAGGTCTCGTTACGTACTGGCGGAAAGGGAAATTTAGCAAGCATGATAGAGCCAGTGTTGCGAGGTGCTAAAGAGGGCGTCAGAGCGATGGCTGTGAAAAATCTTGGAGATTGAACTAGCACTTGGTCACAAGTGGTGAGATTGAGGAGGGCACAAGCATCATGGGGAATATTCATAGTAAGTTTGTAAGTGTGAAACACCTTACAACAGCAATTATCACAAAAATGAGCAAGTGTTACAAAGCTAAAAGGTGGACAGTAGTCTTTAAAATGCAACAGCAAGGTTTTGCTCATATAACAAGCAACAGAAAAAATTAACAATAAAAATGAGAAATATAATAAAAAAAGGCAACAAATCAGAATCAAATGAGAGGAAACAATCCAAGTAAATAATATTCATAAACCAATAAATAAAAACACCAAACAAACCGCAAACGCAGACGGCAGCTAACGCGGGTAAGCGAGAAAGCGGGAAAGCGGTACTTTAGCTGGTACTTTGCCCATGTGCGATCGCGCTGTACGCGTGCGCGAGCAATATGTAGCTAACAGGCTACCATAGGCTAACAACAAGAGCCAATCACTGCAAAAGCGAGGCAGGATTAGTAACGGCAATGTCAATCACTATGAATGCAATAGTATTGGCAACCGCTGAAAGTCTGTTGAAAGTGCGCCGAAATAAAAGAAGGGTCAGCGTCAGTAACAGTCACTGGATCCGTGCCAAGTATTAGGTAGTAGAAGTGACAAAAGTTCACCTTTCTTTGAGGAGTGCAGGACCAAATGAGCTGAATCCAACAGCGTAGCAGAGAGTATAAGCGGGAAAGCGGTACTTTAGCCGGTACTTTGCTCATGTGCACGCACGCTGTGCACGTGCGTGAGCAATATGTAGCTAACAGGCCACCATAGCCTAACAACAAGAGCCAATCCCTGCAAAAGCGAGGCGGGATTAGTAACGGCAATGTCAATCACTATGAATGCAATAGTATTGGCAACCGCTGAAAGTCTGTTGAAAGTGTGCTTTCTTTGAGGAGTGCAGGGCCAAATGAGCCGAATCCAACAGCGTAGCAGCGAGTACAAACGGGAAAGCGGTACTTTAGCCGGTACTTTGCCCGTGTGCGGGGCACTTGGCGCAGGTAGGTACATGGGATCACTGTATCCTGCAGCGGGCCTCGTTAATAATGGGTCAAGCCTGGTGATGTCACTGTCTCCTGTTTTTACTGTACACTCTTCTGCAGTTACTCCTTCCTCTCCCGTCGTGGCTGATGTCCCTTTCGAGGACACTTCTTTGTTTGCATCACTGCTCGGGGATGTTTCTTCAAACATCCTCCATAAATCTAGTATTTCACGTCTGTTCTGCAGTTGTTTACCTCAGTACTTTGCTAACAAATGGGTTTTTACGAGATCTAACACTCTTTTCTCAAAGGACCCTCCTTCTGGCCATATTTGGGATAAGCCCTCTCCTTTTATCTCTGTAAGCCATTGTTCATGGTATTTCTGTATTTATTCACTGTACAAGGGGAGGTGTTCACAAATATGCGCTTACTGTGTACTCCCTCTCATGACGTCTTGTCCCAGTTTTCTGTGTTTTTCACTCCTATACTTGGTGTATTACACAATGCAGCTAAAAAAAAAACTTTCCGGTACTCTTTTTGATACCTTTTAACCCGCACCAATTTAAATGTCAATAAACTTTTTTACTTACACCTTTTTTTCAGGAACCACTAAACCAAAAACACACTTTTCATCAATTCTTATTTCATAGACAACATAAACACACACATGCTTTATCGACAGACCAACACAATTGACTTCACCAACATTGAACACGTAACATGTACTATCTTCTGGTGTGAACGGCCCCTTTTGTTTTGTTCTATTCTCTTATTTCTTATTTTCTCATTCACTCCCCAACTCTGAGCATCCCCTTAGGCTACGTCTTGAAGAATTCTGCCCACACGGAAAAAGAATATTCTAAATTACTACTCTGAGTCTACTAATCATATGAGACGCCTATGTTTTTCTTTATCTCCACTTATATCCGGCACTGGTCGAGACAATGCTACGCGGCGCTGCCTTCTACCCCCCTTCGGAGCTAGGATCCCGTATTCCTCTTTATTTTTTCGTCCAAAACAACCTAAAGGCCATATAAAGGATAGATAAGAAAAGCCTAACAGTTTCACTCACACAGTCCCTAGGGCGAAAATTTCAATTCCCCCTATTCTCTCGCCCCTATCTTCACACCACTATTTCACAATTGTGCCCCTCATTTGAGAATCTCGCAACCAGTACTCACGTGTCTGTGGTGGTCCGAGAGCCTCCGTTCATGGTCTATCCACAATCGGGGCCATGCCCCAACCAAACCATGACCCGCCTTGGTGAGCAGTTGGGTATTTGCAAAGATAACGGAGACCCTTGGAACCTTTCTTTTTTGTGCACACACTGGTCGACCGCGGAGGCAATGGTTTTGCTGGGGGCGTCCCGGATCTCGTCGCACGGCACGGGGGCCTCTCCCAGCACACCCTTCTCGATCACACTGCAGGGGTCACCAAATGTAAAGGCTCACTCTCCAAATTACCAATACAAACTCATAAAAGTATAACACATCCCAGTAGGGAATGAGACTAGGAGAACAGGTTGCAAGATTAATAAGTCTTTATGTAAAATTGGCATCCAGAGAACTCTGCTGCCTCGAGAGCGCTCTGGCAAACAATACACGTACATGGAATTATAAAGTAAAACAGCATCATCGGTGAGGTCATTAACATAGGGTACTACATTAGTGCAGGATTGGTTGGGGAGCGGTGTTATATATATTCCTGTAGGTGCTCCTTCTTCCAGATAGGCTGCCCAGTTGGCGGGAGGGTGAGCGTCATGAGGTCCAGCTGCCTGTGTCCAAGAGGGGTGAGGGTTAGGTCACGGCGAGATAGAGTTGATACTAATTAAGCCGGCATGAGAAATTACCACTAGACATATAATAACTGACAATCCTTAATACACCTTTGAGTAAATCTTTGCAAACCTATAAATTGCATTCACTTGATTTCTCGTCTTTCATTGAGACTTTTATGAGACACAGGGCTTAGGGGTCTTGTCCCGCCTGATAACATGGGTGACTGGGTGGGTCTTAGCACATCAAGGCGAGTGGGGAGCATAATGACACATATTAGTTTTAGGACACGATATACAAAGACCGAGGTCTGGATTTAGTGGGGGCACTCTTGGGTGGGCCGCACAGCAGGGTCACACTTCTGGTACATCAAGAGAATACCTTAGGAGGGCACTGGGTTACATTGCTAGTAATTGTCCAACAGCGGGGGTGAGTGGGTAGGAGCGGGTTTGTGGAGATGGATGAGCTACAAGTCACGGTTCGAGCTGGTTCACACACAGGACAGTGGTCACAGAGGAAGAATGAGATGATACATTGTACTTTGTGTATCAATTATCCCGTCGCATCCGTGAGAAAGGGATTTGTGAAGCTTTCCGACAGTGGAAGAAAAGGTGGGGGACATGAGCGCGCTGTGCGTGGCGCTGCAGAGGGGAGAGAAGCCTTTTTCGTAATATCGGAGTGCAGCCTAGTCCGAAGATGGAGTCGAGGGCACACAAAATGGAAGCCAAGTGTATCTCGCAATAGCCCCACCTATGCTGATGTTAGCATAAGGGCAATGGAGGCGTCCCCGACTAGTGCGTGAGCAAGTGGTCCATTACGTGCAGAATAAAGGCGGGGGCCCAAACGGCCCTTCACTCCCACACACTTCTTACTTGGCAGCCACAGACAGGGGGATGAGGTTGTCCGCACTCACTGTCTAGGCCGCAACTCCATCGCCGCCAAGCACCTTTATCGCTCAACACAGTGGCTTTGTCCTGCAAGGGCTTTGCTGCAAAGGGTCCGTACCTCGGTTCTTATAGGCACGGATGTGTGGACGTAGCAAAGCGTGCTACGTATAGTCAGGCAGCGTCTCCTGCGCTCCTGCGTCGCTCAACATCATGGCCTTGTCCTGTGAGGGCTTTTAGTTCTTACTCTTACAAGTGGAAGAGAAAGAACCTTTGTTGAACAATTCTTAAGTGCTGGAACTTTTCTTGGGAAATTTGAGTCACAAAGAACTTAGTTACAAAACAGGCCTTATTTCTTTTGGAACTGTGGAACAGACTGTTGCTTGAATCTGGAAAGAGAAATTCACCAGATTATAAGGAAAGACTTATCATATTGTGAACTTAACTGTTATATTTTGTTGCAGCTGAACTGCCATGCAATACCTTGTTGAGTTACAGTGTGTATAAGTGTGATGGACAGAGACCTTTAGTTAGAGTGTTTTGTTTCGTTTATTTTAGGCAGGGAAATACTTGTCAGGGTAGGGATAGTGAGGCATTTATCCAACCTTTTTAGTCAATAAAATGGCATCTTTTGAAAAACCTTCACAAAGTTGTCTGCCTCACATTTCTGACACCTCACACCGGATAGGGACGGGGCCAGCAACACCGAGTCCATTGTGGCGTGTCGGTGAAGGAGCCTGGCAAAGCAACTGAAAGCACGGCTCCGGCAATCAGAGACTGCTGGAGCCCGCTCGTATACCAATAAACCCACTAAACGACCAGGGAGAATTATTAAAAATAAAAGGCCTCCAGGAAGGCTTAATAAAACACACTACACCACAGGGATGCATTTATTAAAGCAGGGCCTACGTGAAGGCCGTATTGATAAAATATCCACCAACCCACCACCAATCTTTTTATTTAAAGGGGGCATACAAATAGGCCTTAACAAGAAGGGGCAACAGTCTCTTAGAGACTGTCCCAATCTACATGCCAGAAATGCGGCAAGCAGGACAATAGAGAAAGGGGTGGGGCTTACCAGCCCTTATAAAGCCTCTAAGCCCTTCGCCCACTCATGCCCCCTGAAGAAAGGTAAGTTATTGAAGGGGTAAGTAACTAATCCTGGAAGGGGGTGGGAGTATTTAAGAGAGTGTGTGTGAATGGTTGACTGTGGGTTAGTGGGATGAGGACAGGAGGAGGGCGTCCGAGAGAACAGAGGAGGAAAGAGTGAAAGGAGTGCAGAGGCTATTGGAGATAGGAGGTCTCAGGAGTGTTTGTGTGTGAGAGTAAGGAGTGTGCGAAATAATGGTAACATAGAATGTAGTAGTAGTGGGGAGTAGAGGAGTAGCGGATAGAGAGATGTAGTAAGTGATAATAGTAATAGTAATGACATGATAGTAGCAGTACATTTGGAGTAGTCGTAGTAGTAGTAGTAGTAGTAGTAGTAGTAGTAGTAGTGAGAGGTAGTTGAAGAGAGGCGGTAGCACGAGAGAGGGAAAACAGGAATAGGAGTAGTGAGGAAAAGTAGAGGCAAGGAGGTAGTGTAGGAGGAAGGAGAGAGGGGAAGATGCCATCAGATATAGTAGGCAGATGCGACAGTAGTGAAGGGAGGATTTGAGAAGTAAGAAGAGAAGTAAGATCAAAAGGGTGAGGTAGGAAGGTAGAGTGTGTGGTCTCTGGGATAGCAGACGGTTTGGAGAAGAACATCATTGAGACCCAGCTCAGTGTAGCAGGGGGTCAGTTGAGACCGTGTGTGCACAGAGAGTGAGTGATAGAGAGTGGCACAGGGTGGAAGGAGGCACCATCCCTAACATCCCTAGAAACCTAAGCAGGGCTAGGTTAGGGAACAGATAGAAGACCCCTAGGGAGATAGTGAGCCAACAATTTAGCGAAGTCACATTTAGATCCAGAAAGAGAGACGATAAATAGGTTGCACCGATCTGTAGCGACTAACCACCTATTAAGGACACCTGGGCTAGGGAGGAAGAAAAGGCCAGGAAACTCAAGAGAGAGAGAGGGACGTCCCTAGCGCAAAACTCCCCCAAGATCCTCGGTGGTCCTGGAACTGCCCGAGAGTCCCTTAGCCAAACTAATTGTACTTTTAAATAAACACCCTTGGAACTTTACTTGAGCGTCCAGTGTACTTATTTGTGGCAGACACCCTGTCACACTAGTCTATATGCAAGGGTTGTTCTTTGCCAGTCTCTGGTGGTTTTTTGCATGTTCCTTCTCTTATTCCTACCCTAATTCGGTCTAATGTTTACAGACAAGGAGGGGGTGGGGACAATGAGGCTGTTGTGACATAGACAAAGTGCATGCTCAATCCAGCAGGATAACATGTCCAGCGCAGACCACACCACCATCAGTAACTGACAATCACTAGGAACTAATAGAAAGTACTCTCTAATGTGGCTACTGTGACATCAAAAGTGCACTCTTGTCACAAGGTAGGTAGCAGCAATAGTGTTTGCACTATACAAGTGACAGCCTTACATGCGTTATAGACCCAGGACTACCAGGAAAAGGATATTGAGGTTCTACAGAATCACTGGGCAACACCACTGTATTCCCACAGAACGGTATCAGGTAATAAAATCGCAGAAAATATGTCGCCGGTAAAAAAAAAAAAAAAATCACGCCATCGTGGTTTGACCCGGTAAAGGTGTACCCCATTATACCATTTAAGCGGGGATTGCAGGGGTGTCCCCCGCTCCCTTTAAATGGTATAATGAATCCGGGGGTTGCGGGGTTATGCCCAGCATCCTTTACATGATTGTGGCACAAAAAAACACACAGCATTTTTGCCACAATATTTTGTATTGACGGCCATTTTTGCTGCGATTTTAAGACATGGAACCCACAGAACCAGTATCAGCTTCAGGGAAAGCAAAGGTCCTTTACCATGAAAAATATACCAATCCCATAGGCCGGATCCAGGAAATGACACTGCCTAACAGTGAGAATGCGCCAACATAACATGTCACCTAAACTAAGGACAACATCTATAATACCACACACAACATCCCGAACTATAAGAAAAAGTCACACTAGAGCTGTAACCAACAGCTTTAACACCACACACGACCTCCCCGACTATAACCAACAGTCAACATTAGCTCTAACCAATAGCGTAAGGCAAGTTCATAGGTAAGATTTATGGTGGGGTTCTTTTCTCAGGTACAGCGCAGGACACCAGGCAAGTCAAAGGAGAGTCAAAGCACTGTTTTCCTTTGCAGGCTGTTGGCGCTGAATTCATCCATTTAGTGGATATTTCCTAAAATAGGGGGCTTTTCCCCCAATGATGATTTGGCTGGGCTACTACACAACATGGTAGGAAGCCATCCCATTGGCTGGTTTAATTTTATGTTTAGACACACTTATACGGCCTCCTCTAAGAAATACACCACCTCCCTTTGTGTTTTGTTCCCCTTGTAGGCACAATACACATTGGGCTGTTTACGCTAGAAATTATATTTCGTCCTGATGAAGGTTGTATGCTTGTGAGACGGCAGTGGGTGAAGAGACGGCTGAAACACACAGTGTGGACCCTTATATACAGCTACCACCAGCACTGCTTAAACTAGGGCAGGCTCTATATAACACAGAAAAGGAATTTAAATAGGACACTGAAAAATACCAGGGTCTAGATTTTGTGTCTAAAACAGACATGTATTGTTATCATTGTAAAAAATATCATGTGAAGGCCCTGTCTGTGGCCAATGAATTGTGTATAAATGAAGTGTTTTTAAGAGAGATGTATATAAGTCATTCTGGTACAAAATAAAACAACAGATGTTTTATGAGATACTAAAAAGTTCCATAGTGCTGGTTAGAAAAGAGTAAAAGAAGGGAGTGTGACACAATAGCCTTGGCGAATTTTGTTTGTTTTCTATATAATATACCTGGAAGACCAAGACTTACCAGGAACCTTTACATGAGATACTATAATTCTATTAAAGACACAGAGGTGAAGTATTATCCCACCCAGTCAATCGTATGCGGAATGTGAAATTTTGAACATGGTAATAAACTGTTATAAATGTATATAATTGCATAAGCAGGTATTGTTGACATAAGTGATATAAATCTATTACAAAGGATATATATTTACAAAAGGTATACATTTTGAATTGTTGGCAACATACGCCACCCTCTTTCGACTTCACCGAATAGATTTTGTCTTACTAGGTACAGTGGTGGACTCCAAGCAATCGGGGAGTTGAAGAACGACACAGACCAGGCAATGGGATTGTGGTTAAGAGTGGATGCAATTTCGATCAAGCAAAGAAAGAGGAAGTGAAGGAGGATGTTCAGTGTGGTCATGGTTATGGACTGGACTGATTAATTATGGTGATCACGTTGTCAGTTAAGAGACCAATAATACTGGGACTACCAAAGACAATATCTCCACTGGAAGTTGTAGTTTTTTGTTACCATATCATATGTTTGTTCATTACTGCTCAAGTAATAAACATGAACGAGAAGCATAATCCTTCGCCTCTGTGTCTTTAATAGAATTATGACTTTATGGACCAAATGTGTTGAAAATCTGAATTATTGACCGATATTGACCTTTAAAATATGCTAGAACAGCTTAAGTCACACTGGGAACAGCTAGTATATACATATTTACTGAACGCATTACAGCTTGGTAATTTAAACGTTTCCATCCACCATCTGGCAGCAATGTAGTCCTCCAGTGTATGCATCCCACACGCACAGATGTAATTCCTGCTGCTTTAACTTGACCTGCATATGCCCTTAATCACACAAGTGCTCTGATTCTATGGCATGACAGGAGGCTTCATATTATGCATTTCAATCTTTACTCTGAAACCACAGCAGCAAAGAAAAAAACTTTTACAAACAAAAAGGTTTCAACAACAGAACTAGGTAGAGTTCAATGTCAATGCATGGGGAACTCCCCAAACCATCATGGAGGACAGGTCATGCCCTGCAGGGGACCAATGAGCAGGGACCCTCCTCTATATATGTCCTTTACTCTAACCCAAACCCCTCTTTCTTTGCTGCTAACACCACAGCTAAGTCACTCCTATTAGTTGTGCCTTGCATGTTTGTCAGTGGTTGCCATATGATCTTTTTTGTATCATATATATATGTGCTTTATTGCTCTTGGGAATTGTGTTTCCTTATTTTAAGTTTATGGTTGCAGTATTGCATTGAACTGCCACTTTCTTCGTGGCTTCTAACAAAATTAATGGTTTGAGAGCGCCTGCACTTTATTTAATGTGTGCCTGTCCTTTATGAAGCGACCGTTTCGTTTGAATAAACATTTCTTCTTACCCAACGTGTGCAGGCTTGTTTGAAGCTTTAGCTTCAGGCCTGTCACGCGGGGGCTTGGGGGCGCCTGGCAGCGCCGTGTTCTGCGTTTGTTTTTCTCCTTTATGCCATTAGTGCGAGTTGCGCAAAGGCTTTTATTCTTCCGTCGCGTGCAGCTCTTTGGAAGCTTTAGCTTCAGGCCTGTCACGCGACGGTTATGGCTGTATTTTTTCTTGAAATGTTGGCAGCTGTGCGCACGGGTCTTTAGAAGCCTTCTCTTCAGACCTCGCGCGCACAGGCTGCGTCGCGTGGCCCTTACAGAAGCTTTTGCTTCAGGTCCGACGCGCGGCGGGAAGCCTTCGAATTGACACATCTGTTGGCTATCCGACGACCGCCCCTCCCTCCCCATTCACCTCGCGCGTGGGTATTGAAAGCTTTGCTTTACTCGTGGCGGAGGGAGGGGTGGGCTAGTGTTGGGAATCTTTCCCTTATGGAGCAGCGCTCTGATACCTGTAGGTTCGCAGCGCTATATAAATCGGAATTATGAATGTCAGCGCTCTAATACTTGTGGGTTTGTAGCACTATATAACTGCTCAATTATTAATGCTTAATTGTTCAATTTAGGCACAATAAGTTGTTTCCTTTTCTTTTTCGCTGCCCCAGCCCCAGGGGTAGGGTTGAGCAGCGCTATGATACCTGCGGGTTCATAGCGATATATATATATATAGATATGCTGAAGGCTAAATTGTGCAATTAAACCCAAAGAGATACTGGGGTTCCCCCTTTAAAAGGACACAATATGGGAAAAGTGCAATTTTTCCACATGTCCCCTCGGCGCAGGTCAGGGGAGCGCCATGTACCATTTCCCTTACATTTTAGTAATGAAATACAAAAAAACCTGAGTTTGGATGCGAGGGTTGTTCCCTGGCGGGCTGTTGGTTTCCATACCCTGCTAGGGTAAATAGCTTGTGCTGCGCTTGCTCAGCGTATTCCTTTGTTACAGCAATGGTTAAGCTGTGTGTGAAGCATTAGCGCTTCCCTTTTTGTTAAAAGAATTGTTTTGTTTTATTTATTTTTCTCATTTTATCCTTCAAAGAAAAAGACAGAGTTGGTGGAGGTGGTCGTTAAACGACCTAGAGGGGCCTTGGGCCTTCCTATCCAGCCATCATGCAGGCACAATCCTGTACTAGCATGATATTTCATGTCCCTTTACAAAGGAAAAATGTCTGGTTAGTAACCCCTTGCTCTCTTTTCCATTAGGTAGGTTCAGGACAACTCAGTCTGTTTACTTCCCTTAGGTTTCTCCTCCCCTGAAGGGTCAGGTACGCAGGTTAGGAGGAGTACCCACAGTTCTGGTCTGTTCCTCATAGCCTCTTTTCTTAGTATATATCTCCGGTACTGTATGGTCCTTGTTTCTGTGACAGATAATTTGGAGGACCCTACTTGCCCTCATGTGGCGCTAAAGACCTTAGCCTTCTTCCCCTCATCAAGGGGACGGTCCTGGGAGGCAGTGCCATCCTTTTGTTTCGTGAGCTAACCCTCTCGACATTGGTTGCACAGTCCTTGGTACCCTTCTTTGCCCTAGAGGAAATAAGGTGAAGGACCCTATGAAGGAAGAGTGGTAGCTGTGTATTTAAGACATGCATATGGGGTACTTCCAATAGTAAGTATTTTGCAAGTTTTAACTTCTATTTGTGGCACCTCTTAAATGGAAGTGTTATTATGCTCATTGTTTCCTATCTCCTGGCAGATGGTATGGTCGTGTTAGACCTCGAGGATTAGTGCTGGATGTTCTTCCATTTTCTTCCTCTCAGGAGTTTCCGCTTCAGTTCCACTGATGGGTTCACTCTTATCAACATCCCTCCCTTTCGGTTTGGCCTTCCCATCAGCCCCTGGTGCTTACCAAGTTAATGAAGAAGGTGATAACACACCTGGGTTCCAAAGGGTTCTGGTGAATATATATATATCCTTTTTTCTTGGATACAGTTGGAGATGTCCCTTCCGTGATCACAGAGTTTGTTCTTGGGTTTAGGCACAACATTATAACTCTGCATCTTATCCTTTCGGATGATAGACTGTACTTAAGTAAGGAGTTAGCCGTCTTCTCCCCTGGAAAGGGAGATTTTACCCTTAGCTAGCTAACCTAGATGGGCAGATGGCGAGCTCCTTCCGTGTCATTGTTCCAAGCATCCTCCCGAGAATCTATCGTTCTCGCATTTAGGTCAGCCTTTGGAATTGTTACCTAACTTTGTTGCACTCAAGATCCTTGCTCTAAGATCAATTCCAGTTAGCTCCAAGTCTGGAGCAACATATTGTCAATCAGGATGTCGGTCCGATAACTCAACAAGTACAGCACCCGCTTTGGCATCTGTGCAGAGCCTGCGGATGCAGGATCCAATCTCGGCAGGGCCAAACTCAGCCTTTCATCCTTCCGAGATCGATAAATGAGCTCCACACACTGTGTGCTATAACAAGCAGGGCTCAGATACCTGAAGGTTTCTAGCGCTTTATGAAAGCTACATTATTAACTCTCTTTTTGCCACGATCTTGTACGGTTGGAGTTCCGATTGAGGGATCTCTTTTTTCCTTGTAAGACGGTGGATGCCAGTGCACTGTCTTCGGACGGTTCCTCCGGGATAGCTCAGTTCCTTTTGGGTGTGTTTTCCTCCTGTGCTAGGATAGCAGAGGTTGCGAATTCTGCTGCGCAAGCAGACGACAAAGCTAGTTTTGGCCTTCTCGGGAGGGGGTGGTTCCCATCCCTATAGGATTTTACAGTGCATATTGTCTGGTTTCTTCCCTATCCACCTGTGTCTATCTCTGCCCGACAGTTTCCGTTATGGCTCCTTCAAGGGTTCCTCTCTGTTATTCATTAGAGCATATTTCCATCTCTTCCTGGGGCTTCCGAAATTTCTTTTCGCAGTGCTCTATCGGTGTCATCAAGGTCTTTGGGAAAGCCTTTAATAAGTCTGTTTCTTTTAGCTGGCGGCTATTCAGTGAATGTGTACGTGACTCCAGAAATAGGTATTTTTGGTAGAACGGTCTACGAAGGGTACACTACATGTCGATGATTGCATTTTACTGCCATTATCTCAGCGAGACATGGTCGCTAAGGGTGGAAACAGTGGTTTGGCAGTACTTGATGCGCAGGACTTTCAGGTCCATTGGCTTTGGGGTTCCACCTTAACTAGGCGTTTCTTACAGGCTACGATTATATCGTATTGTATTACCGCATTTTTTTGCCTTTCCAAGGAAGGATTGTCTGTGCTACAACTATTTTTCAAAGTTATCCATGTTGAAGTGCATCTCCTGTATCAGTCATTTAGATATGGACAGTGGAATGTTTCTCCCGGGGGGAGGCGAAATCACTTTTTTATTGCCAGAATGGGTACCCGTAGGGTTTCCTCCATCTATTATCCAGGTTTCCGGGACATTTTCTAATGTATAATTTATTAAGTGTTTTAAAATGCTTAAATTGGATTTAACCCCTAAATACTACTCAGCTGCTTTCCTGTGGGAACACTTACCCTTGGGCCATATGGATTAAGTAGATTGCAGAGTGAGGGAGTCCATTGCTCCCTTGGTCCTTCAGTGGAAGATGCTATAGTGTTTAATACGCTCTCCTGTGGGGAGGGAATTATCAAAGCAGCTGATTGGTCATGGGAATAATATTTAGAATAATTTTATTTTATCACAAGTGTATTGCTTAGGTTGGAATTGGGATTGGGATGCAAGGGCTTTGAACTTGCATAATATGAAGCCTCCTGTCATGCCATAGAATGGGAAATCCCCCTCACTAACGTGACAGGGGGTTTAGATTCTATTAAAGACAGGAGGCGAGTTTATCCCACCCACCCTCCCTTTGTATTGGCGGTTCTTGTTCCACCCACCCACCCTGTTATATTTCATATTGTTTCAGATTTCGGGTGAGAAGTCCTATCCAGAAGAGCTTCGTCATAGCTTCAGGCTGCGGAAAGGTTGAGATCTCCAGTTCGCTGGATCCTTTCTCCGCGCTACGCAGTTGAATCGTTACATTGGACGTCTGGTACAAGTCAGCTGCAGAAAGAGGGGTTGGGGTTAGAGTAGAGGAGGGTCCCTGCTCATTGGTCCCCTGCAGGGCATGACCTGTCCTCCATGATGGTTTGGGGAGTTCCCCATGCATTGACATTGAACTCTACCTAGTTCTGTTGTTATTGAAACTTTTTTGTTTGTAAAAGTTTTTTTCTTTGCTGCTGTGGTTTCAGAGTAAAGATTGAAATGCATAATACTTGCCTCCTGTCTTTAATAGAATCTAAACCCCCTGTCATGTTAGTGAGGGGGATTTCCCATTCTCGCTCCAAAGCCTTTCCTGTGACATCTCAACTAATTAAAGAGGACACCATCCAATCCTCCCTCAGTCTGGGGTCTGGGGTCAACAGAACAGTAAAACCTGCAAACAAGCATTGTGAAAATGAAAATGTTTTCACTTTTGTTTTGACACGGCACAGGCATTTGCCAGGCACTGCCATCATGGCATTGCGGGTCATGAGATGGTAACAGCTGGAACATGGTGTAAGTATGTGGGCATCTGATAGCAGTGCCTATGAACCTGTCCAATACATATACAAAAGTCAAAACTGTTGGCTTTGTCAATGTTTGTTTTAACAGGAATTCAGTGCAAAGATTAGTTATAAATCAAGTGTCTGAAGGCACACTTGGTTAGACATTTTTTACACCAATGAGGCAGCTCCAGTTAGGCCTTTAACTTTCAGCAGACTACTTAGAAATAACACCAGCGGGCCATGGTTTGATGTTACTGATTTAGAGAACTACCTCCAAGAGATCACAGGAGGACGTGTTTTCGGCAGTCGTTGGGTTTGGGAAAAAAACGACACCCGCACGATGTGTGTCCCTCATTACTTGTCATCTCCCACCTAACCAATTCTAATGCAATAATGCTCGCTTATAAGTGGCGCCTAAGAACCAATGAATAGCCAAAACTAAAAAAGTAACAAGAACTTGGTTAAAAGACATTGGGCCTCATTACACGGTAGGCGGTAACCATGGCGCTATTAGCGCCATGGTTGCCGCCGGTATTTTACCGTGTCCGCCTTGGTGGATGGCGGAATTACCGCCCTACTCCAAGGTGAGCAGGGGCGGTAATTCCCCATTCACCAAGGCACTTCCCCATTCCCATTTTTGCCCCCATAGGGCATAATGGGAAAGGGAAAGGAGCTAATTACGGTATCGCAAATTGCGGTACCGTAATTAGCACCGAGGTCCCTTTGCGGCACCCTACTTTAAGGTCGGGTCCCGCAAACGGAACTCGTAGTAAGGCGGTAAGGGTTTACCGGTACCGGAGCCCTTACCGGTATCGGTAAACCCTTACCGCCTACCGTGTAATGAGGCCCATTGATCGTTCTAGAAGACACATAACCATTTCCATAAAATCAGAAACTCACTGACAGATATCAGTGCGAGGTAAATATCCAAAACTTCCCAGCTATGCAAATCAAAGGCTAGTGTGGGGACGTGTACTGCATGGTGAAATGTGTACACTCTCCAGTGATTCGTGCAATGCTACAATTAACGATGAACAAAAGCTGTGCCTTTTCATTAAAAAAAAATGCTTCCTATAAATTCGAGGACAGGTGTACTCGTGTATCATGCTTCTTAATAAAACAACGTTTTCTAGAGGCGTGTATATAACTCCCTTCCCCCAAACACACATACAAACAACCTCATCCAGGGCATCCGCACAGCCTGCCACTGGCCAATGCGCTTAAATCGAGTATTTTACCCATTCTCTGGAAAGGTGGGCCAAAAGGATTATGAAAATGCGTGCACAGTTGGTACACCGCCGCGTCCATTTTCCCTGCGCCTAAAAACATACACAGAATTACTGTCATTACATTAGGTCATCATTTGAACCTGTGAGGTAGGTAAACTACTTGATATTCATTATAGTTTAAATTAAGCATTATTGTTTTGAAACACTGAGGTGACGTGCGATTCAAAATCTGCGGTGCTCCTTTTTTAGGGCCGACTATGCTATTTATAGCTGCGTCATGATAGTTCGCGCGCAGAATAGCTCCGTGTTTACAAGCAACGTATTTCGCGGCGGTGCAGGTGCGCACACACACACACGTACACAGCCGGGCAGCAGCAGGAACCCTGCAAACGGCGTTCTCTGGCACTTACATGAGTCTGGCGGCGACATCATCATCATCTTCTTCCTCAGCCGGGAGGCTCCCGTTTCCTTTCCCACCGCGATAATCCGACGCCCTGTTTCCAGTCAGGCATTTGTCCTTGTGAGCGTTTTCAAGCCGCTTCGGTGCTTTGCTGTTTTCCTGACCGTCACTTTCGCTTTATCGGGGTCTGCCTCCCCGAGGGATGGAGCTTATTTGATTCCCAGCCAGCTACGCGGAAACGATGTAAGAGGCAGGCGCTGAGCCTCTAGTTTATGTGAAATGTAAGCCCAGAGAATTAAAACACTACTTTATACCGACACTACAACCGTATAGATAATTCCTAACGTTTCCATGAATTCCTGCTGATTTACATTACCTCCACGCCCCTCTTCCTCGTCACAGTACTTGTGAAATAATCTACCGCATTTCCAGCAACTCTCCTTCTATTTTTATTCATGCTCCACCCCCACTTCCCGAGGGTACAATACACTCTTGTTAAGGCATACTTCCATTAAAAAATGTCCTGCCTCATACAGGGACACAGAAACAACTTGCTGTTTTCTACAGCTGTTCACTCCCTAGGGAGCTTGGAGGGGCATCTGGACAATGACTAATCCCCCTCACTAGCGTGAGAAGGGGTTTAGATTTTATTAAAGACAAGGAGGCCAGTATTCTATGGCAAGGAAGGAGGCTCCTATTATGCATAACAATCTTTACTCTGACATCACAGCAGCAAAGAAGAAAAAACTTTTGTATAACACTTTTTGAACAAAGAACTCAACACAGTTCTAGTAATGCAATATAAACATCCCAATCCAAAATGGAGGACAGGTCATGCCCCCAGTGCAACCAATGGGCATAGAGCCAGTCCCATAAATGTCCCTTTCTCTAACACCAACCCCTCTTTCTTTGCTGCTGACACCACAGCTAAGTCAATCCTCCTAATTATTGCCTTAGTGTATGACAGTTGGAGTTCAGACTGTTACTTTGTGTTATTTAAGAAAGGATTGTGACCTGTATTTGCACTGTGACTTTGAAATTGAATGAATTGGTTTGAATACGTTCTGTAATTGCGAAAAGTGTTGGGCGCTGCGTTCGCTTTAGAACGCTTAGCTCCCTAAGGTGATACATGGTTGAAGCGCTCTGTGTGGAACGCGCCGGCGTTCAGTTGGGTTGTGTTTTCTTTTCGTTCGCGTTGCCTGTCTCACACTGTAGTGGCAGCGGCGCGCGCATTTAATTTCTCCCTCAGGGGAGGTTTAGTTTACAGTAGCGCCTTTGACTCCGGCGCACATTCTTTTTAATTGTTCATAGTGACGTGTGAGGTTTGTTAAAGAAGCTTAGCTTCTTACCGTCGCGCGTTACTATATTTATATATATATATATATTGTACTGATGTTGTGTAACACTAATGGAACTGCACGTGTCGTGTGTTTTTCCTCATAATACGCTGCTCGCGTATACAGCCACGAGTGCAGGCTAAGCCTGTTTGGTTGCATGTTTTAACATTTTGGCTGTCACCCTGCTCGGGTGTGCGTTCTATTGGTTTTTCACTGCCAACATCAGTTGGTCACCCTGCTTGGGTGCATTTGTATATAAAAGAGCCTGCTTGGCTGCCTCCCCTGATAGGGTGTCTTTGATTATTTAGCCTGCTCGGCTGCAACCAGTTTGGTCACCCAGTTAGGGTGTGTGTATTCATATATTTAATAGCCTGCTCGGCTGTTTTTCACTAAGGTGCACCTTTTAGACAGCCTGCTCGGCTGCACTTTGGGTTGATGATGAAGTTATAGGTTCTTTTGGCAATTCTTGCTTATACTGTTATGGAGGTCCAAGCGTCTGTGGATGCTAGCACTCGGATGCGTTCAAAGAAAGGGGAGAGTGTTGTAGACCAGTCTAGTCAACGCTCATCTGTAGCTCATGCTAGCCAGTCTTCTTGGATTCTACTTTGTCTGGTCTCAATGATACGCTGGCTTCAGCGTTTGATAGATTGATAAATCGCATTGCAGATTTTCACCCCCCTCAGGAAGCGGGGCCCTCTGCCAAGCCTCAGCCCCCTAAGAAATGTACCAGCAAAACTAAGCATATCCCAGGACAACTCAGTCCTTGCCCTGTCACGTCCCCTGAGTCTTCCCCTGGCAGAGGTCAGAAGCGCAGGCGGGATGAGTCCCAGCAACCCCTCTCCTCGACCCCTTGGCCATCGTATGCACAGCCCCCTGCTGCAGTATCCCCTATACCTATTTCCACCTCAGATACCTCTGAGGATTCATATTCACTCCCTAAGAGACGCAAAAGAAAGGTGTCCCCAATCCCTGCACAAAAGGGTCCAGTGCTAGATGTTAATGGTGTTCCATTTTTTGACCCTGCCCCCATATTACACCCTAGATTGGCAGAGTGGCAACCTTCTCAGGAGGTTTCTTCATTCCTTGAATATTGGATCAGGCATCCATTACCTAAGGGAGACAGAGTAAGCTGAGGTCTGAATGCCCTAGGCCTGTCCTTCAGGACAAGGTGGCTTGTACTCCCGAATTAGATCAGCCTATGGTGGTGTTTCGTGCTCAAAAGGGTAAGGACCCCAGAAAGGGGGTTGACAAGGCCTGGCGTAACTGCCAGGATAAACTGTTAGATGTTTTGGATCCAGTAACACAAATCTTTGAGATGGCTGCATCCTCCAATTCCCCTATTGATGTGAATGTTTTAAGGGGTTGGATCCAGAGGACTGTCTGCCTGCTCGGCAATGCGAATGCCTCAATCTCCAAAGAGAGGCGCAAGTCTTTGCTTATGAGACTAGTTTCAAAATTAGCGGATATGTCAAAAAGGGAAGCAGGGCCTTCCGCTCAAGGAAACTTGTTTGGGGATAGTTTTCTGAAAGACCTTTCGGCGTATGTGCTTTTAAAGCTTTGGATAAAGATCAGGCCAACATTAAAAAGGTGCTTGCGCATAAGGTTTTCCCCAAGGCCGGACGAAGTAGAGCCCGCTCTTCCGGCCAATTCTCCCAGGGCCATTCCCGTCCCGTCCCCGTCAGTTTGCCTCCTGAGGTGCACATAATTCCTCCTCTGCTCCCCAATTCTTTCCTCAGCAAGATGCGGGTTGGAGAGGACGTGGAGGAAGAGGTACCAGGAGGTCCAGAGGTGCATCAGGTACTTTCTCAAGTGTTAAGAGTTTTTTCCCTCAGAGATCTAGGGGGCAGACTGGCCAGGTTCCTCCCGCAGTGGGAGTCCCTCACATCAGACCCCTGGGTGTTACAGACAGTCCAAGGTTATCGCATAGAGGTTTATTCCCCTCCTTGCCAGTTATCAGTTCCCCATCCATTGG
The DNA here is from genome assembly GCF_040938575.1 of Ambystoma mexicanum. Lineage (NCBI taxonomy): Eukaryota > Metazoa > Chordata > Amphibia > Caudata > Ambystomatidae > Ambystoma > Ambystoma mexicanum. The sequence goes on along the minus strand of NC_090929.1, from coordinate 154,221,316 downwards.
TTTTCGACGAGGTAAAACGGTCTCTAATAGATGTAGAGGTCAAGGACCTCATCTCCAAGGGAGCGGTAGTCCCGGCCTCTTACAGGGCCTCTGTTTCTGAGTACCATTTTCCTAGTTCCGAAACCAGATCAGGGGTTTCGCCCGGTGATAAACCTAAAGGCTCTCAATTCATTTGTAGTATACCACCACTTCAAGCTGGAGGGGATCCATCTTCTCGGGGACACCCTTCTCCCAGCAGACTGGATGGTCAAGTTGGATCCAAAGGATGCTTACCTAGTTGTTCCTGCGTTCCCTCCACATCAAGAGTTTCTCCAATTCCAGTGGGGGGAGGGCCGGGTTTGACAATTTTGTCCCTCCCGTTTGGCCTGTCTTCAGCCCCATGGTGCTTAACCAAGTTGATGAAACCTGGGATGGCTCTTCTCAGGTCCAAGGGGATTCGAATCATTATATATCTCAACGACATGCTCCTGTTAGCCCAAAACCCGCAGAATCTGCGCTCTCACCTGGAATTTACTGTGACCCTTCTTCAGAGCCTAGGGTTTGTATTAAATGTCAAAAAGTCCATATTGAAGACTACGCAATGTATCCAGTTTCTGGGCTTCGATATAGATTCAAAGCGTTGCATCCTTCTCCTCCCAGACACCAGGTTAACCAAGATAAGGAAAGAGATTCGAGTAATCATCAAGAAAGACAACATTTCTCTCAGATTGTTGGCCAGAATAGCAGGGATGTTAGCATCCATCCAAGCTATTTTCCCAGCCCCCCTTCACTACAGAGCCTTGCAACGTCTGAAAGCCCGACACCTGCGCAGATGTCTTTCTTACTCTCAGATGGTGGTGCTGTCCCCAGAAGCCAGGTTAAAGCTCCTTTGGTGGCTCAGACACATGGATGCATGAAATGGGAAAGCAATTTTTGGTCCCTCTCCGGATGTTGTGCTGGAATCAGATGCAGGCAGAGCGGGCTGGGGAGCCAGGCTGGGTCAGGTTTCCACAGGGGGAAAATGGTCCGAAAAGGAGAAAGAGCTCCATATCAACTGTCTGGAATTGTTAGCGGGGTCCTTTTGCGGTTCAAGGTTTTCTCAAGGACCAGGGGAATTGTTGTATTCTCTGCATGGACAATGTTTCGGCAGTAAGATATGTCAATCATTTGGGAGGGACCAGGTCCAAGGTCCTAGCGGATCTGGCAAGGGATTTTTGGCATTTGTGCCTCGATCGCAATATTGTGTTAAAGGCAGAATACCTTCCGGGGATCAGCAACGAGGTGGCGGATTGGAACTCCAGACACCTTCAGGACAAGAGCGACTGGATGTTAGACAAGGGCCTCTTTGCCAAGATAGAATCTCTAGGGGGTCTGTTTGCAGTGGATCTGTTTGCCTCGAGGCTAAACTGTCAGGTGACCAGGTTCTACAGTTGGAGACCAGATCCTGGCACTCTAGTTAAGGATGCGTTCCTACAGGATTGGTCGGGTGAGAGGTTGTACACGTTCCCTCCTTTTGCAATGATAGCCAGGGTATTGGTTGAAGTTCACAGGCAAAAGGCCATGCTAGTGATACTAACCCCCTTTTGGCCTTCCCAAATTTGGCTAGCTCTCCTAGAGTTGTCAGTAGACATTCCTCGTCTTCTTCCCCCTTCTTCCCCAGTTGCTAACGAACCCGGGAGGTCTTCTTCACGAGCTAGTGCTTCGGGGGCACGTCTCCCTTATGGCTTGGAAGATTTCAGCTCTTCCTGGTGCTTCTGAGGGCTTTCGAAGGACTCTGTGTCAATCGTCAGGGACTCTTGGGCCCCCTCTACAAAGTTGGGATACTCTTCAGCTTGGAACCGCTGGGTTAGCTGGTGTGTGGTTAGGCCCCTCCTGTAGAGGTGGTTAATTTTCTGGTGCATTTATTTAAAGAAGTCAAAGCTTATAGAACCATTAATGGCTTCCGATCTGCTATTTGAGCGGGACACCTTTTGGTAAAAGGGGAGCCTGTAGGTAGACATTTTTTAGTGCGAAGAACCCTTAAATCTATTCGTATTAAGGTCCCTCCAAAGCCTAAGTATTCAGTCCTTTGGGATGCTAATCTGGTATTAGATCTCTTCCGAGCTTGGGCCCCTAATGAGGATCTGTCCTTTCGACAGTTATTTTCCAAACTAGCAATGTTGTTGTGCCTGATATCTATTAAGCGAGTGTCTGATATCAGAGCCTTAGATGTGGACAATAAAATGTTTACTCCTCAAGGGGTTACCTTTTTTGTTTCACGGAAGACTAAGTGTATGACTTCTTCAATATCCTATCCAGCCTTCCCAGAAGACAGTTAATTGTGCGTTATCGCATGTTTGAAATGTTTTGAGTTAAGAACTGAAAGTCTGCGACCTCCAAATACCTCTCAGCTGCTGATTTCATATAGGAAGCCCCATAAACCGCTATCCCCTTCCACTTTGGCCAGATGGATTAGCTGGGTAACGCGGGACGCTGGGGTTGCCACTTCCTCTTTTGGTCCCCATTCGGTTAGGGGTGCTATGGCCTCCAAAGCCACTTCCTTGGGTGGCAACCTGGAACAGATTCTTAAAGCAGCTGATTGGTCAAGAGAGTCAACTTTCAAAACGTTTTATCATAAACGCATTGCTCACGTAGCTGTTGTTGTTCTGGAAGGGCTTTGAACTTGCATAATAGGAGCCTCCTGTCTTGCCCTAGAATACAAAATCCCCCACACTAGCATGAGATGGGGGTTTAGATTCTATTAAAGACAAGGAGGCGAATATTATCCTACCGCCCGCCCTTACTTTTTGTCTTGGTTATTTCAGATTTCGGGTGAGAGGTCCTGATTGAAAGGAGATCGGTTCATGTTCAGTTTGCGGGAGAGTTCAAGTTTCGCCTGTTTCCATTGGGATCATCACTCCTCGTGCTACGCATATGAGTTCTACAGTGAGCGTTCAAGAAGGAGCAGCATCAGAAAGAGGAGTTGGTGTTAGAGAAAGGGACATTTATGGGACTGGCTCTATGCCCATTGGTTACACTGGGGGCATGACCTGTCCTCCATTTTGGATTGGGATGTTTATATTGCATTACTAGAACTGTGTTGAGTTCTTTGTTCAAAAGGTTTTATACAAAAGTTTTTTCTTCTTTGCTGCTGTGATGTCAGAGTAAAGATTGTTATGCATAATATTCGCCTCCTTGTCTTTAATAGAATCTAAACCCCCATCTCACGCTATTATGGGGGATTTTGTATTATGCATTACAATCTTTACTCTGAAACCACAGCAGCAAAGAAAACCTTTACAAACAAAAACGTTTCAATAACAGAACTAAATAGAGTTCAATGCCAATGTATGGGAAACTCCCCAATCCATCATGGAGGACAGGTCATGCCCTGCCAGGAACCAATGAGCAGGGACCCTCTTCTATATAAATCCTTTACTCCTCTTTCTGTAGCTGTCTTAAATCGGACGTCCACTGCACAGACTAGATGATAAAGTATGGAGACAAAATCCAGCGAAGCTCCCGGATGACGCACTCTCCACCACTTGTAGCCATAACTCACGTTCCTGAACAGAGCCTCTCAGCTCGAAGCTGTAATAATAACAAATAAGGGTGGGTGGTTGGGAAGAATAACAAACCAAAGAAGGGTGGGTAGGTGGGAAACACCCGTGTATAGGCATGTTATAAATGCTATATTGTATCCCATCAAGGGTGGGTGGGATGTATAATCCTTGCCTCCTTGTCTTTAATAGAATCTAAACCCCCTTCTCATGCTAGTGAGGGGGATTAGTTATTCTATGGCAAGACAGGAGACTCCTGTTGTACAAGTTCGAAGCCCTTGCATCACATTAACTACAACATGACAAATACTTGTGATAAAATAAACTATTCTGATGATTATTTCCAGGACCAATCAGCTGCTTTGATAATATTCCCCCCCCCACAGGAGAACGTCCTAACCACCATAGTATCATTAACTGAAGAACCAAAAGGAGTAATTAACTCCCTCTTTCTGCATAACTTACTTAATCCATTTGGTCAAAGGGGCAAGAGACCCCGCAAAAGTGTTCCCACAGGAAAGCAGCTGAGAGGTATAAGAAGACTAAGAGCCTCTTTATTCCAGTGAAACATTCTAAAACGCTTACAAACTCGTACATAAAAAAGTTCTGGAAACTTGGGTAATGGAAGGAGGAAACTCCAGGCTATCACTTCTGGCAACACAGAAAAATGACCCTCCCCATCGAGGAGGACATTAAACTGTCCCTATCTAATGGACTGATATTGGAAAAAACATTTTTAACAGGAAGAAATAAACCACCTAGAAAACCTGGAAAAACAGTTGTAGCCTAGACAACCTTCCCTTAGAAACAAAATGCACTAATCCCATACGATGTAAACGTCCCCTAGAAGAAAAAACACCTAGCTTAGGTGGACCCCCCCAATGCCAAAGGACCTTGAAGGCTCTGCAGACCTAGCACTGCCTATTCACTGTTTACCCCTTTAATGACCCCATGTCATTAAAGATAGTGCAGTTAATGCCTTCATCGATATGTAATGTTACTCTTTCTAAACGGCTCCACCAGAAGATACCTATTTCTAGTGCAAGGGAGAAATGGAACTAAAAAATGGAGCCACACACCTACTAACCCAGCGGCTGCAAGCTGAACGGTGCCCTGACTTATTAAAGGCTGCCCCGAAGTCATTAATTACACAGAGTCCTACGAAAGCCCCCGGAAGCACCAGGAAGATGAAAACGTTCCAATAAATAAAAGAGGAGTCCCTGAAGGACCCGCTCATATGAGAATGTCTCTACAGTGATAGGCCACAAGTGGAGAGGGACGATACTAGTAATATCCACCGACAATACCTATAGGGCTAGGGGCTAAACCAGAAACTCTATCTTGGCAAAAGAGAATAAAACATACCAAAAAGAAACCAACCAATTCCGGAGGATATAGTTTGAAAGGAGTGCACTGGGATTCATAATCTACCTGTAGAGCCCGGAACCCTAGCATAGACGGCACAAGGGAAAGAGAACCACTAAATCGGAACCCAAAAGTACAAGATCTTGGCAAAGAGAGAGTCCTGCCTAACAATATGTTGCTCCTATCCTGGAGATGTCTGGCACTGATCCTAGAGAAAGGCTCTTGACTGCAAAAGAGCTTGCTAACCACTCCAGAAGACTGACATGCAGCTTCTTCACTAAAGTGGACCACCTCTGCCTGTGAAAACCTCCTATCCTGGCCCCCTAAGTCCAGTCTGCTGGTATCTGACCCCGGAAGACACACGAAGAGGGAACGGAAAAAGAACAGTGCCATTCCAGGCACTCATGAGCCTGAGCCACTGAAGGGGCTCCGATGTGACTTTGGGGAACAGAAACCTAACTGTGAGAAAAAACGGATTCTTGCGAAGATGTTTGGAATGATGACTCAGATGGAACTGACCATCTGCCTGACCAGGTTAGCCATCAGAGTGAAAATCTCCCTTTCAAGGGGAAGGGATTACATCCTTACAAAGGAGAGTCTGTCATCGAAGGATAAAGGTGTGGAGCTTAATCTCTTGTATTTATAACAAAAAACCAACCCCATGATTGCAGAAGGGACACCGCTAACTCCACCATATTCTAAGTAGACTGAGACCTCTAAGTAAAAACCAAGAGAGAATGTCAAAGAGACCCTTTCCATTAACTCTGTGAAGCATGGAAAAAATGGGCAAACCAAAGGGAAGGACATTGGCCAGTGCGAGCTCCACAATGGAGCTGAGACAAAAAACCCTTGACAAAGAGGAGAAACAGGAACCGTCCGGCACTCATCCTTGAGGTCTAACTTGATCATACAATCCGCCGGGAGAAGGGAGTCAACGAGCAGATTAATACCTTCCATTTTGCAGTGATGAAAGACTACCAATAGAAGTAAGAACTTGTAAGATAATAATCGGTTGAAAAAAATCACCCCCCTTCAGGCAATGGGACCGTATCTATTGTGCTCAGAAAAGTAAAACTGAAGGATGCTGGTACCACCTTTCCTTCAAACAAGAGGTCACTGACCACCACCACTATTAATCCTGTTTGACATTAACGGACACTAAGGGAAGAGGCGAGGAGGAAAATGAAAACGACCCCCTTTTTATTCACTGCAACCCCCAAGGATCTAAGGTGAACCTACTGGTGGTAACCTAGGCCTAGCAGCACCCTCACCAGTCTGACCTACCTAATGGAGCCACAACCCTTACAAGGGTAAAACTGGGTTTATGCCCCTCGAGCAGAGGAGTAAATGTGCGCACCCCCTGATGCGCCTTGCCTGGAATGGGTAGAGCCCTAGAAGGAACAGCAACAGGAGCGTGCTCTATTCCCCTTAGGGGCAAAGGTCTTAAACAGTAGTCCTCCCTAATGACAATTTGGGATGGAGATATACGAGTAGGAACCTACGCCATACTGTCAAAATGTAGGCGCTAGTGGTGCCGTGCAGGCCAATTTTTACCCAAAATCCAGCCCCTCAGTACCTGTATGAAATATTGTATACCCCCCCAACAAGAAAAAATGGACCCATTTTATGGATAAAAAATGGGATCCAAGAGCTCTTGTGCCCTACTGTCACGGATGGCACTCTGTTAAGAGTGGCACAGGGCACCCAAGTAGGGTTTGGGTGGTTGTGCTGAAGTAAGGTGGACAGACAAATACACACACAGCAGAAAGTAAACGATAACAAATGAGTAGGCAAGTGTAGCAGGGGAATAAAGGTACAAACAAACTGGATTCCCTCTTGGGGAATATGCAGAAGGGGGAAAGAGTGTTCCACAGACCTTAGGAAAAACTCAAGTCTTCTGCACAAGTTGCTATAACAGAGGCCCACGCTGTTTGCTCATGGCTGGGAACAACAGCTGTGGGTGTTTGTTACACAGAAACGAGACAAGGGAAAGGGGAGAGGTTGCCTGGCGGAAACCAACAGACAAACTCTGTACAAAGGGGTCTACAATAATACAAGAGAAGACAATTACAGACAAATCCAGGAAATAGGTAGTCGATGAGCAAACTAGAAGGGTATGAAAGGAAAGCAGTATAACTGAATTGGACAGGGATAAATAACTGAGGGTAGAAAACAAGGAAGAAAGCAAGGGAGCAGCAGTCAGGAAACAGGGGGACTGCAATAACTGAAAATAATAAATGCAGGTAAACTGTTGAGGATTGCAGAGGACTGTAGGGTGCAAGGTAAAGAGCTCAGAGGAGCAGGACAGCAAGGAGCAAGCCCAAAGGAGCAGGGCTGTAAGGAAGGGAGCTCAGAGGATAAGGGCTGTAGGCAGCAGAATGAAGCAGGCTGCAAGGCAAGGAGCCCAAAAGACAAGGGCTGAAGGCAGAGGAGTGTAGCAAGCTGCAAGGCAGGACACCCAAAGGAGCAGGGCTGAGGCAGGGAGCCCAAAAGGCTCGGGCTGTAGGCAGCAGGGTGTAGCAGGCTGCAAGGCAGGACGCGCTGAGGAGCAGGGCTGAGGTAGGGTGGCCAAAAGGCTAGGGCTGTAGGCAGCAGGGTGTAGCAGGCTGCAAGGCAGGACGCGCTGAGGAGCAGGGCTGAGGTAGGGTGGCCAAAAGGCTAGGGCTGTAGGCAGCAGGGTGTAGCAGGCTGCAAGGCAGGACGCGCTGAGGAGCACGGCTGAGGTAGGGAGCCCAAAAGGCTAGGGCTGTAGGCAGCAGGCTGCAAAGCAGGACACCCAGAGGAGTAGGGCTGAGGCAGGAAGCACAAAAGGCTAGGGCTGTAGGCAGCAGGGTGTAAGGCAGGATGCCCAGAGGAGTTAGGGCTGAGGCAGGAAGCCCAAAAGGCTAGGGCTGAAGGCAGCAGGGTGTAGCAGGCTGCAAGTGCAGGACACCCAGAGGACAAGGGCTGTAGGCAGCGGGGTGAGGCAAGCTGCAAGGCAGGGAGCCCTAAGAAGCAGGGCAGCAAGGAGTAAACCCAGAGGAGCTGGGCAGCGAGGCACTGGAAACAGGATCAGAAAAAAGCAGCAACAGGAACAGCATGCGAAAAAAAACGTGGCTCAAAGCAAAAAGGTGCTGGAAGGACTCTTAATGCAAGAGACTGAGCTCCTGCAGGCAGCAGCTTTTATACCGCCCAGCACAGAGGCAGGCTAATTGCTTGCACCTGGATCAGCACACCTGCATACAATCGGCCTCCTCCCTTTCTGTTTCTGAGCTGGTGGAAGCAGAGCTGATCCCTAGGGCTTCTGGCGATTGTAGTTCCGATGATGGAAAAATTGGAATAGCCAGGAATAGATAGTTATAGCCAAGTGCATTGTGGTAAGTGTAGTTTGTTGGAAAAAATAGAAAAGCACCAAAGTCTCGCAAATGGGAAATAAGGTCCAAGAAGTGAATAGCGGTTGATCCAAGAGTTTTCTGCAGATAAATGAATAACAACTTGTCCATATTGATCGCCAATGTATGCGCCCATGGCGCAGGCATGACACCTACTGGAGGCTAATCCCAGACGGGGCTATAAGTAGAAGAACAAAGGGATTGCGCGAGGCAACTACTAGATCCAAGGAGGAACCGTCCGTACTTCTCCTATTCACTTTACCACTTACCAAGGGGGAGAGGGGTGGAGGAGCAGGGGGAAAGGGGAGGACTGAGTTGTCCTGTACCTGTATTGGAAACACTAACGCAGGATGAGAGTCAGAGAACTCCTTTAGAGGTCTGAAAAATGGACCAATGGTTGGCTAGGCAGGGGAAACCCTTTAAGGGCCCAAAACAACCTTTTCTCCAACATCTCACTTTTGGTAGAAGAAAAAAATCAAATGTAATCTTTATTTGTATGTAATAATCACAAACCCAACAGGTAAGGGTTAAACTCTTGAAACACAGCTCATATTATCGCTGCCACAGAGAAAAACAGAATGCGCAAGTGTACAATCAAGCTGCTCACCCTAACAGGGTGTGGCCCTCAGCAGCACATGAGGGGTAACCTCGCCCTATAATCAGGCTAAGCCTGAAGCCGAGCCGGCAGTGATATGCCTATAGCAAGGTGAACCAGGTGTGTCAATATTTCCCAGAAAAAATGTTATAAATCCTTAGAACCACCCCCCTCCCCTACCCCCGTGTGCAACACCTGAAGCAACAGCTTCTAAAAGGCTTGCACCCGGGGCAGGGGTGGACGGAAAAAATAAAACATTAATCAATAATAAAAAACAAAATGAATTAAAAACATATAATACCCTGTAACAAAATAGAACATACCGAACAGGTGTATACTAGGCTGTTCACCCTAGCAGCACCCGAGAACTAAGTTCTCAGAAGAAGACAGGTAGCGCCTAAACCCAGCAGGAAGACACACACTAGTAGCATAAGGGAAAAAAACAGAGGCCATAAATGCCTTAATTCCTGGCAAACCCATGCGAGCAGCGTGAGAATTTTAGAACAAAAAAGGTGCCTTAATAACATGGAACCCACGCGAGCAGCGTGAGTACATTAGGATATAACAAACCTTTGCTAGCAAGCAGCTTGAGCAATTCAGGGCCTGAAAAGGCTGCAAATGTAATGAAACCCTCACGCTAGCAGCGTGTCATAAAGGGTTAATCTGCCGGACCTGAAGCAAAAGCTTCTTAAAAGGCTGCTTCACGGCTAATGAGGCAAGGGAAAAATAAAAAAAGCAACACGTGGTCGAAAGGGGCAGGCCTGCGTGCGTAGCTTAAAGGAATTTCTAATGTACACAAACAACAAAGACCTCACATGACGGCCTGAGCAAGGCTCGCGGGCATAAGATAAGGAGCCCTGAAAGGAAAGGGGTGTAGCGTAACAGCTATAAACCAACACAAATTCCTTATTGACACCAAATGCCATTGTAAAGCAAAAACACACATTCCCAAAGGGAACTCTTCCTTTGACAAGAGAAATACTGTGTAACACGATTGACACAGAGGATTACAGCAACCATTAAAGGCAACACATGTAAATGAACCAAAAGAGTGACTTAGCTGTAGTGTCAGCAGCAAAGAAAGAGGAGTTGGTTTTGGAGTAAAGGACTTAGATAGAAGTGGGTCCCTGCTCATTGGTTCCTGGCAGGGCATGACCTGTCCTCCATGATGGATTGGGGAGTTTCCCATACATTGGCATTGAACTCTATTTAGTTCTGTTATTGAAACTTTTTTGTTTGTAAAGGTTTTTCTTTGCTGCTGTGGTTTCAGAGTAAATATTGTAATGCATAATAGGAGCCTCCTGTCTTGCCATAGAATCCTCTGGCCAGGACATCCTTGCTGGGTTTTGCGGTTCTTTATGCAGGAAAAATTCGGTTCTTGTGACTCTTTCGCTGGGCGTGGGGCCTGTCCGTTGAATGGAGTAAAACAGACGCGCCACTGCTTAGCTTTTGACACTGTCATTGGCAGGCAATGCGGTCTGCATTGGAAATAAACGCATTCATGTCAACATTCACAGGCACATAGGAGGGAGATTTTGCAGCAGAATTCAGGAGAAAGGAATTTTGCAATAGGATTGCATTGGGGATTTAATTTAAATACATAAATGGCAATATTTGTATTTGAAAAATTGGGAGTCTCCCACCTAAATCAGTAGGGTTGGCATGTATGATAAACGGTACACCAGTGTGCAACCACAGGCTCGGATAGTGAGTACCGACCTCTGGCACGGTAAGGGGATAGGGGCTTCAATATGGTTCCTGCTTTTCGCTAACTTATTGGTTGTCATGACAGCGGTACTGTAGACTAAGCAACTTCCGGGGTACCAGTGATCTAGAGGTGAATTATCGGTCTCTAAACCATTTATCAGCCCACACCTCTAATACACCAGAAGGGCTCCGATCAGATTGGAATAACAAGAAAATTATGAACCTCTGTGTCCAATTTTGGTAATGTGGACGGAACAGCAGATTTATCTCCGAAAGGTCGTGGATCGTTGGTTAGTTGCAATACCAAAAAAATACAATTATTACCCAATAATAAAAGGGACTGTTCAGTGAGCGTTGTATCAACAATATCTACTTTATTTATACACAACACAGTGCTAGTAACAATGAGTGTGTTGCAGGCAGCTGCCTTGTCATTGGTTGTAGGTTCAGAGACCTTTTGGCACTTCCTGTCCAGGGAGCTTGCTGCAGAGTCTAGCAAGACACGCTGTGTGCTGGCTGGGTACTGGTCCTGGTGTGGCTCGAGGGTCGTTTTGAGTTCTTTACCTGCTAGATGTTTAGGGGAGGGATCTTGCTTGCCTCTTTGGAGATCCTGGCCTGCCTTCCCTGACAGAAGATGTAAGGCAGACTGAACCTTCAGCCAGGGTCCAATTATGAGTTCTTCTTTCTACTCCTTTCAAATTCTTAAGATGACCTGCCGAAGGAGGCGCTCAGACCTCTTTTAAAGCCAAGTGGGCCACAGTGATTTGTTTAGGCTAAGTCCACCATAATAAACGAATCCTGGGGTCTCCACCAACAATCTCCTGTATACATAAGGTCATAACCAGAGTGCTTTGCAACCGAAAGGTAAAGGGGTGAACACATGTAGTCCCACCCATCTTCCTGTTTTTTGTCGATCCAAGAGTCTCTCTGGTTAATGGATCTCTGTGTGGTTACTGTTTAAAGCGGCAGGTCTGCCTTGAAGCTGTGGTGAGGCCAGACTCTGGCTCCTACAAACCAAATTCTCTTACCTGATGAGTGGGGTCCCCCTACCGGGTAGGCTTACTGTAAAAACACAGTCCCAGACATGACAGTTCACTGTCAATGACACTGAGGGCCGGAGCTGGCTTGAGGTTGGCACAGTTACATATGAAAGGTTGTTGGGGTTTCCTGTCTCTTTTATTAACATTTACAGCCTGGGCTCACGTGGGCGTGTTTGAAGTACACTCTATTAGTATGATAATTGCTGCCACCAGCTGCAGTGCTTAACAAAAGAGCAGGGCGGATCGACAGAGACTTTGTTAGTTAATCAGGCTGGCCATGGCAGGGGGACGTTTGGCCCTCCCCCTTTCTGGAGATGACATGGTGTACCCCTGGCTGTCATATCCCAAATAAGTACAGAGGTCTGTGCGTTTGTTGTGGTGTGAGCATAGGAAAATGTTTGTGGATTAGCCCCACACGTTTTCCTGAGGTTGGTCTCCCATCATTACATTTAATTAAACATTTCTAAAAAGCCCAGGCAAGTGCACATCCACCATGCGGATGGTCGATTTCCTCACAGGTACACACTCCTTTGGCAAAGGCACACTGCACAGGGGAGCGTGCAGCATCAGTCACTTTTCATATATAAAAACCATGGAAATGTTCCCTAGGGTTTGTGTCTGCCAGGACGAGAGTGTGAGATCGGAAAACACTCAGAAAAAAGGTACATCTGGTAACATTTCCTTCAACTCTCAGTCTCCCAAGAAGCATAGAAAGACTCAACTGGCATCTCTCAGAAAAGGCTACTTGAACAGAAGTCCTTGAACGAGGAGGGGCTCAAAAGGAGGAATCATAGGAAGACACTTTGCTCATCCTCTGAGTCATACTTGGGGACTTCTTCTGAAGCTTCCTCTGACTTCATAGCTTCACTGGAGATAGAACAAAAGGGAAAATACTTTGACTAAGAAGCAGTCACTGCATTACTTATTCAGGTGGCTCATTTCGGATTCAGTCCCCCCTCCTGCAGCAGAAAAATGTACCAGGGCACCTCTATCGTAATTTAAATATGCATTAAAAACAGATCTTCTGTTCCTGCCAGAAGCAAAAGATGAACTGAGAAATCCTGAGAAGACATGCATTCCCATATTTCTGAATACATTTGACCAGTTTAAAGGAGAGAAAAAGCCTCTACCGCAGTCTGTTCAGATAGATTCTATTCTGCCTAGTTTGGTGGGTGGAACCTATATGGCCCCAGAGGAAGCTATCCAGATTCCACAGACAAGAGGGTGGATGGAGCCTTAAAGAAGATATATGGGGGTTGTAAGGGAGGCATGGTATCACAAGTATGACACTGAACAAGAGCTACAAGCTTCAAACCCTTTATTAAATTCTTGGGGTTTGGAAAAACTCCTACTTTGCCCTGTAGGTATGCTGGCAGTGGTCTCTACCATCAAATAATAAAGAAAACACAGCCCTATTCAGTCTATGTCAAATCAAAATGGCATATACTAACAAATCATAATGCCTGCCCTATCTCTTATACAAAAAGGGGAATGTGTACGCAAAGGAAAGTCTGTGTTATCACATAAAGGATCAAGATGGCTGAGTCAGCTCTCCCCCCCCCACGTTGGACAGCATGGAGTAAGGTGGCCCGCAGACCAGATGACACACACTGGCTCAAGTTATTAAAAAAGGCAGTTCAAAACGTGGGTTGAGGCCGATTGGCCTTCCACGTTAAAGTCACTTATTTCCAGTTCACCAAAAGTTCTTTCACAGTTCAACAAAAGTTCACATAGGTCTCCCTCTATCGGGCTCAGACATCTCAAGATAAAGTACCTGATTCAACGAAGATCTCCCTCGGTCGAGCTCAGACCTTGCAATCACAGCACTTGCAGAGGTTCCCTTCCCAAAGCTTCATTCACATTCATTAGGGGTTCGCTTCCCCTAACTTATTTCCTGTTCCCGGTCTCCCTTAGTACTTAGTCAGACTCAGACCTTTCACTGATGCCGAAGACTTTGGAATGTGTGCAGCCTTTTCCATAGGACGTCTCAGGACCAGTTCAACTTTTAATTCAGCTCTTCCTAATGTTGTTTGCCCCAGTGTTCCTTGGTCTTGGTAGTTCCATAACACACTCAGAAAAGTTCAAAGAAATCTGTATCTTAAAGTAATCACCTTTTAACTTCACCCTTTCGACAGAATTAATCTTGACTATTGTCCATTTTATAGTTAGTTTGCTTTGTCATATTATAACAAGACATCAATCATTTCTCTGAGACTTTTGAGTGGGCTATTTCCATTCGCCGGACCACTCCGCTACTCTGTATCACTGGCGTCACAGTTATCGGTAACTTTTAAAGCTCACTACTCGTTTGCTTTCTTTTGCATCTCATTAGCACGTGCGCAACCTTCAATCGTGAGATACACTGTTGCGGCTTCAATTTTTCCTTGACACAAATCGGCCTTTCATGTCTTTCGCGAACTCACCGGTTGTGTGCATTCCTTTGTCTTTGCGGTTTTGATTCACAAGTGAAGGTTAATACCACAGGCTTGTCCTCGCCTCCCTAACTCTGCTGTTCACCCGGGAGGGTCGCTGGCGTCCTTGAAACACAATGCAGGCTTCTTCTTGTCTGGGATTTGTCTTTCTCTGCGTATCCTTTACAGTTTCCCAGAGGCAACAACCTCCTGCAGGGATCTTCAGGGTTTCCCTACCCTTTGCTCTTGTCCCTCTATCGGTCATCCTGCTCCAATGGGTTCGCCTTTGCCCCAGAAGATCTGCTCCTTCTTGTGTCCCACCTTGCTCAGAGTGGGTCTCTATGTTCCCCCTTTTATCCGTGTGCGGGGAGCTAATGGGTATCAGATGTATGTGATTAATGTAAAGTGCCTGACTTTGCCTGACCTTATTAACGGGACATGTCCAATGAGATATGCAAGTGTTAGCCTCTTTACTCTGTCCTCTTCCTCTGCCCAGTGTTTGTGCAGAAAGGGGGAGAGGGGTTGGAACATTGAAGAATCCTATAAAATAGGATGGGGTTTGGGCACGGGAAAGGGGGTGATACCGCAACTCACCATCGGGTTCCTCATCCCCACTCCCCAAAGATCCCACACCCAGGTGTTTCTCCCGCACTGGTCCACCCCTAGGGTCTGGATCTAAAGACGATGGCCGTGCCCTGGCCACCTGAGAGAGAGATCACCGGGGACTAGCAAGTGAGACACCCTTTGGTTTCTCACATACCCTTGCCCTATGCGATGTAGCCACATCTGTTTCGCAGGGAAACCAGGAAAGAAAATCTACGTTCCCCTGTTCTTTACCTTTTCGGTGTTCCACAGCGAAACAGTAGGATTGCGGGTCTAAGAACCATCGCATGACTCAAGGGTTAGAGTCCATTTGTTGACTTATCTATACCAAAGGTGAGTAGTCAGTGAGGAGCGTGAATTCTCTTCCTAGAAGGTACCATCTAAGATGGAGAATTGCCCATTTGATGGTAAGGGCTTCCAGTTCCAACACAGAGTAGTTATTTCCTCTGGAGAAGAGTTTACGACTAGTGAATAGGATGGGGTGTTCTAATCCATTGTGTATTTGAGATAATACTGCTCCTAACCCTGTCGGGGAGGCATCAGTCTGTAATACGAATTCCTTTGAGAAGCCTACTACTTTTAATATGGATTCTGGCATAAGGTCTGTTTCAGGTTATTGTTTACAAGCATTGTCCTCATCAGTCCAACATATTTTCTGGGGTTCCGCATTTGTTAATTTATCTGTCAGTCTGGCTGTCCTGTCTGAATAATTTGGGATAAACATATGATAACATTCAATCAAACCTAG
Source organism: Ambystoma mexicanum (assembly GCF_040938575.1). Lineage (NCBI taxonomy): Eukaryota > Metazoa > Chordata > Amphibia > Caudata > Ambystomatidae > Ambystoma > Ambystoma mexicanum. The sequence continues at coordinate 154,205,958 of NC_090929.1, read as the reverse complement.
GAATGCCGAAAGATCACTCTTGGCCTTGCGTGTGGGAGCATCCAGTACGACTTTCACTTTTTCTTGCTGTGGCTGTTGTAAAGAAGGCATGGTATCAACAGTAAGACAGACACAAGTGACCACAGTTCAAGGGTGTTTATTGAGCTTCAATAAGGGTTTGAAAAACGCATATCAAATCCTAAATCTACAGATGGGAGCAAGCTATGACCATCAAATAATAACACAGTCCTAGTGGTGTCTTGTCAAAATAAAAGGACCTATACTAATAAACGTATTGCCAATCTTTGCCTCTAAATACAAATAGTGTGGGAAACAGTGTTACGAAAAAGAAAGAAGTGTTCACAAAATGATATGTCAGGATGTTCAGTCCGTTGGCCTCCCTTCCCCACGTTTTCAACATGGGACAAGGCGGTACTCTCAGACTTAGCACAGTCTCTGGCTTCTCTAACATGAGGATACAGTTCAATCATTAGCATCGGGGCCTTCCGTGTCCAAGTCTCTTTGCCTTTCAAAGTCTCTTCTTTTTAGAGGGCCTGATGCGACAAACAAGCAATAAGTTCCTTTCCTCTGTTAGATTTCACAAATACTCAATTTCTCAGGCGATTCACTATTCACCTCGGATCCCCTCTGTCGGGCTCAGATCCTCTTAACAGAATGTTTGTAGATTATTCATGCATGCAATTTCTCAGGTAATTCCTGGTTCACCCCGGCTCCCCTTCAGCTGGGCTCAGATCCTCTGTAGCTGTTACACCATACCTGCGATGGCAGGTCAGGCGGCATTGGTCTGTGTGCGGAGGCATGCTGCGTAATGTTCCCTATACGACTAGAGAGAAATGCCTCCGCAGTCTAGTTGTTGCACGCTGCCGGCGGATGCAAATCACGGATCACATGACCTCTCTTAAGGAACACGGAACACTGCTTCAACGCGTCGCTTCTGCCGAAAGTGATGCTCCGGGAGTTCGCAGAGAAACCCTTTCCTAGTTGTTTAGTTCTACCTTGATACAATCTGGCATTCCCTGCTAACTACCTTGCCTCCCTTTTTTTCCTAGAAGTCGATCTCTTCTCGGTCTCCTAGCCATTCATTCCCTTCTCACTTCCTCGAGTCGCTCACTTCCTCCCGAGCAGGGCTATCAGTTCCAGTTATCTCCCCAAAATAGAAAGGGAATCTGCCGCGAGGAAGTAAGTCCCTTCCACAAGTTCCGTCTCTCTCTTCTCTTCCTTTTTATTATGTGCCACTATTGATAATCTTAACTTTGTTAGGTACTCCTCTGTCGATCTAGAATCTTCCCAGATTCCCGGACCAGTCCACTATAATGATTTAATTCCCTCCTCATTGGTCTTCAGTAAGTGCAGTTCCTTTCCACAGAATGTCCATCCTTAATCCTCTGTTCCCTCTGTACTGACCTGTCCTTCTTTTGCCTTGTAGGACTCCTCTCCAACACTCTCCACCTTGAGAAGGATATACAACCCGAGACACCGATCCAAGACGTCCAGGGTTTTTTCCCCCAGAGGGTTACCCTGGGGTTCGTGCTCCTCCTCGCTGGTACTAAGATTTCCGGTAAAGAGGAGGAGCAGGGGCTCCCGGGTGGTCCTTGATTTCTGCAGTTGTTGCTCCAGACAAGTCGCTGTCCTGTAAGGTTAGTGTTTTCCATTACAAGTTCTTAAGAACTCTGGGGGTAATAATAGTATACCAGTAATGTTTTATTGACGCTATTGTAACAGTAGCACACTGTTCAATTAGTCTCCCTCAGCCGGGCATGGACCAATTTCAAGTTAACCTTTTCTCACAAACTTGCTTTAGCCAAAAGCTCTCAGTTGATCTCCCACTGCCGGGCTCGGACCAACTTCAAATTAACCTTTTAACACAAACTTGCTTTAACCAAAAGCTCTCAGCTGATCTCCATCCGCCAGGCTCGTACCAACTTCATTGTCATCAAATTTCTTTATGTTATTAATATCGAAGACTTTCATTTGTGCACAGGATTTTGCTTAACACGTTGAAGGACCACTTCGATTCACAATTCTTTGTCACTCTTTCGCATTTGCCACCTTTCAGTTGGATACCTTACAGAGACTTTTGAATGAGCACCCACGTTGTGCCGGCCCACTCTGTCTAAGATATTGTATCTTGTCTTCAAAGTTCAATCACTCAATTGTTCTCCAATTTTTACTGGTGTTGATTATCACATACGCTTCCTACACTGTCCTCTTCAGCTTTCACTATACAATGTTGCAACTTGCAACCTTTGGCTTCAACACGTAGACCGGCTTGGTATCAGTCTTCCCAACTCAGCCGCTGTGCTGCCTTCACTGGCGCTGCTTTGCTGTAAGAGCCAAAGACAGTACCACAGCGGCAATCTATTCCTTCCTCCTTGACTATCAGCACGGGAGAGCCCCGGGTACCTCCAACACACAATGCAGGATTCTTCAGCCTTGTTTCCTGGTCTTACTGTTTCTTTTCTCGAAGGTTCCTGAAAGTCACGGTTCCTCGTCGAAGAGGTCAATAGCACTTCCCTCATTGTGATCCCCTTCAGCCTTACTGTCTTTTGCCTGGTATTAAACTGCCATCTTGGAACTGCTGATTTCTCGTGTGCTTTACCTTGCTCAGAGTGTGCTTTCGTGCACCTCCTTTTATCCGTGTTGGGAAGCGTAATGGTAGTCAGGTGTGTGTAATGGTCAGTAATTGCCTGGCCCTGCCTGGCCATTGTATCGCGACGTGTCGGGTATACGATTTGGGTGTTAGTTGGTTTTCTCTTGTAGCAGGCTGTCTGTGGGAAAGTGTTTGTGTTGGAAAAGGGGGGGGCGAGTTGAGTTCCTAAATATCCTATCTGGTAGGATGGGTTAAAGGTTTTACAAGGAAGGGGATACCGTGTCTCGCCATCCGGTGTCCACCTTCCACTCCCCGAAGACCGCACACCCAGGTGATCCTCCTGCACTGGTCCACCACCAGGAACTGGATCCAAAAGCGATGGCTGTGTCCTGGCCACCTGGATGACAGATACCCAGGGATTAGCAGGTGAGGCACCTTCAGGTTTCTCACATACTCTTCCCCTATGTTATGTAGCCGCATCTGTTTCACAAGGGAACTGAGAAAGGAAATCCACGTTGCCTTGGTCTTTACCTTTTCGGTGCTCTACAGTGAAACAGTAGGGTTGCAGGTCTAAGAACAATTGCATGACTTGAGGGTTAGAATATTTCCACTGGCTAATCCAAACTAATGGAGAATGATCCGTGGCCAGTGTGAACTTCCTTCCTAGGAGGTAGTATCTAAGGTGCATGATGGCCCACTTGATGGCAAGAGCCTCTAATTCCAGAACATAGTACATTTATTTTCACGTGGGAAGAATTTGCGACTAGTAAATAAAATAGGATGTTCCAATCCGTCGCAAAATTAGTGACAAGACTGCTCCTAACACTATAAGGCAGGCGTCTGTAACACAAACTCCATCGAGAAATCTATTAACTTTAGGATCGGGTTCTGGCACAGGGTCTGTTTTAGGTTATTGTAACATACATCGTCCTCGTCAGTCCAATTAATTTTCTGGGGTTAGGCGTTTTTTAATTTGTCTGTCAGCCTAGCTGTCCTGTCTGAGAAGTTAGGGATATATCTACGGTAATAACCGATTAACCCTAAGAATGCTCTGAGGTCTCTTTTAGTTTTAGGCATAGGGGTATTTAGGATGGCTTTCACTTTCTCGCACTGAGGTTGGACGCTATCATTCCCTACAACGAAGGTATTTCACGGCTGATTGAGCCAGCTTGCATTTGGATAGATTGGCAGTTAGGCCGGCTTCTCTGAGGGCTCTCATAATAGTAAAGAGATGTAAAAGATGGTCTTCCCAGGTTTTACCATAAATTACTGTATCGTTAATATAAGTTCCACAGAAATCAGAATAAGGCTGTAATATTCTGTCCATGAGTAGTTTGAAAGTGGCGGGGGCCCGGTGTAAGCCAAAAGGGAGGACTTTAAACTGGAATAGTCCCAGGGGCGTCAAGAAAGCTGTCTTTTTTTCTTATCAGGTCCATGCACTTGGACCTGCCAGTACCCCTTGGTTAAGTGTAGGGTTGATAAAAAAAAGTGGTGTTTCCCTGTTTATCAGTCAATTCGTTGATGCGTGTCATGGGATAAGCATCGAAGTCTTGAGTTGGTGGAAGTCTATGCAAAACTTCTACGAATGCTCAGGTTTTGTGCCTAATACTATAGGCGAGGACCATGGCCTTAAAGAGGGTTCAATGATATTCGCCCTTTGCATTTTATTCACTTCCTCTACCACTATGTGTTTCCGGTCCCCGGGAGTCTATATGGTTTTAGATGGACCACTTTTCCTTTGGGTGTTCTAAAATAGGGATAGGTGCCTTGTACTCTTCCTGGTTTCTCCGAGAATACATCAACAAATGTGTTAACTAAATCTTTTAAATCTTCTTGTTGTTGACTAGTTAGCTCTTGAGGAATCTATTTCTTCTGGTACCAAACAGGATAGTATCATGTCATTGGCGGCGGAAGGATTTTCCTTCCACGCTTTTAAGCCATTTACGTGGTAGAGATGGGTCTTTTGTTTACCATCAGGTTGGACTACCTTATGGGTCCAAGTTCCTGTTCATTCTAATAGTTCATACGGCCCATGCTACTTTGAGATAAGTGTTTCCGAGGTGGGTAAGAGGACTAATACCTTTTGTCCTGTTGAAAATTACCTTAGGTGTACCTTTTTGTCAAATGGGGACTTTGTTGTGTTTGGGCTTTTTCCATATGAGTATAGACTAGATTTCGAACAAGTTTCATATGCTCCATATATCAGGTAGCTGGTTTCAAAAGGGGAATGGGTGCCTCTTCTCTTTCTTCCCAGGTCTTCCAGAGCAAGTCCAGGTCATCTCTAGGTTCTCTACCATAAAGTAGTTCAAAAGGAGAGAATCTAGTGGACGCCTGAGGAGTTTTTCTTACTGCAAATAGTGCCCAGGGGATCATGCGGTCCCAGCCCTTTCCGTCCTTATCTACCAATTTTCCTAGAATCATTTTGAGTGTTTTATTGAATCTATGGACCAATCCATCTGTTTGGAGGTGGTAAACTGAAGTTCTTAAGGTGGTATGGAGCAGCTCCTTGACTCCGCCAATTAGTTTGCTCATGAAATTGAACCCTTGATCCATCCGGATTTCCTTAGGAAAACCAACCCTGGAAAATATAGTAATAAGGTGTTTTAAAATCTGCTGGGTGGTGTTGTTCCGCATAGGGAATGTTTCGGGGTATCTGGCAGCATACTCAACAATTACGAGGACATATTTGTTACCCAGTCTAGGGGTTTCCAATGGTCTAATGATATCCATCCCAATCCTTGAGAAAGGGACTTCTATTATTGGTAAAGTGTTCAGAGGGGCAGGCAAAGGAATGTGAGTACTGGTTTTCTGACATATCTCACACGTCTAAATGAAGATTTTTATATCAGCCTGGATCCCTGGCCAGTAAAACCTACCACTGATGTGCGCCTGGGTCTTAGGTTGGCGTAAGTGTCCCTCTGTCAGATGAGAACGTGCAATCTCTAGTACAATCTTCCAAATGGTTTTGGGGATTACTAACCGAGATTTGTCTGTTTTTGTTGGGCTTGAGCTTTCTCCATATGAGTGTAGACTAGACTTCGGAGGAGTTTCATGTGCTCTTGCATTCGGGTAGCTGTCTGTGAGAGGGGTATTGGCACCTCTTCTCTTTCTTCCCAGGTTTCCCTGAGTATATCTGAGACATCTCTTGGTTGTCTACCATAGAGTAACTCGAAAGGGGAGAAACCGGTGGATGCCTGAGGGGTCTTTCTCACTGCAAACAGGGCCCAAGGGATCATAACGATCCCAGTCTTTCCCATCCTCGTCTACTAACTTTCTCAGAATCATTTCGAGGGTCTTATTAAATCTATCCACCAATTCATCCATTTTGGGGGTGGTAAACTGAGGTTCTTAAGCTGGTAATGTGTAGTAATTCCTTAACTTTACCCATGAGCTTACTTATGAAATTGGGTCCCTGAAAAGAATGGTAGCAAGTATTTTAAAATTTGCTGGGTTGTGTTGTTCTGCATGGGGAAGGCTCCTGGGTACTGGGTAGCTTAATCAACGGTTTCGAGGACATATTTATTGGCCAGTTAAGAAGTTTCCAACGGTCCAATAATATCCACCCCAATTCTAGAGAAACAAACTTCTATTATTGGTAGTGGGTTTAGAGAGGCAGGTAGTGGAATAGGTGTGCTGGTTGTTTGGCATATCTCACATGTCTGAATGAAGTTCTTTATGTCAGCATGGATACCCAGCCAATAGAATTTCCCATTGATGTGCGCTTGAGTTTTAGATAGTCCCAAGTGTCCCCCTGTCAAGTGAGAGTGTGCAATCTCTAGCATGATCTTACGATGGGTTTTGGGTATTACTAATTGAGTCTTACTTGGGCCTTCCCTAGAGGTTTACCTTCTACATAGTAATCCCTGTTTCAGGAAGAAAAAGGGACTTCCCTTTTCTTGTCCTTCTCCCACAGGAATCACTTGCAAGAAAGCCTCTGCAAGTACTGAATCATTTTGCTGGGCGAAGGCTAAATCGGGAAGGATGGTAGGCTCAACTTCCCCTTTTGATCCGGTGGAACGTATCTCATCAGCCTCTCCAAAGCTTAAGTTACCTCTCTCAGTTTACTCGGTTTCAAAATGGGGAAATAGAGCTTTCTCAAGAATTCCTTTTGCAATTCTGTCCCCAGGACGTGTTTCAAACAGGTTCTCGCCATAGTTCTGTAAAATAATTTTTATGTCTCCCCGAAAGTCTGGATCTATAACGCCTGCTAGGACATCCAGACCAAATTTCCAGGCTAGGCCAGACTTTCGGACCAGTCTTCTATAAAAACCTGCAGGGGATATTAGAACTAAATCAGTGGGAATCATCTCTATTTTCCCGGCAGGGATAGTGGCCTCTCTGCTGCTACATATATCAAAGCCTATGTACTCCTTCGTGGCGGTAGAAGGGTCTGAGGATCTGTGGCAAAGTTTCTGTAATTTTAGGGTCCCCCAATTTGTCTTGATTGAATCGTATCCCACGCCTGACACAATATGTAAGGGAGGTATGGTATCACAAATATGACACTGACACAGGAGCTACAAGTTTCAAAACCTTTATTAAATTCTTGTGGTTTGGAAAAACTCCTACTTTGCCCTATAGCTATGATGGGAGCAGTCTTTACCATCAAATAATAAAGAAAACAGTCCGTGTCAGTCTATGTCAAATTAAAATGGCCTATACTAACAAAGCGTAATGCCTGCTCTATCTCTTATACAAACATTATATAAAGGGGAATGTGTATTGTGAGAAACCAAAGGGTGTCTCACTAGCTAGTCCCTTGGGATTTGTCACTCAGGTGGCTAGGGCACCGCCATCGCCTTTGAAACCAGTACCTGGGGGGTACAGTGCAGGAGGATCACCTGAGTGATGGGTGGTCCTCAGGGAGTGGGGTGAGGACACTCAATGGTGAGACGCGGAATTCCCCCCTTGCAACACTTCTATCCCATCCTATTTTGTAGTATACAATGACTTCCTAACTCTCCCCCCTTTTCTACACAAACACTGAGACGAGGAAGAGAGGGACTGAGAGGATGAAGAGTACTGACAAAACACACACTAAGACACAGAAGACAGACTCTTTCATCTGGACAACAGACTGTCCTGTTAACGAGGACACGTAAGGTCAGGCAGGCAAAACCCTAAACACAGACCTGCAACACATTAAGATTTCACATGTGTTTAAAAGGAGCCTGCCAGGTAAGCGAAGTCAGTTGATATTGGGAAGACAGGAGGGAGGCTGCAAGGCTGAGTCCATCAGAGGATCCCTTCCAAGCTCCCAAGCACTCAGCCTGCAGGACTGGGCACAAGAGAGGACAGCTCTTCCTGGGCTGATGCACACCGGGCTGAGGAAATTAATTTATTAGTTTGCCCAGAGATGGAGCAAAAGCTAATGAGGGCCAGAGATAGCCAAGCAAAGGGATTTACATTTTTAAGAGGCCACACGGTGTCACGAGGCGAGAACCACTGAGTGGAGGAAGTCCCTCCTGGGAAGTGCCGCACAGATGCCTGCTTTTCACTCCCATGTGAACGGCGGAGTTGGGGAGGATGGTCAACCAAAGATAAATACAGCCGGTGAGTTGCCCAGAACCCGGCTAATATGGAGAAAGTGAAACAAAGTGTCAAATGAATGAGGCTTGCGCCCGAGAGGAGGAAGCCTATGCAAGTTGTTGAAAAGGACTCAAAGTACCAGAAAACATCTGGGTAAGAGAGAGTGAAGTTGACGCGTATACCGGATGGGCGCGAATGAAAGGAAACTAATTGAACTGTGAAGTGAAGAAAAGAGATTAAACTCCCAGAGAAGGGGGAAAGCGAAAGTTGTACTGTGTCAGAAAGTCAAAGCGGTCCTGCAAAGGTCTTTGTAAAAATCCAATGTACAGTCAAAAGTCTTCGACATCCAAAAAGGGGTCCAATCCCGGCAGAGGGAGACCCGAAGGGAGATAAGCTTGGAGAAGGGGACCCCCTGGCTTGTTTTGTTGAATTGAAACCAAAAGGGGTCCGAGTCTAACAAAGGGAGACCCATAGCGTGATAAGCTTGGGGAAGGGAGCCCCTTGCTTATTTGTATTTGAATTTTATTTTTTTGAGCGGTCTGAGCCCAGCAGAGGGGACCTATGAGAACTGTGTAGTACAAGATCTGAGCCCAAGAGAGGGGGATCTTTGCAAACTGGTTTGATGGAACATTGTTTTGAAGTCCAAGAAAAGAGACTTGACGTGGAAGGCCAGGTGGCCTTGATCCATGTGTTGAACTGCTCATTGTGTAAGAACCTGGACCCGAGTGTGCCACCTTGTTCCATGCTGAAAACGTGGGGAAGGGAGCTTCAGTACTCAGTCATTCTGACATATTATTTCATGAACACTATTTCTTTTGAATACACTATTTTCCCACACCCATTTGTTATTAGAGTAAGGATTGGCGATAGTTTTTCTTAAGTATAGGCCATTTTGTTTTGACAGACTCCACTAAGACTGTATTATTTATTATTTGATGGTCGAGACTACTCCCATCTTAGTTATAGGGCTAGATAGGTGTTTTACCACCCCATTTATGTTCAATAAACATCCTTGACCTGTGATCACTTGTGTCTGTCTTCACTGATACCATGCCTTCCTTACAATATGCAAAGGAAAGTCAGTGTTATAACATAAAGGATCAAGTGGCTGAGTTAGCTCTCCTCCCCACGTTGGACAGCACGGAGTAAGGCGCCCCTGTAGACAGGATGACACACACTTGCTCAGGGTATTAAAAAAAAGGCAGTTCAAAACGTGGGTCGAGGCCCACTTGGCCTTCCACGGTAAAACCACTTATTTCCATTTCACCAAAAGTTCTTTCTCAGTTCAGCAAAAGTTCACGTAGGTCTCCCTCTGTCAGGCTCTGACCTCTCGAGACATGAATAGTTCACGTAGGTCTCCCTCAGTCGGGCTCAGATTTCTCAATATAAAGTACCTGATTCAACTTAGCTCTCCCTCAGTCGGCTCAAACCTCGCAATCAAAGCACTTGCAGGGGTTCCCGTCCACAAGCTTAATTCACATTCGTTAGGAGTTCCCTTCCCTTAATTTATTTCCTATTCCCGGTCTCCCTCAGTCAGGCTCAGACCTTTCACTGATGTCAAAGACTTTTGAATGTGCAAGGCCTATTCCATAGACCTCCACAGGATCACTTCGACTTTAAATTCAGCTCTTCCTAATCTTATTTGCCCCAGTGTCTCATGGTCTTGGTAGTTCCATAACATACATTCAGAAAAGTTCAAAGAAATCTTTCTCTTAAAGCAATCACCTTTTAACTTCCCCTTTCGATGGGATTAATCTTGACCATTGCTCATTTCGTAGTTCATTCGCTGTGTTGTATTACAACAAGACATCAAACATTTTGTGTAGATTTTCGAGTGGGCTATTTCCTTTCACCGACCACTCTGCTACTCTTTATCACTGGCTTCACAGTTATCTGTAACTTTTAAAGTTCACTACTCGTTTGCTTTCTTTCGCATCTCATCAGCACACACACAACCTTCAATCGTGAGATACATTGTTGCGGCTTCAATCTTTCCTTGACACAAACTGGCATTTAATATCCTTTGCTAACTCACCGGTTGCGTGCATTCCTTTCTTGTCTTTGCGGCTTTGATTCAGGAGCCAAGGTTGATACCAAAGGCTTGGCCTTGCCTCCCTAACTCTGCCGTTCACCCGGGAGGTTCGCTGCCATCCTTGAAACACAATGCTGGCTTCTTATTGTCTGGGATTTCGCTTCCTCTGCGTTGCCTTCATGGTTTCTTGGAGGCAACGACCACCTACAGGGATTTTCAGGGTTTCCCTATCCTTCGCTCTTGTCCCTCGACCGGTCGTCCTTCTCCAATGGCTTTGCCTTTGCCCCAGAAGATCTGCTCCTTCTCGTGTCACACCTTGCTCAGAGTGGGTCTCTATGTTCTGCCTTTTATCCATGTGGAGGGAGCTAATGGGTATCAGATGTATGTGATTAAGGTCAAGTGCCTGACTTTGCCTGACCTTATTAACGGGATATGTCCAATGAGCTATGCAAGTGTTGGCCTCTTTACTCTCAATCCTCCTATTCCTCTGCCCAGTGTTTGTGTAGAAAGGGGGGAGTTGGAACGTTGGAGAATCCTATAAAATGGGATGGGTTATGGGCACAGGAAATGGGGGGGGGGATATCATTTCACCATCGGATGCCTCACCCCCAATCCCAGAATATCCCCGACCCAGGTGATCCTACTGTACTAGGCCACTCGCAGGGTCTGGATCCAAAGACGATAGCCGTTCCCTGGCCACCTGAGTGAGAGAGAGAGATCCCCGGGGACTAGCAAGTGAGATAGCCTTTGGTTTCTCACGGGGTGTTCAACTGAAGCTAAGTGCTGCACTTACTGTTCCTGTCCCTATGCTCCTAGACATCAGATCCCAGATAGAGTTTATGTCCAGTCCAGCATATAATGGGCTAAAGGCCCTCACATTGGCGATGGGGTCGAACATAGCAGGCCATCACCTTCTGCATATACAGGGCTAGCATTCAGACACTCATCAGAATGCCACAGCCCTGAAGATCCCCTTTGAGGGGCAAATACTGTTCGGTGACACCCTGGAGGACAAGGTACACAGACACTCATCAGAATGCCACAGCCCTGAAGATCCCCTTTGAGGGGCAAATACTGTTCGGTGACACCCTGGAGGACAAGGTACACAGGGTCTTTAAAATTGACAAACTTGTTGTGAAGTTGAGGGAAAAGTTGGACTCGAAAACCAAGTCCTTGTAGTCTGCCAAAAGACACAGCAAGCAGACATCAAGCTAAGCCTCCCATAGACATTCTGGGGGCTACAAACAGAACAGATCCCAGAGGAGTAGAAGCCCTCCATCACCCCCCTTAATCTCAGAAATCCTGACACCAGGCCAGTTGGGAGCCACCACAAGTGTGCTGGAAAGGCACAGATTTATGAGGGACACTTGGGTCAACAGACTGGCTCAATGGGGGTATAAACAAGAATTCTGCTCTGCTCCGAGACCCTCAGGATAATTCATGCTCCCTTGCCCAGAGTTTAATACTACAAGAAAGCGATGCCTGGGCAGAAACCAGCTCAGGACACTAACGCTCTCTTCCCAAACCTTTGACCCAATGGTTCCAGTAAGTTAACAAAAAAACTAGTCAGGGTCTTAGCCCTGTATGCAAAAACAACTTCAAATTCACAAAAAGAGAAATGAAAGATTCAACAATGATGTGTCATACATATACACAAACTATAGCTCATAGCTGCAATGTGATCAATCTAAACAAATATTTAACAAAAGTAAAGGCAATAATGTTTAAGTCCAACAACATTCAACAAGCAATTAGGGCAATGTACATGTTTTGGGGCCTCAATGCCCCATCATCAGGGAAGCACCCTCTATTAATCTGGAAATCATAAAAGAAAATGAATTAATATTTTCATATAGCTATATGTAACAGGTCAAGATCAACAATTATCAAAAACAATGCATCAGGAAAAAGAGATTGAAAAAGTTCTCAACTTTAGCCGTGTGCCTCTGTACTCGGAGTCCAGAAGAGAGCCACCAGGAGGCTGCTCAAGAGAGAGAGGGGGGATGTCATTCCCGCCCTAGTATTCCTAGTTCTAGCCATCTGGGAAGCAACAATTGATTATAGACTTGAAGAGGCTCTTTCCATAACTGCACCTCATTTCAAGATGGAATGTGTTCATGTCTTCAGCAAGTGGTTCCCTTGATTCAAGACTGGGGTTTCCTGGCATCCTTATACCTTCAGGATGCATACTTTCACATACCGATTTGGAAGGGACATGTTGCTGTTGGAAAGAGGCATTTTCAGTTCATGGCCCTCTGACTTGCTTTTATGAAGGTCCTAGGCTGATAGTAGCCATGCTCCACTCAAAGGGGTCTGAGGTCTTCCCCTAGCTGGATGACGTGCTGGTCAACGCATCAACACAAGACTTACCGACCCAACACTTGGACCGTACTTTCAGGACCCTAGAGTTGTTATAGTTTATGCTCAACAGAAAGAAGTTCCAGCAGCTTCCCTCTCAAGATTTCCAGTTCAACGTTGTGAGATTGTGGACAGCAGGAGGGAAAGTGATGCTCCCAGAAGACAGTCAGTCAGATTGCAAGTAGCCCTTAAAGACCTCTTGTCTAGACCACTGGGGACTGAAAGCAAGTTTCTGCATGTCCCGGGCACGTGGCCTCATGCATTTTACTAGTGCCTTGGATGTGGCTGCCTATGAGACCCTTGCTGTCACATCTCCACAAGTATTTGAAGGAAGGTTCTCAGGACTGTGAAGCGCTTGTCGTGATCGCTCCAAGACTATTTGCAATAGTGGTTGCAGTTGGACTGTCTCCTGAAGGGCTTTCCTTTGAGTTAGACCCTGCTGACCATTGTTATTGCCAATGCCAGAAAGATGGCTTGGGGAGTGGTGGTCGTAGATCAGACACAATAGGAAAATTGGACAGTTCGGGAGGCAACCCACTCTTTTAATTGGAGGGAGTTGGTGGCAGCCTCTCACCCCATACAGTTTTTCTCCACATTATTTAGGGGCAAAGCTGTGCAGCTTCAGCCAGACAACAAGTGGGGGGGGTATCTCGCACCAAAACCCTGTGACATCTGGTCAAAGATCTGGAAGACTGGACAGAGGAGAACCTTCTATCCATAAAGGCACTGCACGTCCAGGAATCAGACAATTTCGGAGTGGACAAACTGAGCAGAGGTTTTCCTTCTGCAGAATGGGAACTCCAGGAGAAAGCATAGAGAGTGAATGTGATGGCTATACCCCAGACAGAAGGCCCATTGTATGCTTTGCCTCTCCTCTCATTGATCCCAAAAGACGTTCTTCAGACCAGGGAGTCGGTGGCAGGGGTCATTTCGGTAGGCCTTCTCGGGCCTTGTAGGGGCTGGTACATTCTAAGCAACTGGCTGTCACCCTAGAGTTTCTTCTTCCAAGCTATTCACTTCCCACTAAAAAGATTCACAGAAGGGCAGGGCCTGTCCATTCCTGTGTTCACCCTGCAGTGCTGCTATTAAAGATTGACCTTACCATCCGCACGCGAGATTCAAGCCAGTATCTTTCTGCGATAGTTTTGGTGGCATGACTCAGATTCATTGGTTATGGGCATCTCCAAGGATTTGCAGATGAGACTCTCAGTAACACTGAGGGCCCACAGAAGAAGGTAAGATGCTTTGTCTTAATGGGTTTTTGCTAAAGTGAATGCCCGTGCATCTGGAAACTTTTGGTCAACTAAAGAATAAGCTGGCTTTATTTAGAGGACGGTTCACTAAAAATGTAAGATTATAATTGTATTTCTTTATTGTGTATGTCACTGGTAAATGTTATTCTTGATCTGATCACAAAGAACACCTCGTAGAAACCCTTTCTGGTCATGGGGCTGCCGAATGTCAGTAGTAGAAGCACTTGCATCCATATGCACAGGCCTCCAGATAAGCATTGCACCAGGCCTTTTCACTCATTAAAATCTTGCAAATACGACCGATTTTATCTTTCTGTGCACATTTATTTACACACTATTGGAGAGGAGAGAGAGGGCAAGTGACTTGACAGAAAACACAGCATCTTGATTGTTATCTGCCTGGATGAAATCGCAGGCCAGTAGGGACGCAGTCTGAAAACAAGACATTTGCTCTCTTAACTGTGTGCAACAAGCTTTTCTGAAAGACACAGCAGACAGCGATATAACACATGGTTCCTGTTGGTTGAGTTCTGCTGTGTTGTGTATGTTGATGCTCATGGAGAGAGATATGCATGCATATTTATTTTGCTTGCATGTTAGGATCCTGTCAGTGATAAGATTGAAAACTTAGCAACAATTGGGAAGTATCCTTTGTAACAAAGAAATTACTTTATTTAGTTAATACTCCACGCTTGCTTTGCACTGAAGTATTTTTCTGAGTTCTGGCATAGTGTGCATTTATCATCAGGCTGCACCTATGTGGTGTGGTCATAGACATTAGTGTGTAGGAGAAGTCTTTCCACAAATACAATGCAATGTTTGAAGCCAGACATCTTTGCTACACAACTGTTTTCTTTCTAATGTGTTCTATTCATTTTCAAGTTTATTCTTGCCATTGCACCAATCACAGTTTTCACAGCCTCTTTTAGAACTTCAAGACTACAATGCAAACATTCAAACCCTGACCCTCCGACTTATGCAAGCGCTCTTACAAAAATGATGGTTAGGTATTTAACTATGTGTAGTGAGTCATACAGTCTTCCTTCAACTTCTAAGCACTGTGATTATTATTGCCTCAGTCAATAATTCACCGACCTCTGAAGGGTGCACGACTAACTGCTCAGCAAACATTTGACCATGAGATGCGTTACATGCAAGGGAAGCTCAGAATGTTAGTTCTCATCTTTTTTCTACTGCTGAGAGGGTGCTTGTGCTACTGTACTCTGTGCTTTACCCGTTGGTTGTTAGCAAAACCTGCTTTTCTGTCACATTGTGGACCGCTATCACGTGAGAATGTTTCCATACAACTCTTTGTCTGGCGGACACATACTTTTTACTCTCTTGCAAAGGAGAAACATCATTTTGACTCCCTTGAAATTGCATCTACTCTCAAAGTTTAAAAATACAGAGTAAAATACTCCCACCTCAAAATCTTATATGGAGCACTGCAAATACAACTTTTAAGGGGGCATCGTAAGTGTAGCTAGTCAGTTTTATTGTATGAACGATTCTTGAATCAATGTAAAAAAAAGAGGTCCATGCAAAATTCAAAATCCCCAGACAAACGTACCTCTTTCATGAGTCAAAACATAACCAAGACCAGGTTGTTGCACAGGGCAGGTGGCAGAGAATACCATAAACGTGCAAAAAAAGTGACAGTGTGAGTTTGTTTTCTGTCCACCCTTACCAAACCAAAGTCCAGTATGAAGCCATAGACCCACGTATTCAGGAAGTGTGGCTTTGGAGAAGCCTTTATTTCATTTTCACAGGTTGCCGTAGTTCCATGTTTGTCGCAGGAGTTGCCAGTGACAGAGACACATGACTAGCCCTTTTACTATTTCTACATTTCTCTCTTTCTATCTTTTCATTGAACTCTAATCAGGCTTATCTTTTTTCAGCCTTATGTGTGTGAGTGTTTAACCATTGACTCATTCCCTACCCTGTGTCTGAACCACTTATGGTGTTAATTATGGGCATAAACCATCTCTGAATGCTTCTGCGTGGGACATGGTTACTGAGTGGATGGTGTTTATGTTGGGTATAAACTGTGTCTCGATAGTTCTGTGTGGGGCATGGTTCCTGAGTGGTAGTCAGGAGCCGTATTGGGTCTAACGGTTACCAGTCAATTGGTCGAAAACATTTGGTCGACAGGACAACTGGTCGACACCATTTGGTCGAATGCCAAATGGTCGATTTTTTTTTTTTTTTAACCCCTTTTTTGGTTTTTTTTGGGGGGGTCCCCCCCCCAACCCCCTTTTTTTCTTTTTTCTTTTTTCCCCCACACGACCAATTGACTGGACACCGGGTCTCTAACAGCATCTCTGCACTATAGCGAAGGTAACTGCAAAGAGCAGCACAGACTTCCTTTCAAACAAATCAGTGTCTTATCTTTGTGAGAATGGGAACAGATCATTTAAAGCAAGTGCCACTTCCCCGTAAAGGAGGTCCAGCTTTTATCATGTACACAACTTATTCACCCAAGACCTTTACATTTCTACCTAAAAGGTGCTATTTTACACTTTGTGAGATCTGTGACGAATCCCCAGATGTCGTCACATCTCCCCTAGGGGGAGCCCCTTCCCATGTGGCCAGAGAGGTGAGGCTACTTCCTGATAGTACCCCTGAGGGTGGTACTCAGCGGGTGGATCTCATGGGGAGGGAAGCCCCTATGGGATTAGTGACAACCTAGGGAGAACATGGTATACCCATAACTCACCTAACCCTAAAACACCTTCCTACCCCATACCACCAACACTTTCCCTAGTGTTCCTATATGTTATCGTAATACTGAAAGTATAGGAAGTCCTGGGACGAGGAAGAGTGTGGACTACTCAAGGAAAGTGCATTCTATAAGAACTGGGACAAACGAGAGACCAATGGACTCACTGGAAGTCCCAAGATCAGTACTGGAAAAAGGGCAGAAGCATAGAGAGCACTGATGAGAACTGTAATGAACGGTCTAGTGTTTACTGAAACCTGATTGGGCAAAAGCAGTTTAAAACTGAAGAGGGAAAGCAGGACAGGGAGGGAGGCCCTCCCAGGAGGTTCCGTGAGCCAGGAGGACATCTGGCTTGGACCAGAACGAAGACGGTAGCCAGAGATGTGAGGGCCTCCCAAGAGGTCTGAAAGTGGCAAACAGACCAGAGAGCTGGAGGAATGGAAGCCATATGGAAACAAGCCCCTGACCCACGCGGTAATGGAGAGGGCCTCCAGCTGCCCTGCCTCGACCGCTCCGCAGAGAGCACAGAGCCTGCAAGAGAGGAAGAACGTGGGAAACCAAACAGAGCTGCAGAAGCGCTCTGCACCTGCAGAGAAGACCCAACAATGAAACTGAAGGTACCAGGGTTGTTATGGGAATGCGAAAGAGGTGCTGCAAGCCCGGGAATTAGGGTCTGGGACCCATACACAAGTGCAGAGACTGCCTTAAGCCAACTGAACCAGGAAAATACCTGGCAGGTTAGTGAACCAGGTATACCAGATACAATTTACAGAACACCAAGAAGGGTCTGGGACCCACCACCATGAAACAAGAAGGACATCACTAACCCTCTCGTTCATCACAGTACATGGCAGGATTAATGTATTTATTTATTAGCATTTATAGAGCGCGCAACAGCCCTTAGGCATTGTGGTGCTTGTTACAGAGGCGATATATGCTGGTTACAAAAATACAAGACAGAAGATTTAAAGTTAAAGAGGTTTTGCGTGAACAACAGGACTTGGTTACATGTTCCTTTTGCAAATCACAGCGTGAGCATAAACATAGCTTAGTTACAGTGCAGGACGTAGATGGGCTGAGGGAGGTGGCAAGGTGGCATGGGGGTCACGTAAGGGCTAGTTGAACAGGGTGTTTTTGAGAGCTTTGCGAAAGGTTGAGAGCGAAGGTTCAGCTCTGAGGGCATTTGGTAGTGCGTTCCAAAGTTTGGGAGAAATGTGTGGGAAGCTAATGCCTCCTGCTTTCATTCTTTTGATGGGAGGGACGCAGAGTTGACTGGTGTGGGGACTTCTTTTTGGGCGTGGGGCAAGGTCTCTGGTAATAGTATCTGCCAAGAAAGATGGAGCAGTGAGATGAATGCATTTGTGCGTCAGGCTGAGTATCTTGAAGTTGATCCTATCTTTTACTGGGAGCCAATGGGCTGCACGTCTAGCCTGGGTGATGTGGTCCCTTTTAGGGATTCTGAGGGCTGCTCAGAGCACGTTGTTTTGCACTGTTTGTAGTTTGTGGAGGTTAAGATTAGAGGTGCCTGCAAGGAGGGCGTTACAATAGTCTAGTTTCCCTCCTATTGTGGTTCGTGCTATGGAAAGGCAGTTTTGGGTGGTTAGAAAAGGTTTTATGGCATTTAGGAGTTTGGTGGTGTGGGCGGATGCTGACGCAATGTCATTGACCTGTCGAGTCATCAAGAAGGTCAAGTCAAGATAGACTCCTAGTGTTTTGACAGTGTTGGAGACAGGTATGATGGAATTGTCAATGGTGAAGTTTTCATATTTTGGATCCAGCGTGGGTAGCATTTCCCTGGGGCATAGGAGGATAATCTCCGTTTTATCCCCATTTAATCAGAGTCCATTGGTTGCCATCCAAGTTTGAATGGTGGTGTAGATTTGAAGGAGGCCTGTTGGCTCCTGATCGTAGGAGCCAGTGAGGGGGAGGAGTACTCGTGTCTCATCGGCATAGTTCGTGTAGGTGATGCCGAGCGAGTCAAGTTTGTCAAAGAGAGGTTTTGTGAAAAGATTGTAAAGGGTGGGTGCTGTGCAAGAACCCTGTGACACTCCGCAATGGATGGTGGTGGGGGGAGAATTTTCCTGATCGGAGTACACCTTCATGGCTCTGCCTTCTAGAAATGAGGTTATCCATGAAGTGGCTTTATTAGAGAATTGGGCTGCGTTGGAGAGATGGGAAGTCAGAATGTTGTGATCAACCAGATCAAACGTGGGGGAGACATCCAGGAGTAACTGTAATGCAGGTTTGCATTTGTCCATTATCTTGGTGATTTGGTTTTTCAAATCAAGAAGGGCAGTTTCTGTGCTGTGGCCTCTGCGAAAGCCTGATTGTCTTTTGCCTAATATGGAGTTAGTTTCGAGGTAAAGTTGGATTTGGGAGTGGGCGGCTTGATCCAGAATTCTAAGGAGGAAGGGAACTGTGGTGATTGGACAGTAATTGTTAGGGAAGGCGGGGTCTAAGGGCGGCTTCTTTAAGAGTGGGCGAACCCAAGGCTCTTTTAGGCTATGTGAGACCGTGCCCGTAGAGAAGGAAGCATTGATGAATGCTGTGATGATAGGGGCAATGCGTCAGAGCATTGCTTGATGATGGCTGCAGGGCAGATGTCTCCTTTGCAAGTGGAAGGTTTGATATGGAGGAGCAGATCTGCTACTTCCGAATCTGTGACTTCCCTGAATGAGAATAGTGGGGTGTTGGGGTGAGGGGTGGGCGATGCAGTGGATCGTATATTGTCTTGCTTGGATAGAGCTTTGCGTTGTGCCTGAATTTTTTCTTAGAGAAGATTGATTTTATTCAGGAGAGCTGCCTGAATGTTAGAACACCATGCTTCATCTTTGATGATTTCTTCAGGGCTGGAGGGAGAGGAGATGAGATCTTTAAAGATTGCGAACATTTCTTTGGATTTAGAGTTGGTTGAGGCGATTCTGTGGTTAAGGGATTCTGATTTGGCTTTGAATATAGCTTTCTTGTAAGTCATGGCGATGTTTTTGAATTCAGTTAGAATGGAGGGGTTGGGTGATGATTGCCATTTAGCTAAGGCCAGGCGTTTGTTGGCACGTAGAGTAGATAGCTCATCCGTGAACCAGGGATTAGCATGCATTGATTTTTTTTTCCTTTTTATTTTCAAGAGGAGCTATGGACTCGATGGCTTTGGTAAGGGTGTTCGAGTAGATGTTTGCAAGAATGTCGGGGTTGTTAGTAAACAGGGGTTTAAGTTCTGGGATGTCAAGAAGAGGGAGGAGGCTGGTTTTGATACATTCTTTTTGGGCTTCTGACTTTGGCTGCAGTGGCGTAGGAGAGCACTTTGGGGGGAGGTCTGGTAGGAATAGTGAATTGAATGCAGTGGTGATCTGTCCAGGGGTGTGGTGCTATGTTGGTGACGGCAGAAGAGCAGTTGTGGTCTGCAATCCAGTCTAGGGTGCGACCTTTAGAGTGAGTTGGCTCCGAGATTCTATGGCAGAATCCTAAATCCGAGAGCTCTTTGGCGAATGCAGTGGAAGCTTTGTCCTTAGGGTTGAGCAGGCCTAAATTGAGGTCTCCGAGTAGAATAGTTTTAGGGGTACTTTTTAGGTTGTTTCCTAAGATGTGGAGGAGTTGTTTTTGGTAGTGTGGGGCAGTACCAGGCTGTCTGTAAGTGATCACGATATTTATGGTGTAAGAGGGAGATAGCGTTAGCTTGGCGGTAAGGTGGTCAGTGTTATTTTCCTACTGTTAGTTGCAGAGTCTGATGGCAAGTGTCTCTTTGGAGATAAGAGCCACGCCTCCGCCTTTAGATGTCTTACGATCCTGTCTAGGATGATGTATCCTGAGGGGAGGGCTAGTGAGATGGCTGGGCCTGAGCTTTCATGAAGCCACGTTTCTGTGACTGCCAGTATCTCAAGGTCATGCAGTGTGATCAGGTCGTTCATCTCAAGAGCTTGGGCAGGGAGCGAGAGAGCATTGATGAGAGCACATTTGATGGTTGTATTGGTTGGAGTCATTTTAGGGGATGGGGAAGAGGGTTGGAGGAAGGGCATGTGGGATGGGCTGAAGTAAGTCTCAGAGGAGGGGTGTGTTTGGTGCTGGTGGGCGAGCAGGAGGGGAGGCTGCGCAGCATAGGTGCGAGAGCTAAGGCGAAGGTTTCTGAGATGTATGGTGATAGGAGTGCATGGGTGTGGATCAAGCTCTGTGCGGGTCCTGAGCCTGATGCATCTAGATTGTAGCAGGGTTTGAGCTTCTAGTTTGGTCATGTGGTGGCCAGGTGTTTTGATCGTTGGGGTGGTTGAGGTAGTTATGTGCAGTAGTGTGAGTGTGAGTCGAAGAATGGCAGCATGATGGTGGAGAGTCAATAGGTGAGTAGAGTGAGAGTTATGGCCAGTGAGGGGAGTTGAGGGGTGAGTGAGTTGAGTGTGAGTTGGCGTGTTTGTGAGAGGGCTGGTTTGTGGGTGGTGGGGAGATACATTTGAACAGTGGACTGTCCAGTGGGATGTGCACAAATTAAGCAGTTCCGTCACAGCACCTGGTGCAGATGGTGCACACAATACAAGGAGCTATGCAACAAATTAGGCAGATTCGTCATAGTATCCGCAGCAAATAGAGCAAAGAATACAATGAGCTGTGCAACAGAATAGCTGTGCAGTAAATTGGGCAGTTCCGTTACAGCACCTGGGGCAGACGGAGCACACAATACAAGGATTTAGGCAACAGATTAGGCAGCACATTAGGCAGATTAGCTATGCAACAATTTAGGCAGATAAAGAACAGCTGGTAGTGAAGAACGTCTGCAACATGAAGAGCCGAGTATCCAATGGCTCTGGGACCCGTACCCTTTTAGGAAGAATAAGTCAAATCATCTTCGCAGCCACAGTGCCTGGCAGGATAGTGAACCAGGTCTTACGGCAGAAGGAAAAGAGAATAACATGTGCCTGGTACCCACACCCATAAGACTGGGAATGAGTGTGAACTTTTGAAATGCAAACCAAACGAGGCGAAGGGAGTCATTCCCCCTAGCCTTGGTGACTATGAAGCCAAAGAGACACCAGGAGAAGGAGGATATACCTCCCGGTGTTGTGCAAAACCAAGCAGAAGTAGTTCAGGGGAAGAGAATAATTCTCCTGGCACTCTGTAGGCATTCAGAGTAAACTACTTGGAGAAGGAAGGCATTCTCCAGGACCCCCAATTGTCAAGAAAACTATGGCCAACAAGGTTGTGATATTTGCACTTGAACTCTGCTTTTTTAACTGAAACTGAGAACTGGAACTTTGTTTAGTATTACTGGAAAAGAACTGAGATCTGGGGAAGGGAGCCATTCCCTCAGGGAGTAGTCTCGACCATCAAACGATAAACAAAACAGTCCTAGTGGAGTCTGTCAAACCAAAATGGCCTATGCTAACAAAAACCTAATGCCTGCCCTATCTACTGTACAAAAAAGTGTAAAAAGGAGAAATGTATGCAGAGGATAAATCAGTGTTAAGAAATAATAAAGGTAGTTGAACCAGCTCTCCTCCTCACGTTAAACCTCATGGAGTAAGTCTGTCCTCGTCGGCAGGATGACACATTCTGGCTCGGTTTCTAACACTCTAAGCAGTTCCAAACTATGGATTGAGGCATGCCTGGCCTTACATCTTAAAGTCTGTACGTTGGAATAGAATTTTGGAAGTCAAGTAAAAGTTCACAATGGTCCTCCTCTGCTGGGCTGAGACCTTACAACAAGGAAGGAATAATTGTACCTACCCGGATTCCTTCAATACACCTGTTTTACCTGGAAAGAAACCTGGGAAAGAAACCTGAGGCTGTCAATACAACAGTTCTGTACCCCTTCCCTGATGTTGACAAACTTGCAAAAATTCTATCTTGTATTCCTGCAACTACCACCCACTTAACAGTAATAAATCTATGCCCTGCATTCTTTTTTATAACTGTACATCTTGTTATGTCAATATTATTTGCTTTTGCTTATAGAAATCTGGTATATTGTGCCCCTTGTTTATCACAATGGTATGTGTAAAGTCTGCCACTCTTTTCTCAGATTTTAAAATGAGATCTTGATTTGCTTGTGTTCAAATGGGGGGTCATTTTGATTAAGTATGTTGATGACCTTTTTTTGGTGTGCCTGTTGGAAGCTTGGAAAGAAAATTCTCTCGATTTATTGATGCCTCCTACTTTGAAAGTACATAAAGTCTCTAAAGAAAAGATTCAACTGTGTCAGACCCAAACCCATTTTCCTGGCCATGATATCTTCACTGGGAGGAGAATCTGCAAATCGAATGTTCTGATTTTGCAAGTACCCAAACCCGAAAGTAGGTGAGAGTATTTCTTGGATTGGCTGGCTATTGCCACCAATGGACAATGTGCTGTGCTTCAATTCTTTTTGTCACATGAAATGTATTGAACCTTTTCCGTAAACAATACATATTAGCAAAAGGCAATGGCAAGAAAAAAAAGAAAACACCCAACACTACTCCTACCTCCCCACCCTCTCCCACCCCCCGCTCATATACAACCGTATCCATGAGGACAGTGGAGAGTCAATCATTGTACACACATCGGGACCGAACAAGCTATTAATGCTGACAATAGGGACTTGTATCATCAAAATCTTGGAGAACCTCAAGCAGAGTCGGAAGAAGATCATACAGCAGAAGCCCTTCGTACATCACATGCCTTAAAGTCTCATTGATTCACAGTCTTCGTGGAGCAGCACTACCATCCAATCTTGCAAAAATTAGGTCCTTGTGCCTTGCGTGAGAGCTGAAAGTTTTTAATATGTAAATATCCCTAGAGTTTAGCCAGCCATTCTGATTTGGAAGGCACCCCACCACTTTTCCACCTTTGGGCCAGAGTGAGCCTCCCAGCATGTAACATGGCCTGAACCACCCTCGGGAGAACAGACGCATCCGAATCCGGGACCGGTACACCAAAGAGAAAAACAAGGGGCTGTTGGGGGGGGGGGGAGGTCGGCGCCATAGAACTGCTTGATCCAGCCCCGAAGCTCTGACCAAAATATCTGGATCACGGGGCATCCCCACCAGAGGTGAAACCAGGATCCAAGCTGACCACAACCTCTCGGGCACAACGGAGGAGTACCCGGATACATTTTAGCGAGTTTAACTGGTGGGAGGTGCCATGAATGCAGGATCTTGAAGTTGTGTTCCATCGCCGCCGTGTAGAGGGAACCAGAAAAGAGAACCTTAAAGATGGACGACCAAGTACAGTCATCTATTTCCCCCTCTACCCATCTCTCCCACTGCTTCTTGAAGATCTGCCTAGGCTCCACTTCTGCTGTAACTAGGCCTCTATAGATTTTGGAGAGGGATCCCTTCCTCGATTTGGAGTCCGTAAACACTCGTTCAAAGGGTATGAGGGGACGGGTTAGATCATCCACCCACCGGGGATCTGTCATGATCCCCTTCACTCGGATGTAGTCAAAAATCGAGATCGGTACATCTCCTAGTGCCTCCACTAGACTATCATAGTCGATGAATACTCCCTGCCGAAACAGCTGAGCCGCCCGCTCAAGTCCCCCATCCGACCATCTCTGAGTCCCACGGAGATTCCTACTGCCCAACTCAAACAGGGGAGCCCACACCGAGGACATGGGGGAGGGCCAGGAGGAAAGACTTTTGTTCTCCTTGTTATTTCTCCAGAGCAACCACAATACCGACAGAGTGGGGTGCCTTCGAATTGGGCTTGGAGGATTTATACCCACGGCCCACAGAAGATCTCTAACGTTTCTAGGGTGCACCTGGGGGTCCTCAATGTACGACCAATAGGACCGCATCTTGTCTTGAAAGTGCTCCAAGAACACTCTTAGCTGAGCTGCCTTGTGATAAAGTCAGAAATCGAGTAGGCCAAATCCGCCATAAGATTTAGGAAGGGTTAAAGTCCCATGACCAACCCTTGGTCTTTTCCATTTCCAAATAAATCGGAGTATCTCTGAATGGATGGATTTAAAAAACGAGTCTGGAATAATAATAGTGAGAGGGGAGAAAAGATAAAGCAGCCGAGGTAGTGTATTCATTTTAACTGACATCATCCGGCCGAACTAAGAGAGTGTGAGGGGGGGTCCAACACCAGAGATCTGAGGCAATTTGAGCCAGAATGGGGGGGGAACTTAACTTCAAAAAGGCGAGTCAGGTCTCTCGGGAGCAGCACTCCGAAATAGGGGGTAACCGCCCGCTCAATCCTAAATCCCTCCCATGAGTCCCTCCCCCCCCACCATCGAATCAGTGTTGCTGATAGGCATCAAACACGATTTCGATAGATTGATTTTCAACCCAGAGAATGATCCGAAGGCGCGAATCAGGGTGAGTAGGTTAGGGAGCGATTGAGGGAGATTGGTTATGTAGGCCGGGATGTCATCTGCAAAAAGCGACCGCTTGAAATCTAGGTCCCCACAGCGGACCCACGATATTCCCTGATGAGCCCTTATCGCTATGGCTAGGGGCTCCATTGCCAGAGCATATATTAGTGGCGAGATTGGACACCCCTGCCGGGTTCCTTTAAATAGGGATAACGGAGCCGAAGTCACCCCATTAACACCACCCTGGCCGACGGGCCATTGTACAAGGCTGCGATCCACCTACAAAATCTCTCCCCGAGTCCCATCTTCCAAAGGACCTTGGTCATATAAGCCCACTCGATCCGGTCAAAGGCCTTCTCTGAGTCCAGGCACAACGGATAATCCTCCTCCCCCGAAAGGGCAACCTCGTGCATCAAGACCAGCGTTTTCCTGACGTTATCTCCTCCCTGCCTCCCCGAGATTAACCCCACCTGGTCGCCATGAACCAACGACGGGAGAAGATGGGCTAGCCTATTTGCTAAAAGTTTGGCCAATATCTTCACATCCGTGTTAAGCAGGGAGATGGGGCGGTAGGACTGGCGCTGCCTCGGATCCTTCCCTTACTTAGGGATAACGACAATACGGGCAGAGAGCATTGTTTGAGGGAGCCGCCCCGACTCCAGGACACCATTAAAAATCCTAGACAAGAATGGGGCAAGGGCATGGCAATATGACTTCTAAAAGAAGACCGTGAATCCATCATCCCCGGGGTGGTACCTGATTTAATCGAACTTATAGTGTTGATCACCTCGTGGGGAGAGATAGGACTCTCCAAGGGGTCAGCTGATTCAGGAGGAAGGCGTGGAATTGGCAAGGCTTCTAAGAAATTGTCTGTCAACCCCCAATCCCTTATATTCTGTTCTATACAGGAGCTCGTAGTACCAGCAAAATTGCTCAGATAAGCCAGGGTCGTCCCGGCAGCACCCCCCATCAGCAAGGATGAACGAGTTCACCCGCCTACTCTCCCTGAACTCCCGAAGCCTCCATGCCAATAATTTCTCAGCTTTTTCCCCCTTCTCCATGTACTTTTGTTTAAGGAAGGACAGTTTCCTTTCGGTTTGCCCCACAAGGAGAGACGCAAGCTTCGATTTAAACTGCTGAAGCTCAGCCCACTTCTCCAGAAACAACTGGGACCTTAATTTGCCCCCCAATTGAATAGCCTCGATTTTATCCTTAAGGAGCCTCTCCTCTTTACCCCTCTCCCATTTCCTCGCCGCTCCCATCCCTATGAGAACACCCCTGATCATGGCCTTGAAGGCCTCCCAGACCCCTTCCAAGCTCACCTGCCCATCATCTTTGAGTACGAAGAACTCTCTTATGGCAGCTAGAATAGACTGGGCTAGCTCCTTGTCCTTCAACAGGAGATTGTTGCAAGTCCACCTCCCAGGCCCTGGCACTCTAAGGGGGTCCCTAATTGAACCTTCACCATGTCGTGGTCAGACCACAGAGTCACCTCAACCTTTACTTCCGAGATTCTTTCATACAGCCCTTTATCAACAAAAATGTAGTCAATTCGGGAAAAAGACAAATGAGGTTTCGAAAAAAACGTGTATAATGGTTCCTGACCTTCTCGCTTCGAGTGGGAGTCTCTAAGCCCTAACTCTTCATTAGTGTTCTGGAAAGAGGCTGCCAGGCGCCTTTGCATTTGGGAGCCTCCCCCCGGGCGAATGGATAACCTGTCACTAGTCAAGTCAAGTACCATATTAAAATCTCCACCCACTATAAGCGCGCCCTTCGCAAACATGATTTTCATTTTAACCTCCGACCAGAAGCGATCCTGGGACTCATTAGGGGCGTAAATGGAGATCAATGTCACCCTGGCCCCTTTAATATCATCCTTTACCATCACATAACACCCCTCTGGGCCTCTACTCTGGGCTTTAGGGGAGAAGTAGGCCTTCTGGGATACAACTACTGCCATGCCTCTTTTCTTGACCTCAGATGAGGCATGAAAAACCTTTTGAATTGACCGAGCCTTCAGAGCGGGTTCCTTCCCTCTCACCCAGTGCGTTTCCTGAAGGAATAAGACATCAAGACTCAGCCTGTTGAACTCCTTCACTACCAGGGATCTCTTATAAGGTGAGTTAAGACCTTGTGTGTTGAGAGAGCCCAATGTCAGCAGATGACTACAATCAGCCATCAGTGTGATCAAGACTAAATAGCGATCCCCGGGGACACCGTCTCCCTTGGGAAGCCACTCCCGACTCACCCTCCAAAGGCCCCACAAAACTTAAGCCACCCACTAAGTTTTCAAAATTCCCAACGGTTGGATTGAAAAAACACACCCAGAACCCCACAACAAAACAGTCCCTCAACCTCACACCCCCCTCATTTCCGAGCGCCTGGATTAGCTGCGACATCGAGTTGCTGCTCAGCCAGGCCACCATTGGCCGCCTCCACCAGGGCCGCCAACAAGATAAACAGACGACATTCATCTGAGCCTCCCCTCGCAAAAAATAACATCTCACGCAACCTTCAGAACCCCATCTCACTTGAGCTGTCTTCCCGTGCTAAGGGCACTCTCCTATCAGGAATACAGAGACCGGGGTTCCCCCGGGTATTCCCGAGCCATTACTCCAAGTCACATGGACCCTCAGCACTTGTATCGGCACCCCAAGAAGCTCCACCCATTTCAACTTAAGTCAGTGGCTGGGACGGGGACGGCGGGGCCAGCTTTCTGTATTTCCTGTGGCCCCGGATGCGCCGTATTCCTACGAATTCTGAAGTCTCACGGTGGCCTTCGTCCTCTCCATTTTCACCCTCCTTGCTCGGCCTCGAAGAGGAGTCTCCCATAAGTTCACTCATCAACCTCTGAATGTCCGAATCTGTAACAAGGGAATATTTATATCCATCAACTTCGAAAGAGAGCAAAAACAGATGACCCCACCTGTATTGCACTCCCTTGGACTGCAGCTACTTAGTCAGAGGGTCACAGAGCCTCCAGCGTGAGAGGGTAAGTGCCGAAAGATCTTGATAAATCATGATTTTGGAGCCATCTCAGTCGACGGGCCCTTTCTTCGTGCTAGTTCCAGGATCTTTGTCTTCTCAGCATAATAGTGGAATTTTGCGAGGATACGTTTGGGTCCTCTAGCTCGTCTTTCTGCTCTGTGGGCCCTATCAATTGTTGGCTCACTGGTGTTGCCTCCGTCGAACAATTTACTTATAATTGCTTTGACCTTCTTCGCGACATCTGCCTGTGTCTCCCCTTCCTGCTCCGGTATACCGAGAAATCTTAAGTTGGAACGTCGCTCCCTGTTCTCTAGGTCATCCAAATTAAAAGTTACCTTCTCCTCCCTTCACTCCAACTCAGCCAGCCGCATGCCAAATTGCATCTCGAGGAGGTCGGTTGATGTTTGATTGTCCTCCAAGGCTTGAACTCGATCGTCTTCTGTGTCCAACTTCTTATCTAGGGAGTCAAGCCTTCTGCTGATGTCCGCTCTGAAATCTCGGATTTCATCCAAGAGAGCCACCATGCTTCGGCTCATTGATTGAGCCTCCAACTCTTCTGGGTGGCTCGATGCTTGCATGGTGCCCCCTTCCCTCGTTTGGCCAGGGGTACACCAGAACTTCTGTAAGGATAGTGACCAGTCCATCAAACCAGAAAGAAGGGGAAAGCGGCTCTGAAGAGCGAAGAGACGGGTGACCAGGGGAGTCCTACAGAGTTGGCTGATCAGATTGAAAGGGCGGAACCCTCCACACCAGGTATTTCCCACTACTCTTTGGATCCCTCCGCTGCTTCAGACCAGAGATAAAGAGATCGGGTCTCGGGTGTCCGGGACTCGGCCCATCGATCAGAGTCACTTAGCCGGTATTATACCACTCTTTGAGCCTTGTGGCAGGAGAGTGGAACAGCAACCTCTGCCGGGCGTACCACGGCTGATGCACCACAAGCTGTTCAAAGCCCAAACGTTCAACTGGACCCGCAGAGATAGGTATCACGCACACTAGTAGCAGCAGAGGGTGACAGCTCGCCGAAAGGTTCCAGGTTTGGGATCACTGCCAGACGGGCGGTCAGCCAGGGAGGAGGGTGGGAGCAAATACACAACCTCCTGTTGATTGCCACAGTGTTTGGGGGACAACCCCCCAGTCGGAGCTTTAGGCGAAAGATGGAAAGGCTCAGGCCGTCCCCAGTGGGCCTCTAGAAGCTTGGTTTGCGTCCTTGGTGGCAGCCCGCCACCACCGCCTCTGACTGGCCCCGCTCCGATAGTAAAGCCTTCCACTCAGGGGATTCTCCCCACAGTACGAGGTCTTCCACTAGAATGACCGCACTAATCGCCACTGCTCAACACTAAATGCCTCAGAGGGTAGGGGCAGCACTTCCTCACTCCGGGTGGGTACAGATGACCAATGCAAATCCCTGGTGTCCCTTGGCGAGGCACTCACGCATCTTTGCTGGCAGGGTGCCCCTCTCCACTCCTCGCTCCAGAGAGGGGGACCCCAATGTCAGCAGTCTGGAGGGGAGCCCACAGCGTTCCCAGCGTCTCCCTGGCCAACAGGCGTAGCAGATGCAGGGCTTTGGGGAAGCGCCACCCGTGCTCCTTCTCCTAACTACACCCTGGAAACGTTTCTGAATGCAAGGGAAGCGGGGACCTACTCACGGATCCCAGCATGCCAGAGTAGGGGGCGCTTCCTCAGGTGTATACTTGGACCTCCCCGAAGTTCTTCTGGTTTCCGTAGTCTGCGCCTCCTCTCCGCTGCAGCCTCCTCCCCGCCGCAAGATGACGTAGTCTCCTCAGGGACCGTACGGTCAGGGGCGCTGCTCGCACTCGGGCTCCCGGTGCTCTCAGTCTGGAGAGGCGCCTCGACCAGGGCCACTTCCAAATGATGTGGCCCGCGTCCCGCAACCCAGACGCGGGCTGCCTTAGGCGCTGAATACCACGGCTAGGTGTCAATGGTGCCGTGCTCCAGGGGAAAACCCCTCCCCCACCGTCATGCCGTAGGCCTCTGTGCCGGCTCCCTGGCCAAGGCAGCCTCCTCGCCAGACCCACTCACGGCCCGACTGTTGTCAAGGGTTTTGACCCATGTTGAATTATTAGACTGGGTAGATGTGGGGATGAGCTGTCGCCGCCCATCATTCTATCCCAGAACAAAACTAAATCAATAGACTGGGTGGATGTGGGGATGAGCTGTTGCCGCCCATCATTCCATCCCAGAACCAGGACAACCGCGTGGTTGTGCGTACACCAAAATGGTTGTCTAACCTGCCACCCACCAGTGCCAGCATGATGGACCGGAAGCGCCAGGGGTGAAAGGTGGTGTCAAAGGAAAAATAACAGTGTTAGACCAAAAGCGCCTTAAAATCACCTTTGTTTTCCTGAATGCAAGCTCAAAGTGCCTATTTCGAACATTGCAGGATATTCAAAAATCTTACTGAACACCAGCAGACATCTGGCAGAATGAAGTGTTGTGTGCATACAAAATCTGGGAAGATGAAGAGCCCAAAACAATGTTTATAACAAAACTGGCTGAGCTGTGGATGTCAGCAGCTTAATTGAAATTGGATTTAAAACCACTAAAATCAAAATGTTTAAATTAAATGAGTGACCTACTTTTGAGTGTCACATAGTTTGCAAATGTTAAATGTCATGGTTTTGAACTTAGAATCAGCATTCTAGCTGCATGTGTAAAAATTGTAAGTTTGATTTAAACTGGGAACAAACAGGACATTTAGCTGAAGCTAAACTTAAAGAAATTGAATTCTGCCTGACAACTACCCCCGACAGGAGTTGAACTGGCTCAACAACTCTTCCCAGGCCTGGCTGCATCCTGCTGCCCCCACCAAAAGGAGATCACACCTCTCTGATTGAATTAAGGGAGGGGTACCTGCAGACTGCAGGAAGTTGAACAAAGCCGTGTCCTGGGCTCAGGCAAATGTTATATTGTGGGGGTCGTAAAATGGCTTCCTCTTGGGAGAAACTGGGAGGGGCAGTGCCTGTGAGAGCCAGCTGAGCTTGGGGGAAGTGGATAAACCAGTTATTCCACCATGTGATGTGGGAAGCCACAACCCTTTTTGACCAGGGCATAATTTTAAAAAGATAGATAACTCATAGTGCGGACTGGTCAAAATTATATAAATAATATAATTATTCATGGGATTTTTCCGTGCACATTTTAAGAGGTGTTAGGACCCTGTGGTGTATTCTGGGGGGTTGCTAGCGGAAAATAGGGTCTTACTCCAAATGTCTGCCTGTTAAAAATCTGACACTTCATCAATTAATGTCCATACTCCTTGCGCACATTTGTGTAATTTTTGGTAAATGTCCAATATTGGTAAACCGACCAAAAAAGCGCAAAATGTTGTCATTTCTGAATCCCAGCTCGCAGGAACAATGGGGCGTGAACAGAGACCTGTCTTAATTCATCTGTAATATGTACATGTAATGTCAACCACTTGTGTATCTGGGAAATATGTATTTGAATCAAATATAGATTTGTGGGCAAATCGACCAGGGGAGGATCCTCGGACCATAAAACCTACAGCATCACTCTGATTCACATTTCCTTCCCCCCAATCAAGGGAGAGAGGAGGAATTGGCCAATGATAAGTGAGAGGGGCAGGTTTAGTTATGACCAACGCACACACCCACTTTCTAAAGACATAAAAAGGACCACTGAAAGACAGGCAGGACATTCACTTTCTTGCAGGACGCTTTGCCGGGAGACTCCAGACTTCAAATCCATCAACCTCCAGAGACCAGAGATCCAGAGAGACCAGAGATCCAGAGAGACCAGAGATCCAGAGAGACCAGAACTGTGCAGTGCTGAGAGCAGAACCAAAGACCAGACCGCTGTGAGCAGAACCGCCAGAAGTCCCGGTCAACCTGCTGACCAGATCGGTGACAAAGCCATTCCTGTCCAAAAGATAGTGTGAGTACTCTAGGACTGTGCTAGACTAATCTCTTAGTTTAAAATAATCTAATCCAAACTATTTTAGCCTATTAGAACTGCCTCCTAGAATCGTGTCATTCTGTCATTTTTAAAGCTGAAAACTGTCACCTGTCATTTTGAACTTTTAAATTTCAAATCCGAAAACTACCTTCAAAAAATCATCCGTATCTCCGGAACCGTTTGTGCTAGGAGCGAAATTTATCTTAAAGCTAAGATTCTAGGCTTTCCAACAAACCTAGAACCGACTTGCTACTCCTTATAGGGCCTCCGGAATTACGCTCGACGCACGTGATTAAATTTGCAGCGATTTAAACTTTTTGCACAATTTCAGCCACGTGTAAAAATCAGCAGCTCCTTGCTTTCCTTTGCTAAAATTCGTTTTAACCTGCTAGTTACTCATAGAGCATTGCTAAAGTGAGCCTGAACTAATATAAACTAGATATCACCCACCCTGAAACTCTAGAGGGAATTAAAAGCATTTTTAGCACATTTCTCACTTCATTGTCCTCACATTCAAAGTATTTTGGGCCTATGTTTCAAACTACTACCTGTTTTCCTCTAAGCTTGCTGGGGGGAGCTGAATTTCGTATTGTATTTGATTGCATTCCTGAGAACTGTGTGCTCCTCTTTCCATCTCCTTATATTACATAAAGGGGGGAGTGAATTGTCAAGGAAAAGTGATTACATTGTCTTTTGTTGAAGCCATATCAAGTTTATTTTCTGTACTGCATTTTCATTCATCATTGCATTGTCCTTGAAGCCATAAAAGCATTCTCAGCTACTTTATCCTCTCTATATCACTTCTAAGCCATCAAAAAGAGTGTACCACTGTAACATTATCCATTGATGATCACTATCATCTTCCCAAGTGTGCTATCAAACATTAATGTATTATAAAAGTGTGATATATATATTGTTTACTTTTTAAATAAACCTTTTAAATTTGCAAAACAAACCTACTTCTTGGCTCAGCGGTGTCAGGGGGATTCTGAGAGAAGGGTGTTATACAAGGGTTCATCATCCAGATTATAACTTGCCATAAAATATATAAATAAGGGCTTCCCTTGGGCATCCCAGAAAAGGCACTGAATTAGTGGGATTGCTTGATTGGAGTCACTTACAAAGTGGGGGCTCGTAGCCGGGATATTCTGGATTAGATTTACTACTTGTGCAGCTTAATACAGTGTGTCAACTGACCGGATACACATATCCGGTTAGATCACCACGCTGTTTTACACTGTGAAAGCACTCCTCAAAGGAACGCTCTAAGGAAACGGTCTGTTTTGCAAAATAGAATACAAACTTCTGTAAGTCAGGAAGGAACTCAAATTCCAGATCTCTTACATAAACTGTTTGTGAGAGGTGAACGGTCTGAACAGGACCAAGATGTATGGTTGCAGGCGATCACACAACAGGTCACTACAACTGGGTCAGATATGTGGAGAGATCAGGGTCCCTTACATGTGGCCCTGAGTGAACTATATATGCCCCCTAAGGCCAAGGATAAGCACAACAAGATTGCCAGGGTAGCGGCATATTTATATTTGCATATGGAAGCCATGCAGGACAAATGTGCTGAAGGCCAAGATCTGGCAAACAGGCAACAGATGGCGTTAGAAAAGGTCCAATCTGACCTGGTCTCTTCTGAGCAGAGGCTGCACAGAAGCCAGGAGTCAGAAAACGAGAGTAGACAATACATCATTAAAATAAAGGAGGATATGGATATCCTGCAACAGGAAAAGGCTGACCAGGATACCAGAATTCTGGCTTTGCAGAAGGAGCACCAAGACAGTTTGGACTCCTTACTGCAGAGCCAGAAAAAGCTGGAGCAACAGATAGATTTCAATAGGGCATGCACAAAGCAGGTAGCCACCCTGCTAAGCCAATTGGATAGAGAAAAAGAGGAGAGCAATAAACTGATTCTGAAAGACCTGGACACCCAGACAGAATTTCAGGAAGAGCCCTCGAAAGCTGGTGCCTTTCAAAGGCAGAGGGACGACCTAGCGGCACAGATGCAGGCTCTTAGTCAGGAAAGGGACACCTTAGGCCAGGAAGTCTGCAAATTAAAAGAAAACATTGAAGAAAATCACCTGGCCCTCCAGGGGCTGGGTGACCTCCAAAAAGAGCACCACGACTTGCTAGAGCACACCAGGAGGGTGGAAGATGCTCTAGCAAGAAAGGAGCAGGCCAGTAAGGATGGGACTCAGGAGGTAACCCTCCTGCAGCAAAGACTGGCCCAGTTTTCCAGGACCAATCAGGAGGCACAGAGAGAGAAGGAGGCTCTCTGTCAGCACAATGATGGGCTCCAGCAACAGGTAGCCATGCAGGAGAGACTGATAAAGTCTAGTAAGGCCTTAACTGAGGAACTGAAAGCACAGGCTCTTGCATTGCAACAGGGAGCAGGGGCTGACAGAGATGAAGTTCGCTGGGAAAGGGAAACACCTGAGCATAACCTCAGAAGCCCTAGTACCAGAGGCCTTCATCTCTCTCAGCCCCTGGACTCTGCCACCCCCATGTCCCCTGGCGCGCATGAGCACAGGGCCACAGGAATGGCAGATTACTATCCAGCCAAAAGTATGGGGCTCATAGGCCAGTACCACCCAGGAATGGAAGGGCGGGCACCCGGGTATGGGCACCTAAGTACAGTGCAATTTAGTGGGGAACCCCAGGAAATTAGGCCCCCTAAGGGCATCCTAAAAACCTGTGCCCTGTTAGGTCAGTGGGGGGGTATCCATCAAATCCTGGCAGCAAGGAGGGATCTGAAGACTCCTCTGAGCGTTACAGGACACAGGAGACCAGGTCCCCACATTCTGCCAGCTATTCCCAGGCTCGCAAAATCCGGGAAAACCTGGAAGATCAGACGGGCACCTCTGGGAGCAGTGCTTCTGAATCAGAGGATGAATGGACAAGGGTTACCCGAACCAAAAAGGCCAATAAGGCAAAAAGGGCCTTGCTTAAGGACCCATTGAAACAAATAAAGGCAATAGGGAGTGTCATCACGCCTTATCATAAGAACGTCAAGTATTCTGTTTGGGAACACTTGGAGCTCTATGAGCAAATGATGGAGACTTTCCATTTGAAGGTCAGCAGTAGCTGCATCTAGTACGTCAAATGGACATTCTCCCCAGAATACTCCAGTTTCTTTGCAGGGCTGGAGGACCAAAACCATTCAAGATGGTCCGCATATAGGGCGGCCATCTTAAAACATTTTCCTGTTCATAGAAATCCTCAAGAGGCTCGCAAGGCAGCCTACAATTTGCAATGTGGGGAGGATCAGGCCCCACAAGAATTCGTGCAAGAATTGAAGCGTGCCTTTGCGCAGACCACCAGAAGGTTGCGCACGGACAGCAGAGAATTTGTCAATACTTTTTCCATGCCTTGCCCAAATACATCATGACCCAGCTAGTAAGAGATTTTCACGAGAAGAGGTCACTAGACTGGGTCATTGAACAGGCTACCCAGATCTATGAGGTGCAGAAGCCCATAGAAAATAAAAGTAATGCGCAGAAAACCCCAAAACCAACAGCACCCCTGCTGCTGCCAAGGTGGCGGAGGTAAAGGTTGCCCCCATTTTAGATTTAGAGATGGGGGGGCCTAAAAACCTGCTTGCACCAAATAATTCACAGCCCAGAAGGCCCTCGGGCCAGTCACAGACAGGGAGTCGAGGAGGTAGTCCCACAAATGAGGTCCTCCGCTCCCCTGATTACGTAAGTCCCCGCTACAAGGGAAACCGACCCATCCTGGGTTATGTGTGGACTCCTCCAGCCCAAGGGGGGGATCCAGCCAAGCACCTGACCCAGGGAACTTCCCTCCTAACTTACCCCAGGAGGGCAGAAATTCACCAAATCCTGGGCAGAACTTTTTCCCAGCTATCCACCCAATTTCCAGCCCCAAAATCATCCATCCTTCTTTCCCCAATTCCCTGAGCCCAGACAACCTAATCCGGGAGAGGGGAGGCCAAGGGTGGAGGGGTACCCAAATCTTCCCAATTCGGGGTATTACCAGAGAAGGGATAGCTACCCTTCCCGGGATCAGCCCAGGGGAGGAAATAGAGCCCCGTATCAGCCTGAGCGGGTTTCACAACTTGAGCGCCGGGTCCAAAATATGGCACGGGATCTGGGTCACATAGTGAGGGCTCAACAGAACCCTCAGATGAGCATGCCACCGCAGAATGCCCCAAACTCTGGGCCTGGTGCTCCAGAACAATGACGGGGGCAGCACCCCGATAACCCACCGGTTCCCAGGGAGGAGGCACAAGGGGAAGGTCGGTGTAAAGCCTTGGAGGAAGCTTCCTTCCCAACTTGTAAACAACCCCTAGAAAACCAGGAACCGGAAACAAAATCTCCTACCCCTGAAAGTCTGCCACCCAAAGAGCAAAGAGGAGGTAGGAGAAACAAAGGACCCAAACAGACCCATTTTGTGGAGGAGGTACAGGTCTTCCAATTTGAGGGAGAGGGATCCTCGGAGGACGCTGGGAAAAGGATCTTCTCCTTCAAAGATGGGGGAACTCCTACCAAAGAAAAATGGGTCCCAAGGGATTCCAATCCAGAGTGGGGAGATATGGAGACTGAGCTACCGCCACCCATCATCTCATCCCAGAACCCACAATACCGAAATCCCCTGGTTCAAACCCATCCTGGTGACTGCCTCCAAAAAGGGGTGGGGTGGCCCAGAACTGGGAACCAGGGAACCCACATTGGCTCTGATCTCCAGTTGCCAACTTTTTCTTTCAGATTCCCCAGGCTCTCCACAGAATTCTGCCCAAATCTCTTCGCTAGCAATGTCCAAAACCAGAAAATTAGCCCACCAGTTGTCCAAAAATGTACATTATCTGTGCCCCCTTGAGGAGAAGGAGGGAAGATAGTATGCCCCGGTACAAGTACAGGGGCAGGGTACAATTTTGGCACTGGTGGACACTGGATCCCAAGCTACCCTTCTGTCCAAAAGGGCCTTTGATGAACTAAATGCAGGAAGGGGGGAGAATTACCGTATTCCTCTCACCTCTCTTCCTGGACAACTGCAGAACTTTGACAGGAAGGAAATTCCTATCGAGGGGACTGCAGATTTGGACATCAAAATTGGGCGACACAAGGTGAAACACCCGGTCATAGTAGGGACTCCAGAGGGCACCCCTTGTTTACTAGGGAATGACCTCCTGAGAAGGTTGTCACCCCTAATAGATTGCATAAACAAGGTCCTCTCGACCCAGACTAGCCGACCAATAAACTTAAAACAGCGTGTCAACCATGTTAGTTTAAACGGCACCTGCCACATGGTTGAACAAAATCTGACCAAGTAGAATTTCACTTCCAAAACAACCAAATTCCAGACGTGACAGTAATAGCAGTAGGACAGCAGACTGGTGATGGGGGGTCCTCCCTATTTCTGAAAATCAACCTTCCTTCCGGTTTAAGGTGGTATTCCACACTGGAAGGAAACACTCTGAAATTCTTTACCAATCCACAATCAGACACTC
Source organism: Ambystoma mexicanum (assembly GCF_040938575.1). Taxonomy (NCBI): domain Eukaryota; kingdom Metazoa; phylum Chordata; class Amphibia; order Caudata; family Ambystomatidae; genus Ambystoma; species Ambystoma mexicanum. Next base: position 154,168,796 of record NC_090929.1, on the reverse strand, counting down.
CCACTCCTATCATCCAGAAAGATGTGAAATCAGCTCAGAGACTGGCTGATATTCAGCAAATTGGAGAGCAGTTGTTCATCCCTGTTCAGTTAAATGATGGGAAGGACTCTGTTCTTGCTCGAGTGTGTGTGAACAACGGTAAGAGCTTCATCAGCGAAGCCATGTTCCGCCAACTCCCAAAAGATCCAGCCATTCCCACATTCAAACTGATAGACAAATGGGAAATGGACCTGGAACCACCCAATTCCAAACATCTCCTGCCAAGCAGGTGTATGCTCAAAATCTCCATTGGCAACAAGAGCATAGTCCATAATTGTTGGGTTGTGCGAGACGTCACTGCCGCCTTTTACTTAGGCAGTGACATTCTCAATCGCTTTGCCATTAATTTGGACCTAATAAACTTCAAATCTTGGTCCCGATTAGCGGATAATCCCATGGGCTTTGATGATTCAGAAAAAGCATTTACGTCAGCTCAATTGCTACCTTATGCAGTTAAAATTCAGATTAAGGAGGAAGTCACCATCCCAGAAAGGACCCGACAATTCTCCCTGGAAGTGAAAGTTAAAAGAGGACAAAAATTGAAAAACCCTGATGCTTCTATTCATCTAAATGCTTCTCTCCAACAGCAAGGGTTAGGGGTAAACCCAACACCATTAGTCAACATAGAACATGACACCATTCCAATAGCGGTGGATAACAGTGACTTAAAGAGTATTACTCTAGCCGCAGGCACCATTATTGGAATGGCGGTTGATGACCGACATTTCTCCATTGATTTAGGAAATTAACTGTTAGGACCAATCCCCAAGGACTGTTTTGACAGTGACAGTGAGGACAATACAACACCAGACAGGATTTTCACCCGGCATGGGGGGAACTTCCTGGTGTACACTTCTTGCCCTTATGGTAAGGAAGATGTGACTTGTGACTTCAGGAGGGATGAGGTGATTTTCCAGGTCCATGAGGGCTGCCTTTCCCACCTGAAGCCTCCAGTCCAAATCAGCACTCTGACCAGGGTCTTCTCCACCCAGCTGGAGGAGGCCGCTGAGATAGCAAAACCAGAAGTCTTTCCAGGCTTCAGGCAGATGGTGGAAGAGAGAGTCAACCTAGCTGATGCCTGTGTGACTCTGGAAGCAAAAGTTGAAACAAGTTTTCTTGGATTTCCAAGATCTCTTTGTGGTAGACTCCTATGACTGTGGTCGCACCGACATCCACACCACAACAATTCCCACGGACCCTGGAATGACCACAGTGTTTGTAAAGCAATATCGTTTGCCTCTCGCATCCATGGAGTCCCTTACTGAAATAATTAAGAACCTTGAGTCCCGGGGAATAATCCGTCCAGTACACAGCACCTTCAATAATCCGGTGCTGGGAATATTGAAGCCAAACGGCCAGTGGAGACTCTGCGCCGACCTTAGGGAGCTCAACAAACGGGTCCATACTTCCCGATGGCCTCTGCCCTACATTGACCAAGGGCTGGCCCATATTCAGGGGTCACAGGTATTCACAGCAATAGACCTGACCAATGGATACTGGACCGTGCCTGTCAGTAGGGAGGACCAATACAAACTGGCTTTTACCTTTGGGGGCCAGCAGTACACATGGACCCGGACTCCCTTCGGATACCTCAACTCCGGCAATGAATTCAACATTTTTCTACATAAGGCCATGCCCGACCTGGGTGCGAGGGGTAACCTGGCTTATGTTATGATGTCCTCATCAAAAGTTCATCTGTGGAGGAACACATAGCGGAGATCTGTTATGTTCTGACACAGTTGAGAGCCACCGGAGCAAAACTTTCCTTTCAGAAAGCACAGTGGTGTAGAACCCGTGTTAATTTCTTGGGGCATGAGATTACTCCTCAGGGTCTCTGTCCCCAGGAAAAGAAAGTGGAAGCACTCCAGAAACTGAAGGATCCCACAACTCTGCGGGAACTAAGGAGCCTCCTTGGACTGACTAATTACAGCAGAAAGTTCATTGAAGGCTACGCAGAGATCACCAGACCCCTGATTCATCTCTTGAAGGGGGGGTCAAGTGGGAATGGGGTCCAGAACAATCTGAGGCAGTAAGACAACTCAAGAGAAGCCTCTCACAAGCGCCTTGCCTAGCTTACCCTGTCAGAAACAAGGAGTTCTTCCTGGAGACAGGGTTCTCGAATACGTGCTTGACGGCAGTATTATACCAAAAGCATGACAAGGTCAATAAAGCAATCTCCTATGCGAGAAAAACTTTATCCTCTGTGGAGGAAAAATTCAATGATTGTGAGAAGGCACTCCTGGCAACGGTGTGGGCATTGAAGAATTCCCAGTACTTTAAGAGGTTTAGGACCCTCAGAAAGTCTGATGATACCCATTGGGCTACCTGTATAGAACTTAGATGGTTGGGGTAAGGGTTACAGAGAATGAGAAATCTGTTTTTGTTAGAATCTATTTTGGATGCCTGCTCTCCTGAGCTGAGACAGCACTTGTCTGACTCAAAAGAGCAGAGGTAGACTGGGAACTAAAAGAGGCCCTGGAAATAATTACTGGGGACCAAAAGAGGCCCTGGAAATAATGTTCAAAGTGGCCCCATATGACTCATTTTCAGCAAACCCAATGCTTTTCCTATGAGAAAATTTAAAAACACCACACAAAAGAGGCCCAGGGTGCAGAGGCCCACCGGGAAATCTCCAGAGTTCCCTATAGGCCAGTCCACCCCTGCAAAAGAGATTGATAACAAAATGTTAGCACAGGCTGCTGACTTGTGGGTAGCCAGCAAGGCCACTTCCCACAAGAAGGAAGAGGGGAAGCAGCACAAGAAAGAGGGAAAAGAGACTTCAAATTCCAACCATCCAAAATAGGGCCACAAACATAGTAAGGGTAAATTCCATGGGAAACTTGATAAGTCTAGTGAAACCTCTGGTCCTAAACCAGAGGGAGGTCAGCAGAAATCCCCATTTCAGAGAACATTTGTGGAAATGTTTTGGGTCTACTGATCATGTGAAAGGGGATCCCAGATGTAAGGGTACACCTTCAGGGGTCCACACTGCCTCCTTAGCCTTCATCCCTGAGGGAGAAGTTCATATGGCACGTGGCAACTTTCAACGGCACAACGGCTGGTGTTCAAGGCCACACACAACCACCACCAACCAACCCCCTTACCACTCCACTATGGAACAAAGTCGTAATCACCCCAGATCTAGCACATTCACTCCTCAACTCTCTCCATATGCTTGGCTTTCAGGAAGGACCTCCAGCGATCGAATCCTTCGACCTCTGGCTTACAAACACCCCTCACTGCAACAAAACGGGCCTCTCAGAGATCAGGGCCAACAGCCAGGTGGTTCACTGCCAATCTCAAATCACTCAAGCACCGTCTGGAACTGACCTGGAGAGTCGAGCCTTCAGCCCAGAACAAAACTGACCTAGCAAGAACAACCAGACCATACAGACTGGAAATCAAAAAAAAGCAAGAAAACATTCTGTGGTAACAGAATCCTAAATGCTCGAAATCCAAGCAAAGAACTACATAGAATCATAGCCGAATTCAAATCCCCTGCATGCTCGAGGCAGCCCCCACCAATCTCCCAACCCCTATCTGACATCTTATCACTGGACTTCCACAATTGCGCTAATGACAGACAGTCCGCCATCATCTCTAAATTAAAACAAATACCCATGCCACCCTCCCGCTCACTGACCAACCTTCAAACCCTCCCTGATACAAATCCTCGACTCTTTCTCTCCTATCACACATCAAGAATACCTTTCAGTTGTAGCAGATAGACGCCCTTCAGGCTCCCCTGAGGACCTCTGCCCACCCTCACTCCTCAAAAACATCGTAGCCTCCACCTGTGCAGGTAGTGTCGCACGCACAATCCTCAACCACGGTGAAAAAAAAACAATCCTCAACCACTCACTCACATCAGGATCTTTCCAGAAAGCCCTAAAACATCCTACATCAAATCCATCCTCAGAAAACGGACCCTAGACCCATTCATCCCCAGAACTACTGCCCTATCTCCAACACACATTTCATCGTCAAACTCATGGACCACGCAGCATACAAACAGCTTGGCCATTTTGCCGAAGCCAACAACCTCCTAGACCCAGAACAATCAGGCTTCAGGCCACTCAGGAGAACCGAATTTTCCCTAGTTTCCATCTTGGATGACCTAAAAAGAGTGGCTGAAGCAGAAGGCTATGCTGTACTCATTCTCCTGGACCTCTCTGCATCCTTCGACACCATTGATCACACCATCCTCGTACACAGGCTACAAACGCTAGGAATCAGAAACGCAGCCCTCTCATGGATCTGCTCTTTTATCTCCAACCGATCACAAATCAAGCTCCTCCATCAGTTCACATCCACATCACGCCAGTAAGAAAAGTTGTCCCACAAGCAGCATCCCTATCTCACCTAATTATGCACCATGGATTGAAAATGCATCAGAGTCCCTTACTCAATAGAAATGTCAGACGTTCAGCAGCATTCTAAAAACTAAATTGCAACAAACTACTGGACCTTCCTCTACGTAATGGTTTGTAGAAAGGAAAATGTATGTTTAACAAGTATGCAGGCTAGAATACCCTCAGTGATGTTTATCTCCAATTACCATATAAAAAGAGTGCCCTTCTCACTTTCAATGGCAAACTTAAAAAGTGTGACAATGGGTAGCAAATTATCACCCTCTTCCTTCTGTCTTGAACGATTCAGCACTAATGGCAGGATTCTGCTTGATGGTATACCCAGGAATTACTTCAATTATATTCTTTTTCTAGGTATGCACATAGAGAGATACACATTTAACTCCCCTAATGATTTTTCCATGCTAGACTTGTTCACGCATAGAAAGAGTGAGGGTATCTCACTGTAGACACACCACTGGACCTAGTCTATGAAATATATATTTTTCCAGAGACCCATACACTTTTGAAATGTTCCCTAACTTCTCGGGAGGCACAATAAATGTATATATTCCCACCCCTCTGTACTGACAAATAACAGGGGCTGGGGTTTAATCCAATTCCTTTTATAGTATCGCTCCCCTGAGGAATACCTTTCCTTTATATGAATTTCTTTTGGCTGTAGCAGAGACAGGTGGGTGCCCTCTTAAGGACGGGTTCAATTCTCCCTCTCTAGGAATAGGTGGGCATCATTCAGCAAGATGGGATCAGCTCTCCACCACAGTGTGCTGTTTCTTCTACTGAAGAAGGCCTGGGACTTAATTCCTGCTAGGTCTCACTTGTAATAATCGAAAATGGGTCCGAAAAGAGAGCGATCTATTTCTTCTACTTCCTGTTCTTATCTTTTCTCCTTTCTCTACTTTCTCTCAGTCAGTGAGTGAGTGAGCGAGCGAGCCCCTCTGTCAGTGTGTGTTTCACCTGTTAGAAAACAGAAACAACTCCCTTTTGAGGGGTGTGTAGTTTTTCCAATCTAATTAGTCAATGCATGTGATTGGACAGTGTTCCAAAAGTAACAACACATTACTTCGTACCCCTTTGTAGCCATTGAGCATGCAGGTGAAGGGCGCAGGCTGTCTGTGGCTGTTGCTGGATCCCTGGAGCACTTGGGCCATTTTGGCTATGCCCTGTTTGCTGCGGCAAACGGGAGAGGATGAAGAGGAGGGTTCAAAAGCCCCAGCACTAACCCTTGCGGCGAAAGCCTGCAGGTGAACGGCGCAGGTTGTTTGTGGCTGTCTGTGGTTTCTGATGATGTGGGCTCATTGGACATATCGTGGCGCTAATCCGTGGCTTGCTTTTTTTGTGCACCTGCGACATCCTAACAACTCTCTATGCCCAAAAGCCCCCATAGGTAAGGTCTTAATTAACCCTCTCTTTTTCACCTGACTAGTAAAATCAGCTTTCTTTTGTGGCGGTTTGCTGCTTGACTTCTGCATGGTTCCATTTTGATTTCCTTCTACTTTTAGCCTCGCCACTTGGCTCAATTGTGGCTTAGTGAGGTGAGAGGGGCTTGTTCAGGAGCGGAACAGTCGGGGCGGGGGAGGAGACGGAATAGGGCAGCTCCCCAAGCTGTCCAGGTGTTCCCTGCCCGCCCAGCCTTTTCCTACTAGTCCAAACTTTCTTCTTGGCAGCCGCGCTTTGGTCTTATTGGCCCTACCGCCGGGGCAGACATTAATTGTGCTATCTGGAAGAGCCAGTAAAATCTCCTGTGATCAGTGAACTTGGGACAATTGAGCACCTATGAACTTAAGCACCTGCTCTTGAATTGATTTAGCTTATGCCAAATCGCATTATTTTTTAAAGACTTTTTTATAAAGTATTCCTTTAGTTTTTTTATATGCTTTAAAAGGGGGCCTTGAGTACCCCAATGCTTTTAGATTACATGGTTGGAGCCGTTTTAAGCAGTAATTGTGATCTATTGTGATTTATTGGTGTAAATGTATGCACATATATTTTTGTAGCTTTGCATTATTTCAAATTTACGGATCCCCCTATAGTTAGGAAGCCCCCTGCTCTACAATCATCATGGCTAAACGGAACGCAGTACAGCCTATCTTCACCCTCTGGGAGTAGTAAAAGGGCACACAATTATTAGAACCTATTCAGGACGTTAATATTCTCTTAACTGAAAGTAAGGGCCTCTTGCATGAAATTGAAGGCCCATTAGCTGAGAAATTAAAAATCTCAACATGCAAGAACGTTGCTGCTGCCCCAAACTGTATCCTCGAACTTGAAGATACAGAAATCTTCCCAGAATCTGTAGCTCCTATCCTAAAACTCTTGGTCCAGTCCCGAATTCCTAAATGAAGAGATTGGCGAAAACAGCAGGACCCCCAGAGCATATATGAAAAGGGCCCTTTGAGGGCCAGGAGGGAGGTAAGAACTACATTCTACCAACTGCTCAGCAGGGGGAAACTGCTGCACAGGTGAAAGAGTTACATAGCAAGCCCGCAGATCATTCAACTATTCAGAGCCCTGTGGCATCACCTGGGAAAGAGATGCCTGCCGGCCCTGACCTAGGTGAGAGCAGGACCTATGGCAGTACAATTACTGTCAACGAGACTCTGGAGGCGTGTGTGGTTATGATTCCCCACTTCTAATTGGTACAGGGCTTTGGGTGAGGAAATAGCTAGAGGGTGTGAGGGTGTGAGGTTATTACTAACTTATCTGCCCCCCTCCCAGCAAAAAAGAGTAAAGGAGCCTGGCCCAAATTGCAGAGAATGTGCACCACAAAGACCAAGTGTATGTGTTTAGATGTGAGGACACAGAGGGATGTAGCCGAACATATCCCTCACCATACACAAGGAGGGGTATTAAATAATATGCAGGTGCCACTAGACCCCCTAGTCTTGATGAATCAGATATGCGATAGGGTGGCAACGATGTTTAAAACCAACCTGGCTCATGTTGTTGCGGATCTGGCTTCCCTTAGGGCAATGTTGGATGCAGGTAATAGAGCAACCAGTCCCGCTCCAAGCCCTATAAACCCTGTCTTGCCTAAAACTAGCACAACCCTGCCACTACAGAGTGGGAACCCCAACACGCAACCCAGGGCTGATCACACCACCTTAAATGCCCCAGCAAGGGAGAATGCTTCGCCCTGTGGGGCGTCTATAGTAGCAACCCAAGTAGTGCTATGCAGGGTCCCTGTGATTGGAGGGTTGGGATGAAGGGGTGGCCAAGAAACACTTCTCATCCACCTACCCCCATTCACTGTGGCAAATGCAGGGACTTTCAGAGCCAAACTCCATACCATTGGGGCCCCCTCATGTGAGAGGTCGTTTACCCACCCCAGATGGGGCCAACACACCCTGGCAGCTCGCCAGAAGATTCGACAAGGAGGGACCCTCATGCACCTTGCATAATGTGGGAAAAACTGCTCCGGAGGTACAAGAAAATCCTGAGGTCTTGACTAATAGTCATTCATTACTTTATAGTAGTGGGATATTGTAAATCAATCATTACAAGTGATATTATGGGTTGTACCAGAGTAAGGATTCCTCCAAACGAAGATGACAGAATAGTAGTTTCACTAAAAAATGTTGGGCCGAGGGACGGCCTCTTATCTATTGATGCTAGGACTTACCCCTGAGGGACTCTAGAATCTCGATTCGACCTAGGGCCTGAGTGGAACATTAATCAACTCTTCATTACGCAGCCCGTTCAAGGTCCACACTGTCCATTGGTCCATAGGATAGCGGTCGCCTCTGTGAAGATTGTAGACCTTGAGGCTAATGATTGATATAATGCCGCCACAGTTACAGAGCCCCAGACGGGTGAGTGGGTTTCAGTCTGATTTCCTGGAATATAGCAGGGTTAAGGAAATACGTGGTGGACAATGAGTGGTGTGACTTAATAAATAGGCATGATATAATCTGTATGCAGGAGACTTGGGACTTGGAGCAGACCATGTTCCAGGGGTATGAGGCTTTTGGGGTATTGGCAAGAAAGGGACCAAGGGGATGACCCTATGGGGGTTTAGCGACATGGGTTAATACAGCTCTGGACCTCCGGATTCAGACCATAGACACAGGCTCCCCAGACACCCAGTGCTTAGTGCTGAGCTGTGGCACTGACCGCCCAATTTGGATATGTAATTTTTACGATAGAGCTGACCCCATGCATACTTGGTGAGAGGGGATGGGAACGGGCCACTACCAATTGGAATTGGGGGAGATTTGCAATACAAAATACAAAAATGGGGGAAAGCCCCTAGCCCAGATCATGTCCCAATAGACCTATTTAAAGATGAGTTGATCGTATAGGGTCCCATGACAAGGCTGTTGTTTAATGCTTGTCTAAGTCAAAACACGGTACCTTCCTCCTGGCGAACAGCCACCATAATGCTTATTTATAAGAAGGGTGTCATGCATGCTGGACGCTACGCTCGTAGAACAGCTAGACCGTTCTACTCCAAATGGAGGCTATTCGATACGTTACCGGGAAAACGACGTTTACACTTTTCACGTCGCTAACTTCACGTGACTTTTGCTTCGTCACGTGAACTACGGTATCACGTATTTAAGCAGCGTAGAAACTTCACTCGCTGCTTCTGATCGTCTCTATTGGCGTTGTGTAGCTGAACCTCTGATCTACATCCTGGTATATTCCTACAGCTACTTTTGGGCCTTCGATAGCGTGTGTTCCGCCACACGCTGATTCCTGGAGCTATCCCTTCGCGTGCTATTCCCCACGCGCTCTTCGTCTGCAAGTGCGGCCGGCCCAGGCTGCGTGAATCCTGCCCGCGTGTAAAATCCACACGCGCTCTTTGTCTTCATACGCGGCTGGCCAAGGCTGCGTAAATCCTGCTCGCGTGTAACATCCACACGCGCTCTTCGTCTTCAAGTGCGGCCGGCCCAGGCTGCGTGAATCCTGCCCGCGTGTAAAGTCCACACGCGCTCTTTGTCTTCATACGCGGCTGGCCAAGGCTGCGTAAATCCTGCCCGCGTGTAACATCCACACGCGCTCTTCGTCTTCAAGTGCAGCCGGCCCAGGCTGCGTGAATCCTGCCCGCGTGTAAAGTCCACACGCGCTCTTTGTCTTCATACGCGGCTGGCCAAGGCTGCGTAAATCCTGCCCGCGTGTAACATCCACACGCGCTCTTCGTCTTCAAGTGCGGCTGGCCCAGGCTGCGTGAATCCTGCCCGCGTGTAAAATCCACACGCGCTCTTCGTCTTCAAGTGCGGCTGGCCAAGGCTGCGCGAACCCTGCCCGCGTGTAAATCCACACGCGCACGTTGTCTTCACACGCGGCTGGCCCAGGCTGCGCGATTCCTGCCCGCGTGTAAATCCACACGCTCACGTTGTCTTCAAACACTATTTTCTTCTAACTCCTCATCTGTGGAATTAACAGAAGGATTGATCCCTAAGTGGGAAGGAAGCCTTTCAAGGATTATTGGAAGTGACTTTGAACTGAACTTTGGACGCTATCCTGTGGTGAATTCAACCCGTATCTAGCGTGAGCCTCGTTCCGTCCGGGATAAGTCTCCCTTACTAATTTTCCCTTCCCTGTCGTTTTGTTCTTCATTTCAAATCCATCAAGAGACTTCTGGATTGTTCTACCCAGAGATACAGGTCAGTGTGATCATTCCTGTCATTATCTAACTCATCATACTCAGGTTGGAGCAGTTATTCATGATACTTTAATTTGTCCTAGGCTGGATTACTATACCTTACCCACGCCCTTTCCAGTGATCCATCGCTCTGCCTGTTTTATCAGCCAGAGGGTTGTATCATTTGGAAGGTCTTTGTTGACTTCACGACTATCAAGTCGGGTGAACAGGGATCCGGAAGACCCTACCTCCTGTATCCTTTTGAATATTGTATCCTTTTCGGTTGATACTTTGGTGCATTCTGACAGAATCAGAAGCCATGGAGGGTACGGATCCTTTAACTGTTTTGACACAGTTGATCCACGATTTGAGAAACGAAATGGTTACTGCACAGGACATGTTACGGCACCGTATGGACGTTATGCAAGACGCCCTACATGGTAGTCCTCAGGGAACACAAGCGCCGATGGCTACCACATCCGGATCTGGGACTACGGCACCCCCACAGGAGACTATTAACGTGGTTATGCCCACTCAGTTTCCCTTGGCCCCTCCAGAAAGGTTCACGGGTGATCCCAAAACCTACAGAACCTTTGTAAACCAGTGCCGACTCCATTTCCTTTGCCGTCCTACATCTTTTCCTGACCTAACCACAAAAGCAGCCTTCGTGCTTTCCCATTTAGGGGGCACGGCTGCTGCTTGGGCTAACCCTTTGTTGGAAACTAATAGCCCTTTGTTGTACGATTGTGACGATCTCTTGACTGCTATGAGTAAAGTCTTTGACATGCGTTACTCTACTCAAGCCACAGATTTGGAGTTGCTTAACCTACAACAAGGCAGCCAACCCCTTATGTCTTACGTCGCCCGGTTCAATCAACTGACGGCGGAAACCCAATGGCCTGACAGCAAGAAAACGGCTGTTTTTTACAAGGGTCTTTCTGAAGAACTGAAAGACGCCTTATCTACTGTTCCTGTGGTTCCTACGGGTTTCCCAGAGCTGCTTGATTTGGTTCTACAAATCGACGCCCGAAGGAATGCTCGAAAGGGAGAGAAAAAGCCCTTCATGCCAGTCTCGGGGCGGTCAGAGACACCAGCAGTCATCTCTAACGACCCTGAACCCAGGCAAATAGGCGCCGTGAGAGGCCGATTGTCCAATACAGAACGGGAGAACCGAAGAAAAAACCACTTATGTATGTATTGTGGTTCTTCCGAGCATTTATTGGCAACATGTCCTAAAAAACCCGTCAAGCGTGCGGGAAACGCCAAAACTCGACATTAGCAGGAGTCCCTATGTCGAGTGTTTCATCGGACTCCAGTACCATTCCTAAACATGCACCTGTAATAGTTCAGGTGACGTTACATTGCGATGAGCGAGAAGTGGTTTCCAAGGCCATGGTTGATTCTGGCGCCACCAGCAATTATATAGACATCACCTATGCCAAGAACCGTTCCTTACCCCTAGTAAACAAAAAAAAACCTGAAACGGTGAATACCGTGGACGGATCTGTGTTAACTTCTGGTATGGTAACCCAGGAGACGGTACCTGTTCGGATGACGTTATCAAATAACCATTCAGAAGAAATCGTCTTCGATGTTATTGCTGCTCCGCAGTACGAGATCATACTTGGTCTTGCATGGTTAACCCTTCACAATCCTACTGTTGACTGGGTTTCGGGATCGCTCCAATATCCTTCGACTCATTGCAACGAACATTGCTTTACCAGTCAGGAGGTGTCAAATAAACAACACATATTGGCCTTTGTGGTGGAGGATTCTGCTATCAGCGTTGTACATCAATGCGACAATATCATACCATGCGAATACGCTGATTATGCTGATGTCTTTGATAAAGGCCAGGCAGAACAATTACCTCCTCATCGACAGTACGACTGTCCTATCGAACTGATTCCGGGTGCCAAAATTCCTACAGGCCGTGTTTATTCTTTAACACCTAAAGAAGATGTCGTGTTAAAGGAATACATTGACAAGGCGCTAGCCATGGGCTTTATACGACCCTCGCAATCTCCTGCTGCATCTCCTCTATTCTTTGTTCCTAAGAAAGAGGGAGACCTCAGACCCTGCATTGATTACAGGGCACTTAATGATATCACCATCAAAAACCAATACCCCTTACCGCTAATAAACGTGCTGTTGGATCAGTTAGGCACTTCCAGCTACTTCACCAAACTGGACTTGCGAGGTGCATACAATTTGGTTCGCATTCGTGAAGGCGACGAATGGAAGACCGCTTTTAAGACACGGTATGGTCTTTACGAATATTTGGTGATGCCTTTTGGTCTGTGCAATGCTCCCGCCACATTTCAATTCTTCATGAATGATATATTCAGAGACATCATGGACCGATTTGTGGTTGTCTATCTGGACGACATTTTGATTTACTCCTCATCTCTATCGGAACACGTCAGACATGTTTCTACAGTCCTACAAAGACTTGGGGAGAACCACCTCTATGTGAAAGCCGAAAAATGTGTCTTTCATTCGCAGGAAGTGGAATTCCTTGGTTACGACATTACCAATCTAGGTGCTCGAATGAGTCGTTCCAAGGTAAAGGCCGTCTTGAATTGGCCAATTCCACATAACGTCAAATCGCTACAGTCTTTCTTGGGCTTTGCGAATTTCTATCGCAGATTCATCCATTCCTTTTCCAAAACAGTAGCTCCTTTGACGGCTTTAACTAGTTCCAAAGTACCTTTCTGTTGGAACCAACATGCCCAAGCAGCATTCGAAAAACTGAAGGAAGCATTTACCACTGCACCCGTGCTTCAACATCCGGATCCTGATCGCCAGTTTGTCGTTGAAGCGGATGCATCCAGTGTCGCTATTGGCGCAGTGCTCTCACAAGTCTGCACAGAAACCAAGGAGGAACACCCAGTGGCTTTCTTCTCTCGTAAACTCACCTCATATGAACGGAACTACACCGTTACTGAACGGGAACTACTGGCTATCAAAGATGCCTTCCGAGAATGGCGTCATCATCTTCTTGGGGCCAAACAACAGGTGTTGGTGTACTCTGACCATAGAAATCTCCAAGCATTCAAATCCATGAAATGCCTTACGGCCCGTCAGGCCAGATGGCATGTCTTTTTTGCCCAATACGATTTCCAGGTCACCTATCGTCCTGCCCGAGAACATGTTAAGTCGGACGCTTTGTCCCGTATGAGTAAAGAGGCGCAGGAAGAAAAACAAGTACAGATCCAGCTGTTGGCAGATCATGTGATTTGTGGTTGTTCGGTTCAACCATCCTTAAAAACCGAAATACAAGAGTGGGTAAAAAATAATCCACAAGTAGTCCAGGATATGAATCTAGACGTGCATAACGGTTTACCATTCACACAGGGGGTGCTTTATCTATCAACTCCTTCAATGCGGGATAAAGCCCTCAAATGGAATCATGATTCCTTGATTGCAGCCCATCCTGGACAGAAGAAAACACTGGACCTGCTCAAAAGGTGGTGCTGGTGGCCATCCATGGCAAAAGACGTTATAAACTACGTATCTTCTTGTTCTGTATGTATCCAATGTAAAAATACTCCTGGTAAACCAGTGGGCTTACTCCAATCCCTGCCTGTCCCTACCAAACCATGGGACATGATATCTATGGACTTTGTGGTGGAACTCCCCCCAAATCAAGGATATGATACCCTATGGGTCGTAGTGGATTATTTCACTAAATTGGCCCTATTTGTTCCTTGTATTGGTTTACCAACTGCTACTGTTCTGGCTGATCTATTCATCCAACATATATTCCGTTTCTTTGGTCTACCATCAGTAATCATTACTGACAGGGGCTCGCAGTTTGCGTCACGCTTTTGGAGAGCCTTAACATCTGCATTACTAATTGATGATAGAATGTCCAGCGCTTATCATCCTCAAACCGACGGACAGACCGAAAGGGTCAATTGTACTATGGAACAATATCTGCGGTGTCTGTGTTTGCAATACCAATCGGATTGGCTCACGGTACTGCCGGCGGCTGAATTCGCCTATAACAACTCTTATCATAGTGCCATAGGCACTTCACCGTTCTATGCTCTCTATGGACAACACCCCCGATCAATACCTCTAGATTCCGGTCTATCCCTGGACACGCCTGCCGCAGGCCGTACGCTTCGTGATCTGAAGAGATTACAAAGAAAGGTGAAGCAGCATTTGGAGCAGGCCAAACGACGTGACAAGTTCTATGCCGATGCTCATAGGGTGTCCGCACCTGTCTATAAGGCTGGGATGAAAGTCTGGCTATCCACTAAGAACTTAAGAATTCCGGGCAAAAAGAAATTGTTGCCTAGATTCATCGGTCCGTATGTTGTGCTCCATGTTCTTAATCCTGCTGCTGTACGTCTGGCTTTGCCACAACGATGGCGGGTGCATCCTGTATTCCACGTCTCGCTCATCAAGCCTTTCTCTGACACTACTAGACTGCCGGTACGGCCTGTTGCTATTTCTGTGCGGGGGTCTGATGAATACGAGGTACAAGACATACTGGATATGAAACTCCGTTCTGGTAGACCATTTTATCTGGTGGACTGGAAGGGCTATGGACCCGAAGATAGGTCCTGGGAACCTCTTTCCAACATTCATGCTCCTGCTTTATTGAAGCGCTTCCACACAAGAAGGGGAGAGGTTGTCCCTTTGGGGGATGGCACTGTCATGCATGCTGGACGCTACGCTCATAGAACAGCTAGACCGTTCTACTCCAAATGGAGGCTATTCGATACGTTACCGGGAAAACGACGTTTACACTTTTCACGTCGCTAACTTCACGTGACTTTTGCTTCGTCACGTGAACTACGGTATCACGTATTTAAGCAGCGTAGAAACTTCACTCGCTGCTTCTGATCGTCTCTATTGGCGTCGTGTAGCTGAACCTCTGATCTACATCCTGGTATATTCCTACAGCTACTTTTGGGCCTTCGATAGCGTGTGTTCCGCCACACGCTGATTCCTGGAGCTATCCCTTCGCGTGCTATTCCCCACGCGCTCTTCGTCTGCAAGTGCGGCCGGCCCAGGCTGCGTGAATCCTGCCCGCGTGTAAAATCCACACGCGCTCTTTGTCTTCATACGCGGCTGGCCAAGGCTGCGTAAATCCTGCTCGCGTGTAACATCCACACGCGCTCTTCGTCTTCAAGTGCGGCCGGCCCAGGCTGCGTGAATCATGCCCGCGTGTAAAGTCCACACGCGCTCTTTGTCTTCATACGCGGCTGGCCAAGGCTGCGTAAATCCTGCCCGCGTGTAACATCCACACGCGCTCTTCGTCTTCAAGTGCGGCCGGCCCAGGCTGCGTGAATCCTGCCCGCGTGTAAAGTCCACACGCGCTCTTTGTCTTCATACGCGGCTGGCCAAGGCTGCGTAAATCCTGCCCGCGTGTAACATCCACACGCGCTCTTCGTCTTCAAGTGCGGCTGGCCCAGGCTGCGTGAATCCTGCCCGCGTGTAAAATCCACACGCGCTCTTCGTCTTCAAGTGCGGCTGGCCAAGGCTGCGCGAACCCTGCCCGCGTGTAAATCCACACGCGCACGTTGTCTTCACACGCGGCTGGCCCAGGCTGCGCGATTCCTGCCCGCGTGTAAATCCACACGCTCACGTTGTCTTCAAACACTATTTTCTTCTAACTCCTCATCTGTGGAATTAACAGAAGGATTGATCCCTAAGTGGGAAGGAAGCCTTTCAAGGATTATTGGAAGTGACTTTGAACTGAACTTTGGACGCTATCCTGTGGTGAATTCAACCCGTATCTAGCGTGAGCCTCGTTCCGTCCGGGATAAGTCTCCCTTACTAATTTTCCCTTCCCTGTCGTTTTGTTCTTCATTTCAAATCCATCAAGAGACTTCTGGATTGTTCTACCCAGAGATACAGGTCAGTGTGATCATTCCTGTCATTATCTAACTCATCATACTCAGGTTGGAGCAGTTATTCATGATACTTTAATTTGTCCTAGGCTGGATTACTATACCTTACCCACGCCCTTTCCAGTGATCCATCGCTCTGCCTGTTTTATCAGCCAGAGGGTTGTATCATTTGGAAGGTCTTTGTTGACTTCACGACTATCAAGTCGGGTGAACAGGGATCCGGAAGACCCTACCTCCTGTATCCTTTTGAATATTGTATCCTTTTCGGTTGATACTTTGGTGCATTCTGACAAAGGGGGAGGGGTAACCCATTTAACTTTAGGCCTATCTCGCTTTAGGATGGTGTCTGTTAATTCTTTGCAAAAATCATCTATGCACCTTCAGGATTGGGTCCAACAAAACAATGTCATTGACCATCTCCAGGCAGGTTTCCAGCCAGGAATTAGCACCGTAGTCCAGGCTCTTTGTCACACAGAAGTGCACAGCCCTGAGGAAGATGAGGGTAAATATACAGCTTTCGTCGACCTCCGGACTGCATTCGACTCCATGTCAAGACCCCTACTATGGGGAATACTAGCTGAGAGGGGCATCCCTACTGCTCTCCTGCAGATAATCATCCAGCTGTACTCTGGGAACACAGCTAGGGTTCAATAGGGTTTGGGTGGGGAGCTAACTGACCCCTTCAAAGTTTTAAGAGGGGTAAGGCAGGGCTCTATGTTGGCCTCCCTTCTCTTCTTGATATATATTGATGTGGTGGTGAGGCATGCAATAAGAAATTGCCTAGACCCCCCGAAGCTGGGATTAGAAATGTATCCTGTACTGCTCTTCGCTGATGATGCAGTCATACTAGCCACATCCCCAAAGGGTCTTAGGATTACCCTAGAGGCCTTTGTGTCAAAATGCTCCGAACTTTGCCTCAAGATGAACACAAGTGTTCGTTTTACGCCCAAAACATAGGAAATATGTGAAAATAACCTTGCTGATTAACAATATTCTCCTTGAGCCAGTTCAGGAGTATGATTACTTAGGCATACCGTTTAATGACTTGGGGACCTGACCTCTTCAAGTGGCGAAATTGTGCCTACAATTAGAAAAATATGGAGGAGAGATAGTCAGATTCTTCTACCAACATGGCCAAGGGCCGATATCACCAGCCGCTAAAATGTTTGTAACTCAGGCTAAATCTACAGCCTTTTATGGGGCCGAGGTCTGGGGTAGTGGTGATTGTAACAAACTAGGAATGGTCGAGAGAGCCATACTAAAGAAACTTCGGGGACTCCCCAAATCCTCAACAACCCCTACCTTTTACAAAGAATTGGGATTGAGACTGATTAAGAAAGAGACCAACCTTACGCCATCACCTTGTTGGCTGAGGCTCTGGTCATCCAATGAGCTAAAAAGCTACCAAGACAATGTCCTCCACATTTTGGAGGCCGAAGGAGGTAAATTACTGCCATGGTTTAACCATGTTAAAAAAACTGGGCCGCTCTGACCCACGGCTGGAACCCCAGACCATTAACAGAGCACACTGCTCGGAAGCTAAGAACCTAGCTAGATCTGTGTTGGAGGCTGAATTAGCAAATGAGTGCTGGCTACTCTCTGGGGGTCCCACATACTTAGCAGGCAAGACAAGACCGAGTTTCGAGAGATATTTAGACATGATAAAACCTCAATACTCGTGAAAAAATTCATATAAGGTTTAGAATCTTTAATCTAAACCTGGCTAGCATAACCAAGAAGTGGGCCCCAAATAGGAGCGACCTATGCCGCATGTGTTTGGCAGCGGAGGAGACTGTCTCACTTTCACTTTTTTTGTATTGCTTACCAAGCCCCCAGAAAGAGGCTCCTGATTCCGCTATTGATTGAAAATGGTATACGCAACGTAGACTTTCCAGTCCTCCTCTAACGGACTTGTGACGTGATAAAAGTGGTCTACTGTGTTGCCATCTACCTGACTCAGGCCTGGCGAGCGAGGGCGAAAGCGTTAAGTGTGTAATGGGGGGGGTGCCTAATGGCTCAGAATGGTCCAATGTGAATGCGTAGGGTGGCTTTTAATATGATTTTATAAGACGCTGGTAGTACTTTTGACATGGTTCAAATCGATTTTTTTAGAAATTTGAATTCCCGGTATTGATGAATGAATTTAAACAATGCTGTACGCTTGTGTTATTTAAAAATGGCATAAATGTGTTTTTGTATATGTAATTGTGGCTGGATGACAACGTGTTGAATAAAAATCTTTTTGAACTATATTAACGAAGAGGGCAGCCTGATGGGAGTAACTTCTAAACCCACTTTCCCTCCCATTTGATGTGATATTATCTTATAGATTTCTTGCATTATACAAACATTTTGAAATAGTAAATTCTGCACTTATGTTTTCTAATAGATTCACCAGATTTAATTCTCTGGCGTTAATTAAATGATGCAATGGTTCCCTTGATAGGACATATGGCTATGACTTACATAATTTTCCATTGAATTCACTTCTACCTTTTTATACAAATTATTTTCCCATTTCAAAGTAATGGGCTCACCAATCCAGACGCTAAGACATATGACTCACTGGCGTGCGTCTTTTGCATAATACAAAAATCCTGGGTCCTTCAAATAGGTATCTTCAAGCTCAACCTTTCAACAAAAGAAATAAACTCTCTAAGTAGGTTCCGTTCAAGGGGAATGACCGAAATAGTGAATCCCAATGTAACATTCAAAAGACAATGGGCCTCATTAGGGTTTGGGGGTAATTTGGTGGTAATACTGCCGAATAACCACCAAACGATATTACTGTTACTTTGCTCCCATGTGTTTACCACGGAATTACAAGTGGGGGTAGGTGGTGTAAATCCCAATGAACTTTTAGCGGTACTACCTCTGGCGGAATTACTGATTTTTGCATCATGCTGGAGGTAAATCCTCCACTTTACATCTAGAATTTACCACCCAGTAATTCTGCCAGAGGTAGCAGCATAACCTACACGTTTTTCCTGCACCACCAACCTCTTAATGAGGCCCAATTTTATTTTTATACAAAATAGTACATGGCATCTGCAGTTGGGTCTGTCAATAACAGAGCATCTGGTGACTTCGCTATTAGTCCAGAGCTAAAGGTATTTATGACTTCAGAGGCCTGGCCGTGGTAAAGTGTTTTGTGGTTTGAAGTCTCTGGGGATGTATGACTTCAGTCTTGACCCCCCACCCCCTTGGAGTAGTTTCCAGGATCCAACGGATCTTAGACAAAACATTTAGTTTTTCTAGGTGTCTTATTTCTTCCTTCATGAGAGGCCTGGGCGATTGAAATATCAGATTGGATAAGACCATACCACTTGACAAGCTGAATTCCTACATATTCTCATGATTGTAAGCCCACTATACCCACAGATTCAGTCCATAAAAAAGGCACAGAGAATGTATAGCAAGTTAGGCCTTCCTGTAGCCTGCTACCAGAGATAGTCGTTATCTCAATGGCTGAGCTTCAAACGGTTCATTTCCTTGAGAAGGGAAATTATTTGTTTTCCCATCTTGTTTGCTGGGGGTTTGGGAGCTAAACTGAATACCATATGTCAGAGTTCGGTCCTAGCTTCAATTAATGTGGTCTCATTCACAATTGCAGCTTTTAAAGTAAAATGTTTCTGTTCCCCTAGATTTGACCTTTTCACCATAACAGCAGTTTATCCAATATATTAACTTATCACCTCCTATCAAAAGTCCACCTTTCCATCATCTTTAGGTTTCCTAATCCTAACTCATTATTTCTTTAAAGGAAAATAGAGCAAACAGCAGCATAAACTGCAAATTCGTTTTTCTTTTCTGTCACTTTAAAATGCAGTGATGTTTGGCTTGGATAGAACAGTTCTCCATTTTAATAAGAGCTGCAGGACATTTTCTGATACTTGGAAATATTTATCTCAGGCCTTGTCCATTATATTTTGATTTTAGGGGGCTGCAAAAATCGCACATTTTGATTGCACATGTGTTTTTCAACTTCTGTGCACAGGCCTCAGTTTACATGTTTGTTTTGAAAATAGATCATCTTTTTTTTAAATTAGATTTCCCTACACCACTAATGCAGAGCAGCCTGTGACAGCCTGCATGATTTATTTTATCCAATGGTATGACCTTGTTATGCATATACTAATGCCACTTCATGGGCTAAGCAACAAAGCTTGCTCATAGTAAAGGCATCCTGTCCAAATAACAAGACCGTTATTTGCAGAAACATTAACCTGGAACAGTGGCTTGAGTATGCACGGCATCAAAGACCTTGCTCTATTGGAAATGCTGAGGTTCACGCTGAAAGATCAACAATGGCGGGCACCATACTGGAATGGCAGACAACCGTAGCTTTGTTTTTCCAACAGGTTGTGCTTGATTTCTAAATGCACAGTAGAACAAGGCACAATCAGCCTGAATTTAGTCAGTGTGCACAAATTGATTAGCAATCCCCTTACAGATTTTGGATTAAGGAGTGATTACACATTTTTCAACCATTTTACATGGAAGTATGCAAAGTTTGCTGCCACTGTGATGGTATGGCAACTTTAGTCATATTAGACATTGTTGATGGGGTGCCTCAAGAAAAGATTTGAGCTCTTTCCTAAACTGTGCAGGGTAGGGGGATGGACACAACTCAGCTGGCAGGGTTCCCACAAGTCCAGAATGGTGCCTGCCACTGAAGTAATAGGGGCCGCCATTGTCGATCTTGCTGTGTGCATGCGTACACAGCATAGAGCACCCATATATATCTGCATGTGTGCAGTGGAGGGTTCAATTGTATGTAGGACTTACCTGTTAATCACTGCTAATCTTTTGCCGTGTTCTTGTGTTGCTGCCCTTTTCCCCCTACTTAAGCAGCCTTACAGCAACTTTCTTTTGCAGTTGGTGAGCTGGTGCAAGTGGATCTGGGTCACACAACCTAATGCCCCACCGACCAGTCAATTACTGCTAATCTTTTGGTGCCTTCTTGCTTTGCTGCTCTTTTTTTCCTACTGATGAAATCTCCCACCCTCGTATCCTATTCAGTTGGTGAGCTGGTGCAAGCGGATCTAGGTCGCGTGACCTAAGCCCCACCCACCTGTCAATCACTACTAATGTTTTGGTGCCTGCCCATTTTGCTACTCTTTTATGTTCCTACTTAAGCAGCCTTCCAGTCCCTTTTCTTTTGCAGTTGGTGAGCTGGTGCAAGTCGATCTAGGTCACGTGACCTAAGTCATATCCACCTATTAATCACTGCTAATCTTTTGGTGCCTTCTAGTTTTGTCGCTCTTTTTTTTCCTACGAATGCAACCTCCCAGCCTCTTTTTCTTTTTCAGTTGCTGAGCTGGTGCAATTGGATCCATGTTGTGGGACCTAAGGATCCCCCACCCGCTTAGTCCTACCCCTTCCTTTGCCTCCTTAACAGTTAGATCACAAGGCATCGCTCACCAAGGCGTCTGAAAAGGGCAATCCCTATTTGATCCTTTTAGGGCCTGGAAAGGGCTAATGGCCTGATACATTGCCTGTCTTACACCAGGTAGACATCATCAGGTGTCTCCTCTAGCCATAAATCATTATATTCAAAACTGCTGTATCACCTACAAAGCAGTCTCGAATAGAACACCAGATCACTTGGTGGCTAAACTCCACACTGTTAGAGGGTCTCGCAGCTCTTGTGGGAAAACTGGCAAAAGGTTGCAGTCTAAGCTCACCTGAAAAGAGAATACTTGCAAGCAGTCTTTCTCCTGCCAGGCCTCGACCATCTGGAACTCAATCCCAACAGAGGCTTCAAATGTCCCAACCAACCTCTAGTTCTGCAAAACAATAAAAATGTAGCACTTTCAACAATACCTGCCAGATAAATGAAAATAGTCTGCCTACTGTATAAAATGCCAAGCCCAATGCTGCTTTTGAGCTAGGTTCGCGCTATAAGCAATAAAATAAAATGTGCAGGTTTTTGCACCCGTCTCCAAACACACGTGGATGTTTACTGCCTGGGGAGTTGCTAGGTCTGGTAAAGATCCGGGGCTAAGCTGATGTCGGAACTGTTTGGACTGGGGGCTAGCTAGTCTTTTGGCTGTAGCTCCTGAGATTCTATCCAGGGCTACAACCAAAAGATCAGGGGCTATAGCCCCCTTACCCCCCCCCCAGCAACGCCCCTGTTTACTGCTCTGTTTCGCTCAGCAGAACATTGGGAAAGATTCTTGTGTATGAACTGCCGGTCAACATCTTTCCTGCAGAGGTACAGTGGGCATTGAAATGCCACCATTATAGTTTTCTTCACAACTCAGTAGAGTACTTTGACTCTCATATGGTCTTAATCCAGTACAATTAATAATTATCAATGCTGATACAGCTGCATCTGCAGTGAGGCTGAAAAATCGTGTCCTCCACCCCGATAACCCAGTAGACCCGGTTATGTAATCTAAAAATACATTAATACTACATTAACAAGTGTGATATACTGGCAGACTTGGCAGGAGGGCGAAACTCTATAGTAAAGACACTTCTTTTTGGTTGGTTGGTCTGTTCCTATGACGATGTTTGTAGTCTGGAAGACATATGAGAAAGACAGGAGTGGGACCATGATGAGCAGTAAAATGAGTGATGAGTGGCAAAATGGCGGCCGCATCCTGCTACTCTTGCAAATCCAGTCCATGATAATCCCTATGCGCAGATGTGAATTATTTCTTACACTGAGATCTGGTTACACTGGTCGGTTAGTGACGGCAACCTGCATGTTCACCCTCTTCAGTTGGGTATCTGAGCACTTGTGATGATGTCACAGGCATCACTTTACAGCTCTGGCAAGGGAAAACAAATCGTCGGGTGCACAGATGTATGGAGGCAGATAGTCCGCCTTATATACTTTCATGCCACGTGACCTAGGTGCAACATGTTCATCAAGGCCATTCCAGACATAAACCGGAAGCTGTGGGGAAATTGCACTGCTATATGCTCTCTGTCCACCCTTTTACTGTGCCAATTAACGCAGTATCAAAATTCATGTGTCAGAAAATAAAATAGGACTAGAAGTGATGCCATATTGTGCATGTATGTTTCAGTCATAAGGCAGGGTGCCTTCCATCATGTATCCGTGTGCTGAGAAAATATTCTAGATTGCTTCTGATGATATGATCCCAGTGTGCCAGCCTGCCAGGAGAGTGCTCAGAGAACCAAGGCAGTTGATGGTGGAGTAGGAGTAGGGTTGGAATTCCTTGGTGTGGTTTTCCGGGAAATGTCTCACCTAGACAACATTTCCAAGAGTTCTGGGGAGGGTCGACCCATGCCAGCCCAGCAGTGAAAATGTGTACCCCCACCTAACCCTCCAGGGATGAGCTTGAAAGCAGAGGCGTTGGTGGGGAGTGGGGGGACTGAGGGGGCTATAGCCCCTGGTCATTTGGTTACAGCCTCGGATAGACGCTGAAGTGCTACGACCAAAAGGCTAGCTAGCCCTGAGTCCCGACAGTCCTAATATTAGCATAGCCCTGAATCTTTTCCAGACCTAGCCACACCCCTGCTTGAACGTTCTGTGTTCTTTTGCTGTAGAAAGAAGCACAGGGTTGTGTGCAGGGCTATACCTCAAGAGGGTCCTACAACTGCTTAACCTCGTCCTCTGCTGTCATCACGGGGGCACCACTCTCCAACAACTCAGGCTCGCTTGGTAGACACTTTTTAACAAGTCTAAATGCACAATGGAGTGACCATTGTCTATGACTAGTCCTACAAATTATGCTGTATGAAAACAACTGCAATCAGTCTGTCTACATTATTTTAAAAACATATTTTAGGACAACAGTGAAACAGAACAACAAAGTATGTTCTTTTATTTTGGTTTGCATTTTTGTAGTCTTGAATACTTTTTACTTCATAAATAGCAAGCTATCTGTGCTAAACACTGACTTTAAGCATGACATAATATCACTCCATTTATTTTGTTGTGTGTTAGTCTTTAAAATAAAAAAGTACAACCTGGGACTTTTTTTAGGCTCACTTTAATTTACATTCGTGTACTTGTATGCTTCCTTTAATGGTGTAGTTTATAAAGGTACACGGATGCTATTGTTTGCTTACCATGTTTCTATAAGGTATTTTTATGCACCAGGACGCTGTTGTCACCTTATGTGATTGTAAGTGCCATTGACTGGCATCATGTTGTATGGGGTTAGGAGCCATGCATTGTATCTTTTAAGTATGGGTTATTCAAGTAGGGTTTCCTTTGAAGCTAATTAATCATTTTCTGTGCAGTGTACAGGAATTATGTGAAATGGGAGTGGTCTTGTTAGGACTGTCAACCTAGGAGCTTGTTGGGATTGTGTACTAGGTGACTTACTGGGAAGGTCAAACTGGGATCCTATTGGGAATGTAAAGCTTACTGCCAATGTCAAGTCAAATTAGGATTTTAGTGCGAATGTGAACATTATTGGAAATGCCAAATTTGGAATTTACTGGGAATGTCAAACTGGGAGCTGGCTATCCATGTCAGGCTTACTAGGACAATATTAGCGTTTGCAGCCTACTGTTAAATTCAGTGCATTGAGTAACTACAGCACTGTCTCTCTTTTCAGTTCCTGTTGCTTCTGCACACCTTATGATGGCAGCACTAGTATACTGACACTTACATTTTTGAAGAGTTTCTCCTTCTCAAAGTGATCCAGTGCCTCCTCAACCTGGCAACAGGTTAGTCGCTGTGGGATCCCACTAGCATTTTTTATGCACAAGGTTCTGCACTTGCCATGCCCCGATCCCTACGCGTAGAGTTATCACCAGCTGTCACTTGGGTGATATTCTCTAGTTCACACACTTGTCAGATTCGGTATCAGGTAATATTATCCCCATAAACAATGTCGCCATATAAATGGTCACTGGGAAATAGCATAGGCAACATTATTTATGGGGATCATTTCTGGGGTAAATGGAAGCGGGGGTTGCGGGTTGTCCCCCGCTCCCTTAAAAACAATATGGGGGTTGCAGGGGTGTCCCCCGCAGGTTCCATGGAATAATATTGCCGGAAAAAACGGTGCCATTCTTGTATGGTGATATGTTTGCGGGATATTAACACATGGAACCTCAGATTCCCCGTGTCTGACACTGTCAAGCACCATCCTTTCTACACAATGCACCCTATGCTCCATACAGAGCTATTTTGTGAATCCAACATTGGTTACCTGTTTTTGTTGTTTTTTATGATACAGCTTAGGACAATTAGACTGTCGCTTTTTGGTTCTTTTCGCATTCTCTGTACTTTGTGCATTTCAAACCCATTCCCTTTGCAAATCCATTGGCATTCATTCATTATTTGTTTATCATGTGCTTATTGCTGTGGTTACATTGGGGGTTACACTCATTCTCTGTTCTTGGTGCATTTTATGCTTTTGTACATTGCATGTTATTGGAATGTGTTTATCGTTTTACCATATGCTTAATGCTGTTGTTACACTGTGGGTTATTCATGACTCTTTATGTTCGGAATGTTGGATGGGTAGATTGTGCCCTGATGAAGGATCTGTATGGTCCAAGATGCATTGGCCACAAGCATCTGTCCCCAAATAATACATGAAATTGATCACTTTTCTTAAATTCGAAACTATATGAACACGTTGTGTCCAATTTCATGATTTACCATTGTATTCATAAGCTTCAATAACTTTTCGTCACTATAGGTCCGTATGGTGTACAGCCCTGTTGGCCTAAGGCCTTTGTTTCCAGGCTTACCAGGACTGTCATGTCATGCCATGGCTTGGCATAACATGCCATACGATATTTTGCTAAGATACCAGTTAGACGGTTGGCATTTTATAAATATATTGAAAAATGCATGGCAAAACATGACAGGAGTGTTGGAGTTAGTGAGAGATAAAGTGAGGGTGTGGCTCAAGGCTGAAAACGTTCAGTGAGAATGAATGAGGGTGAGGGTGTGTGGGATTGAGTGTGAGATTGAGAGTGTGACAGTATCAGAGTAAGTGTTGGGAGCAGGGACATCATTTCACCAAAATGCCAGGGGTAGCGGAAGTGACATCACACGACCCTTGAACCCTGATGACACCACAATATGTGATGTCATTTGACCCCACCCCGCAATGATATCGCATGGAGCACAACCTTTCACCCATTGATAAAACTGGAAGTGGCATCACATAGCATTGTACACTACGAAAAATATGGTTACTGTTGCGTACTGTATATGCTGTTAATACGCATGCGCGAGTGGGATCAAGGCTCGCGCATGCGCCGTTTGAATAAAGACGGTCACCCGGCAGTCGGAGCTGGGGACCCGATTAGAACATACGCGTCCTGCGTGGTCCCTTGCGTGTGCATGCTTGCGTGCGTGTGAGTGGTGGTGGGGGCTCTGGCCAGTGTTATCACGAACTCACGTGTACGGCCGGCGGCCATTTTGTCTCATCAAGAATCGCAGCGGTTGCGGCCCAGAAGGGTGCTCGTGCGCTGGCTGCAATCCCATTGCGTGACAAGCCAATTTTTGGACCCTTCCACAGCCCTAGCTCATTGCAGGGCTGTGGCTTCAAAAAAAATTAATAATCTCCTTGGAGGAAGACAAGAAGATCAACAGGGGTGCAAAGGACTTTCCATGTTTGGCATCTTCAGGCTTTCCATGTACAGCCATTAGTGTTTGGATTACCATCATCTCCTCTGGTGCCTGGGTCCCATCCCCACTGTCAAGAAACAACAATCAGTGAGTACTCTTCCTGATCATCGTCATGGGTGAGGAAGGAGAAGGGGGTGTCCCTGCGCCTATCCCACGCAGGATGCACAGCACATTAGCCCCCATGCCTGAATTTGACACTACTGGTCCACCATCCAAATTAGGGCCGAAATGGCTCCTGTGGGTCAAAAAACTAGAAATGTTTTTCAGGGCCTCTGGGGAGGAGGATGACAATGCGAAAATTGCCATCATGGTGTACTCCGCAGGTACGGAGGTACACAGGATTTATGACTCTCTCAATATCCCGGTGGTCACGTATGATGCCGTGAAGCAGGCCCTACGAGATCATTTTCTGCCCATGGCCAATGTGGACTTTGACAGATTTGTCATGTGTACGGAAAGGCAGCAAGAAGAGGAGTCGCTGGACCAGTTCTGCGCAAAGCTGAGGCACCTGGCAAGCTCCTGCAGGTGGGTGAATGAGGAGGAGATGGTCCGAAACCAGCTACTGCAAGGGTGCAGTTCCGGGAAGCTATGGAGGCAAGTACTGAGAGAGCCTGGTCTGACCCTGCAGCAAATCCTGGACACGGAGAGAGCCTACGAGCTGGCGGAGGCCAGGGGGCGAAGATGGATGCAGCCACGCACTCTGGCAAGGGCAAAGAGGCATTTGCCATTGGACGCTCTGCACCAGGGAGGGCGAGATGGACACCAAGGAGAGGAGATGACCCTCCAGCGCCTGGTAATGCTCAGTCGTGTCCTTACTGCGGGTATGACCTGCCGCACGTGGGGGAGTGCCCGGCAAAGTCGACGGTCTGCGGCCGGTATGGCACACCAGGACATTACGCGAGGGTGTGCAGGGCAACCACACCGGTAGCAGCCTCGAGAGGACCAGTGAGAATTGGTGGGAGCAATACCCGGAGGATGAGGGGCGTGTCAGCTGTCGAGCAAGGCCTGCAGGACCTGAACATCGCAGAGGAAGAGGAGGAGGAGGAGGAAATCTTCTTTATCTCAAGCATTTCCACAGGCCCCAGAGGAAGCCGACAACCGACATGCACGGTAAACATCGGAGAAGTTCCCACTCCGATCCTCATAGATACGGGGGCGTCAGTCTGTGTGCTAGCGACTGAACATTATGAAGCACTCCCAGGCCCTCCCCAATTGGCGAAATCCAAGGCGCGGATATACGCCTTCGTGGGAGACACGCCACTCCCCATCCAAGGGGTGTTCGTGGCACCTGTGTCCCATGGACCGAGAAAGATAAAAGCGAGATTCTTTGTTACAAGCGTGAGCCCGCACTCCCTCCTAAGTTGTGCTGCCTCCGAAGCACTGAACATTGTGCACTTCACGTTCGCTGTTTATCACACAGACCTGGAACGCCTGCTACAATGCTTTGACATGCTATTCCAAGGGATAGGTAAGCTAAAGGCCAACCCCATACGGCTCCACATCGATGGGTCGGTGAGACCAACAGCACTCAAGCATCGCCGCATCCCGTTCCACCTGAGGGCACAGGTGGAGAAGGAGTTACAAACACTGGTCGACCTAGACATTATTGAGAGGGTGGAAGGCCCTACCCCTTGGGTCTCTCCGATCGTGGTGGCCCCAAAGCCCAAACAGCCAGGTGCAGTCCGCATCTGTGTGGACATGAGGTTGCCAAACATGGCGATCAAAAGGGAACGTCACCTCACGCCCACCCTAGATTACATTGTTGGCGAGCTGCAGGGGGCGAGAGTCTTTTCTAAACTGGACCTGAGGTCTGGCTACCACCAGCTGGAGCTCCACCCCGAGTCAAGATACATTACCACCTTTATGACTCACGAGGGGCTATACCAGTTTAAGAGGCTCAGCTTCGGGGTCTCGTCGGCAGCGGAAGTTTTCCAGAATGCCATCAGGGGGGCCCTGTCGGGTCTCAAAGGGGTAATAAACATGTCGGACGACATCCTGGTGTTCGCAAGATCAGAAGCGGAGCACCTGAAGCACCTGGAGAACACCCTGGAAACACTCCGCAGCCTAGGACTGACCCTACACAAACAAAAATGTGAATTTTTGAAAGACCGGCTGGAATTCTTCGGGTTTGTGTTCCACGCGGGGGGCATCTCCCCAGATCCGGAGAAGGTGAAGGACATCCAAGAGGCTGCCCCGCCGGGGTCACCCACGGAAATCAGGAGCTTCCTGGGGAAGGTCAATGACTGTGGACGATTTATTCGCGATTTGGCCTCCCTGTCGGAACCCTTGCAGGTGCTGACTAGAACTGATGTGGCCTGGACCTGGACCGGGAAGGAGCAGAGGGCGTTCACTGCCATCAAGAACGCCCTGTCGGGGCAAGAGACCATGGCCTACTTCAATCCAGACTGAGAGTCGGAGATCGTGTTAGACGCCAGCCCGGTAGGACTGGGAGCGGTCCTCATGCAGGCAGACCCTCAAGGGACCATGCGGCCCATTGCTTACGCCAGCAAAGCTCTCACCGAGACTGAGAAGCGTTATTCTCAAATTGAGCGTGAAGCCTTGGCTATGTTATGGGGCTGCAAGCATTTTTCGGATTTACATTCTAGGGAAGCCTGTAGTTGTTGTGACGGATCACAAGCCCCTGATCCCAATCATGTCCGGGGCATCGTCCAAGCCGCCGCCTTGCATCGAGAGATGGATGCTCTCGCTCAGGAGTACGGGGTCAAGCTGCTATATCGTCAACCCAGCAGACTATCTGTCCCGACACCCGAGAGCTGGGCGACCCAGGGACTCAGCGGAGGTGGCGGATTGTGTGGAAACAGTGCACCTGGTGGTGGAATCGGCGCTACCCGTCGCCCTGGCGCGCCACGAGATTGCGGACGAATCAAACGCAGATAATGTATTCCGATATCACTATAATGTGATGTACGTTTCATACAAGAATGGATCGCCATATGTATCATTAAGATCAGTGTGTATAGGCCCATATTATCAAATTACTGTGAATGCAAGCAAACGTCCATGACCAAATGATAATGTGTTATTATATAAAAATATACACCCAATATCAGCCAACTTGTGTTGGTACTCATTTATCGACCTCAGAAGGATAAAAGGCTAAGTTGAGACGTTTATGAACAGACTAAATCAGTGACTCACCCCCTGAAGTGTGCCTGAAATAAACCTTTACTGAGTCTAGCAATTATTGTATAGAATACCAGAAAAACACATTATTTCGTTTCCTATTCTTTCTTATTTAGGGTCAGTGCTGAAAGTGTTAGACTTGTGGCACTCCTGTTCTCATTTTTCTTTTTTTTTTAAGGGGCCTGAACAAGAAAGCCAGCCACTCTAGAAGTAAAGAGCCACATGGTGCTGGCCACAGCCCGAGCTTGCATTACAAAGAAAAAAACGTTTTTTTAAAATAGATTTTTTTAGACGTCACAAGGGAGACCTCAAAGGTCGCAGTTGTGACCTTTGGCGACCCCTAAATGATGTCCCTGGTTGTGAGACACCCAAAGGTGTCTCACTCACTAGTCCCCAGGGATCTGCCATTCAGGTGGCCAGGACACGGCCATCGCTATTGGATCCAAATCCTGGGGGTGGACCAGTGAGGGAGGATCACCTGGATGGGGGATCCTTGGGGAGTGGCAGTGGGACAACGAAGGGTGAGACACGGTATCTCCTTCCTTATGACACCTTTTCCCCATCCCGCCTAGAAGGATATTTAGACACTCTACCCCCACCCCCTTTTCAAACACAAACACTTTCTTACACTGTGAGGAGCGAAAAACAGACTAAGACCCGAGCCATTTACCTGACATGTCCCAACACAAGGGTCAGGCAGAGTCAGGCAATTGACGAGAACTATACACACCTGACTGCCATTTCTCTTTCCCATCGGGATAAAAGGCAGAGCACGAGAACACACTTTGCCTGAATGCCCGAGGAAGCTGTTATTCCAGGACGGCAGTTCAAGCGGAGGACAAAGGCGGCGATACTTGAAAGGATGTCAAGGAGGGAGTTGCCCTTGCCCTTTTCAACCGAGTCTCGCAAAGTCTCTGGCAAAGGAACAATAAGACCAGGAATCGCGGCTGGTGAATGGTGTGACGGATGTCAGCGGTCCATGGAACCCTCCTGCACTGATAGCCAGGGTGGAGGGACGTGGTTACCATTGTGATACCATCCTTGACTCCAGCAGCAAGAGAAATGCCAATGAGCTCAGCATAGCCAGTGAATCGGAAGAACCTGATAGAAGACCGGACTGTATTAGACTCAAGGTTGCAGGAGCAATATTAAGAAGATTAATAGACAGAAATCTTTTGTTGTGAAAAAACATGTTACCAGAGATAGAGTGGTCCAGCGCCACGTGTGCGCTCATTCGAAGGACTCTAGCTGGAACCCCTCTCCTGAACAAAGAGAATGTGAACTGAGAAAAACATTAACACTACAAATACCAAGAGGCCATAGGGAAGGCCGACGTGAGGTGTGTGAAGGTGGTCATACAAGTGTCAAGTCAAAACCCTTGTACAATCGAAAGTCCTTGACACGGTGCCGAAGGTTTTGACATTCGTGAAACTGTGAAATCAACTGAGGTAGTTGAAACCGGCGTTTGTTCCCGGCTGAGGTGAACGCCATGCAAACAATTTTGTGAACCCGCACTTTCCATAGGCCAACAGAGTGACCCAGCGAGACGTGATCGCCCTTCAGAAGTCTCTGTTTAAAAATTGGCAAAGTGCTTTGGGAGGTGTGAGCTCCGATGAGGGAGACCTAATGGGAACATTGTGCGACTGTTTAAAAAGACATTAAGACTTATGAATATTACAAATGAAGAGATTATTGAAAGGCGGTAGTGAGCTTGACGGAGGTACGTCAACAGAAAAGCATAGGTAAGAAAATCCCACTCTGTGAAGAAGTTAAGTGAACTACATTGTGTCAAGAACTTTGAACCCGACTGAGGGATGTCGAAGGTGAGTGGTTGGTTTGAGCCGACTGAGGGAGGCTGATGACTGAGAGACGAATCGTAGCCCCACAGAGGAGGATCCAAGGGGGAAGGGTAATCACCCAATTTGAAGATTAACAGAAGGAACCTTTTTTTTTTTTGGCATACCAGACCATTTGAAGCAAGAGACTGTGCATGAGAAAATACTTGGGTGCAGAAAGCGCTGATATAGAGAAAAGGAACTGTAAGCTTGTGTCAGAGAAGCCCAGGAGTGTGCTGTGCTCAAGAGTCCTGCCTTGTCCTGTGCTAAAAAACATGGGGAAGGGAGACCCCGGCCATAAACTCATGATTTATTATTTTGTGAACACTTCTTTCTTTTCTTATGAATATTATCCCACACTATTTGGTAGGATAGCGGTAAGGATTGGCAATAGTTTTATTATTAGTACAGGCCCTTTTTATTTGACTAGACTCCACTTGGACATTATTATTATTATTTGATGGTCGTAGCGTGCACCCATCTTGGGTCTAGATTAGGTGTTTATCTCACCCAGTTAAATAAACACCCTTGAACTGTGATCACTTGTGTCTGTCTTACTTTGATACCACGCCTTCCTTACAGTGTGTGATACTGGGTTCATGTGCGAGAGAGAAATTGAATGTGTGTTACTGAGTATGAGTCTGAGAGTGAATATTTGTCCTCAGTAGTCTGCCATGTTCCAGTTGTATTATATAATTTAATAACTGGGCATAACAGAAGCTGGTATGGTGTGACCAGCTCGCTCCCTCACTTCTACAGTTCAGGCAGGAGCTCAAGACACTCCTCTTCAAGGAACGGCTCCTCCTTAACACCTAGGTCCATGCACCATCCATTCCCCACCATACCTGACAGTGGGTGATCTGATCCCCACTGTTTTCTCCCCATGTTACTTGTAGACCAATTGCTAACAATTGGCCTTCCACCCTTGTTGTTCGATCCCCACTCCTTGTGTTTTTCTGCTCCCTAACATTTTTCTTCCCCCTATGATTGTAAAGTGCTCTGTTGCTTCCCAGAGCTGCTATCACAATAACTAAATACACTAATAATAATAATAATAATAATAATAATGTGATAAGCTGCCTTGCTAAAAATGAGGATGATGTGCTAACTAATCATAATGTAGAATTTGAATGATATTCTATGTAAGCTAAAATAAACTTGCATAAAAAGACAGACAAAATCATATTTATTCATCAATATTTTTGCCTCTTTAACTGGCACCTACACAGACTGCTCGGGTGCTGAGATTCGGGGCCCATAGCCACCCAGTACTGGTGTCTTTCTGGGCCAGGCCACTCCTCTTGGCAACAGTTGCGCATATGTCAGTGTGGCTCACAGAAGTGTGCTACATACATGCACAGTTGTGAGTACGAAAATAACAATCTTACATTTTATCAGATCATTTGTTTCGCATACAGCACAATGTATTTTTATTTGTATTCCTTATAGCATGAACCCACCTCAAGAGCAGCGAAGCGCTTTACAACAGGAGGGTGCCAGCACCGGACTCAGCATTCTAAACAGCAGCGCAGCACGGCTTGAGGAGGGGAAGAGACACTTTTTTTTGTGTTTTGCAAAGCTGTAGGATGGTGGGGGCATTTTAAGCCTCTGCATGGATTTACAGATGGCTTGGGTGGAGCAGGAAAGGACTGCATGCCAGTCTTCTCTTTATGGGCTAGCTTAGACACCAACCTTCTGATAGCTTTGTTACGCGAGGTGTGAGGGCCTCCAGATGTGTTAAGTTTGGCCGCTACGTATGTTGGCGTACTCTTCAAGACTGCTTTGGAGGTGATATATTTAGTTTTGAATATGCTCCTCGTAGGCCAATGAACCTTGTGCAATGTTGGAAAGGTACAGTCAAATTTACAGGCACTTGTAATGAAGTGGGCTATGGCATTGTTGAGAGCCCATGGTGGGGGGGGGTCAGGTGTGTGGCAGAAAAGCCCAGTAAGGAGGGTAACTCCCCCCATCTATGTGTGAGATCCCAAGGGCTTGGACCACTGTGCAGAAGTCATGCGGGTGGATGAAGGGTTTGATTTTGCGGAGTGGAAATCTTTAGCCATGCGTTTTGCACCCTTTTGGCTATGCACTTTTGGAGAATAAAATGGCTACTGTAAAAAATGAAGCCTAGGGATTTGCCTGAGTTTGACAGCTGAGGGGTGAATTCTTTAAGGCACATGTCGTCCAGCCATGTTTGCACAAGTTGTTGTTTGGTGGGCGAGAACAATGAGAACAAATTCAGTTCTGGGGGGGGGGGGGTTTAGTTTGAGGAAGGCATTTGACATCATGTTTGGATGTTAGCTATGCATTCGTAGAGGCAAGCGTCCTGGCTGCCACTGATCTTAAGGTACAGCTGAGTGTCATCAGCGTACTGATGTGTGGTTATGCTTGGGTCATTTAGGAGAGTTCCCAAGGGTCCCATGTATACATTGAGGACAATTCGGGAGATGATTGAACCTGGAGGGTCCACCATGATTCCTTGCAGCTCTTCTTCCTGATTGTGCAGCATAGCCCAACCAATCCGTTTTGGGCAGCTGCCACTGGTTAGCAGTGCAGTGCAGGTAGTCTGCTACAATGTGCTCACATAACCATGGCTTTTATGGGATTAGGATGCAAGTCTCCTGCATCAAGAATGTGCACTAGAAAATATATTTTCTCCGAAGGTTAAGGGAATGGACAGGGTGTGTAGAATGTGTTGCAGCATCTACCTGCTGCAAAGATGCATTAGTTTGAAAAATAACAATGGGGGCGACCTGTCATGTCCTTCAATATATTTTGACCTATATGGAGGATCAGATCTCCTTAATGGTCATCCCCGAGATGTTTTTCAGCAGAAAATTGGTATCTTTTGATTTAGAAAATTAATTTGTGTGTAAATGATATTACAATTAATACTTCCCCCCAGAAAAATGATTTATGTTGCTCTCTTTTCTGCTTGACAGATTTAAAGTTTAACGTGGATGGATTTTTTTTTCCGGAAACGCAATGAGATTCTCCTTGTGGAAATAAAAAAGAAAGTATGATGAAAATGTGGACGACTTAGATCGGTCTATCAAGTTTAAAAAAGTGTTTGTTTTAATTTCATGTTGAAAGCTATTACAAATTGGATCTCTCATCCTCTCGTTATCAATCTTTGACTGGTTGTTACTAGCATTATAGTGTGCGGCGGACAGGGATATCCCATTTTGGATACCATATCTTTGCATGTATTTCCTCTCCTGCACCTGAATATACTTCGAATATCTTTGAATGTATGATTATTCATTGTTTTTGACCATTTGGTGAGCGCTTGACTAATCATTTTGCTTCCCTAGTGGAAACCAGGCACATAGCAATGTGCAACGCTGCCAGATTTCTTTTCAAACACTTGGCACTATTTCTCTAAGCAGAATATGAAAACGTGTGCTTTCATGAGCATTTCCTTTTCTTTTACATGTACACCTGCCAAACAGATTTGCAGCGATGGGCTGTTAAACCCCTCATAGTGCTCTGACCGCATCCCCAACCCAAATGAGTGCAGAGTGCAGTGTTCCAATGAATAGGGGAGTGCCAGAGACAGAACCAACACTTAGTTATGCATGGAAATCATGTCTGCAAATTCCTTGTACCGTGGGATTGTCACTAGTACAACTTTGAAATCCCTGTTGCGAATCAGCGACTTGCATGCTAGGAACTGTGCCCCAATTCACGAATGTTCCCTCTAAGCTGTGTGCATGTGTGCTTGCCCAGCTTCCTTCTGGGTGCTTCTCAGAAGATTCTTAGCAGCGCACACAGACAATTCTCACCTACTCAAAAAGATGTAATAAGGCACAAGCCACAGCAATTGCCTGACATTTGCTTTCTCTTAAAATAACTAACTAACCTTGATATTCTGGCCTTGCTATATATATATACACATATAGATATTACCAGACAACCTTGACTCTTCCCCTCTTGGTTCTGTGAAAGGTTACCAGACTTGTACCGACATCCACTTGCATGTTTGTTGTAATATGAATAAAGTTCACACGCCATGTTTTCTCTTACTGATAGTAACATACCAAAATCATCACCCTCACTATGCAATCCAAATAACTGATGATGGCTGTAGGTAAGTAGACTACTTGGATGAATAAGCTCATCCCAGACTTTCGCTTCTGTGTACATGTATCGCACCACTTTGAAGCAGTACCCTTGCAAGTGAATGCATTATATATTTTTTTTATTGATATAGCTGTTAAAAACAACTTTTCAATACACACACAATTTTTTTTATATAATCAGCAAAATAGCAACAGAATTTAAAAAAAAATCATATTAGAATGTACAGAATCAAGCAGCATAGGTGTTATTGCCATTCATCTAATAAATACACAGACATTTAGCTGATACATTGTAGAAATAAAACAAATACACTTCACAAATAATTCACTAACATTATTAAAAAAAAAGAGTTTCCTCTTTTTCATTTTTGAGCTGCATGCGACTTAGACTTCTTCTCAATTAACTTTATCCAAATTTAAAGATAGTAAAAGTTGGTTAATGCAATCTGCAAAAAATAAGTATTGGAGCACAATAAAAAGGTCCAGCGCATTTCTTGATCAACAGTTTCTATGATGGGTAGCACTTTTGAAAAATGCATTACTCTTTGAGCACTCAATTGGGTACAATAACACACTAGATGTTCCCAGGATTCTGTGGTATTATCTTGCATACAGAATCAACATGCTTGTAGTGCGCGTGATCTCAGATTTCGTCTTGCCTGAACCTGATAAGTAGGCCATAAGTCAAAGCGTGCCCTCAGGAAGCGTGCTCTTAATTTAGCAGAAGGAAATTTTAAAAGATAAGATTCAGGGCATTTCATTGGTTTGGGCCAGAAGCGAAACTTACATGGTTGACAATACTTTTGGCATTTATCGATGGTATTGGACCAATCTAAGTTATAGAATGTTTTTTTGGAACCCACAGGATTGGTTATTAACTTATAAATT
This sequence comes from Ambystoma mexicanum, assembly GCF_040938575.1. Lineage (NCBI taxonomy): Eukaryota > Metazoa > Chordata > Amphibia > Caudata > Ambystomatidae > Ambystoma > Ambystoma mexicanum. The sequence continues at coordinate 154,132,405 of NC_090929.1, read as the reverse complement.
GAAATATTTACAGATGCTAAGGATTCCAAACAAAGATTAATCCATAGTTTTACAAAGTTCTTGTCAGTTGTTAACATGTAGTCACCTATTACAGATAGCATATTCGTTATTTGATTTGCCATGAGGCATTTACGGAATAGCATACAACATCGCCAAATATAGACCGCATGCATGGAAATAAGGCCTAGTTCGTAACGCAACCAAGTGCTTGGTACACAATGGGGTAGGTTGAGCACAGCCCTCCAAAACCTTCCTTCGAGTCTCTCAAGATGCAAGTTATTAAAATTCAATAGGGTTTCTGCCCCATACAGAATGGAAGGGATTGCTTTCATGGACCAGTAAGTTATTACCGGTTGGATTGTAAATTTCCCAAACTTGTGCAATATGATTTTAGATTGTGAGATTGCCGTAGTCCGTTTTGCCTCCATGCGGTCAATTTGACTGTGTGGTTTGACCGAGCCACTAAATTCACAGCCCAGATAAGTGTATGTTTGCACAACTTCTTGTGGAATATTATTGAATGTGCACTTAAGTTTAAACTTATGCAGCCGATTTGCCTTATAGACTACTATCTGTTTTTTTTTAGTGTTGATTACCAATTGATTCTCGGTTAAATACACATTAAATGCATCAATAAGGCTCTGCAAGCCTTTCAGCGTTTTAGAAATAAGGACTATATCATCTGCATAATTTAAGTTGGTAATTTTGTGTCCTTTAAGGACTGGGGCATCAGAGGCCATCTGTAGAAAAATTGAGGTTAGGTCGTAGATAAAATAATTAAAAATTGCTGCGGCCAATAAACAGCCTTGCTTTAGGTCCCAGTCTGTCTTGATTGGGGCGGACAACAAGCCCTCTAAGGTGAGCCTTACACGAATCGGTGTAGCTGCATGAAATGCGTGGATAATATTGTGAAGGACTGGGGGGCATTTGTCTGTTGTTAGTTTCATCATAAGCAGGGCACGTGAGACGGAGTCAAAGGCAGCATGTAAAAGAATAAACGCAAAATAAATGGATTGTTTATGAGACTGACTGTGGGCTTTTATTGCATTTAAGGTTAAAAGGTTGATACAGGTATCCATACCTGAGACAAATCCCATTTGCTGCTGATCTTGTTTGGCAGTGAGATCCGTCCAAAGATTCACTTTGGTTAAAACTAATTTAGCAAAGAGTTTTTCTGGGACGTCCAGGAGGGCAATTTGACGGTAATTACAAGGATCAGCACGATCACCCTTCTTATAGATCGGGACTATGACCGAGCATAGCCACGAAGCTGGCAAGATACAGTGTTTCATAACTTCTGCGAAAATGGCGTGGAGATTTTTTGCCCATAGCCTCGGATTTTCTTTCAGGATGCGTTGTGTAGGCCGTCAGGACCAGCGGCTCGGGAGGGGCTCAGCTTTGCGATCAGCTTTTTGAGTAGGGAGGGGGAACAGGTAATTTTCCACTGGGTTTTGGATTGGATCTTATATTCATTATGGTGGAAGTGCGGGTCACAATATAAGTCTGAAAAGTGTGCAATCCAGGCAGCTTCGGTTACTGCACCAGTTTGAACATGAGCCTGTGATAAATTAGAATTCGAATTAAGGAGGCGCCATATTTCAGCCGAATTCTTTGACCAGATTGAGCAAAGCATAGCTTCGCTATCTTGTTGATACATCCATGCTCGACGTCCACGAATCCAGTTCGAGTATTTACATTTAATAGTTCTTAGTGCACTGTGAGTATTGATGTTATTTAACTGAAGGATGAGTCTCTTTTCTTTGAGATATTCAGCCCTGCGTGCTTTGATTACAGGGTCATAAAGATGTTTATGTTTTTTTATATTTGGGTTTGGTACAATTGTATTCCGGAATGGTTCTAGAAGATCAGTATACTCAATCAATTTTTGTGAATTGTCTAATGCGAGCAATGCATTTGAGAACTGCATAAGGGTTCCCCTGGACCATTTTAGACGTTTTTTTGCATTATTAACCGTTAGATGTTGGGACAACCATTGTTTGATAGGGGGGGTACCTGACCAGCTAAGTTGTAATGAAAGAAGATGGTGATCACTTGTGGATTGTGCAATTATCTCAAATGAGTTAACACTACTATACATAGATTGGTCAATGTACATATAGTCAATAATGCTTTGACTATTGCCACGCTGCCATGTGGGTTTCGGGGTAGTATCACATTCCACTGAGCCATTTATTACTCGCATATTACGCTCATGCATAAGATGGGACCAGGTGGATAAGGCCTTTGTCTTATTTTGGTTAGCAGAGGATATGCAGTCCATATTTAAATCACCCATAATGAGGGTGTCAGTGATACCAGTTGTAACCGAAATTTCATCTAACAGGCCCGTTAACCCCGCAAAAAAGGCCATGTCGGATAGTCCTGCCGGATTGCTATAGATGTTAATGAGGGCTATTATATGGTCATTATGGGTGATATTTACTAGCTGCATGAAAATACTGACATGCAACCACGCCTCAATTTTGAACCCAAGTTTCTTATTAGCTGCAACCATTAAACCTGATGAAGGGCGACCACGTAATCCCATCTTTGCTGGCAACAAAATGACATCAAAATTGTCCCAAGTAGGAGGGACCAAATACCAAGTCTCCTGGAGTGCAATTATATCATAGTCAGTCAAGGATTGTACAGAGGTATGCAAATGAGTGTGACCTTGGATATTCCAGGGGGCTATTTTGATAACGTAAGACTGAGGTGCAATTGATGGTTAATTGTTAGGGGCTTAGAAGTCATCACAAGAGCTGTAGTATATTTGTGATTGATGGTGGGGAGAGGCCTCTACACGTTCCTCTATGCGGTCCGGGTCTTGCGCCAATAAGAATCCCATGTTAAAGAGGGACCTCTTGGCTAACCATATCGTATTCAGAACAATGCCTGAAGGAATCCAAAGCCTCACAATTGCTGTCGAGGCATCATTCAAATATTCTACTTGGGCTATGTCATGAGATGTCAAATCTTCTAATTCTAGGACATCACTGAAAATATTAAGTACACTTTGTCTGTTTAGATTATAGGTTGGATGAGAACCTTCACAGCATTTCAAAATCAGTGTATGACAGGCAGAAGCCATAGGAATAGAGTGCCGGGAATGGGTATTTTTGGAGTGTTTCATGCCATTACCATGAAGTGAGTGTGTGTTTTGTTCCGAAGTGTATTTTGGAGTCACTGGCATCAAGCATGAAGGGCTTCGCCATGGTTTGCCGGGTTTGGTACTTTTGCCTGTTGTGCCACCGGAGAGGTCCAGGATACTGATTTTGATGAAATGTCAGTGAGTGGCTTCGTTAGTTGTTGGGGTTGATCCTGATTACGCTTGTCCATATAGGCATCAAGCGCCCTGCGCATTTCCTTCAAAATCAGAGATCTTTGACATTCGGATTCAGTGAGTCTGGGCACAGGTATCACGCTGTCCGTTTGGGGGGTTGATGTCTTTGTTATCGCCAGGCCATGGTGTTTGGCAGTGGAGCCAGAACTGAAAGCATCGACCAGAGCGTCCAGCAGTTCATAAGCTTCAATAGTAGCAGGGGGGGCTTGGTCATTGGAATGCGATGGCGGGCTAATTGGGGCAGCTGAAGTAATTTTTGGAACAACTAAAGCGTCGACACATGGAATGGACATTTTCTTGAAAAAGGCATTTAAAGAAGCTTTAGTCACACGTGCAGCAGGCATGTTTTTGGTTTTCCTTTTTTTTTTTGTTGTTTGGCAGTAGATCTGATGATCTTCTTCTTAATTTTTGGATCAAGTCCAGGGACAATGCCATGAGTAAGAATTGGGGCAGACACAGGGGGAGGCGTAATGTCCTTCACAAGGACCATCACAGGATCGTGCTCTATTGATTCTTGTACACTGACCCATGCGTGATTTGGGGGGTTCGTGTGAGCAACGGACTGTTTTGGAGGACTTGTTGTAATTATGTGAGGTACAGCAAGCAATACGGGATGAATTGTAACGCTCGTTGGGGGTGACCTTGGTGCAATCGTCTTGTTGGTTAAGTCGATGCACGATATGCCGGGTCCTGAAGAGAGAGAAGCTTGAGGAGCCAGTTTGACTTTTTGTGTCCATAATAGTAAGTCATCTAGCTTTGATTCTTGTTTCATTATTTTGGCATCTAATACTTCAAAAAGCTTGAACATAGATAATAAGGTTGTGTTAATTGCTGTCAAGGTGGTTTGTAGCAAATGTGGGTGCATTTCAGCAGAATCGCATTTAGGCTGTGTTACAAGGCGACGCAGGGTTGGGTGTACATAAGAGATTGCAGATATAGAGTGGGCTGAGGATGGGGGGGGTCAGAGTATGGGCTATGAAGTGAGTTGTGAAGATTGCCAATCGGTATTGGTGACTCGCACTGACTTGCGTAAAGAGAGACCTCTTGATTATCTGGGGAATCGGAAGTATAGTCAGTTGACATAGAGGAGTCAGAGGAACTTACAACCAATTGCGGGAGTTGTTGGCATGGCGAATTTAACATGGTGTTGTCAGATAGTTCGCCAAGCGCCGTTAATCCCGCTATGACTTTGATAAATGGTCGTTGTATTGGTAAGCCAGAGCTGGTGCTTGATTTGTGTGAATGAAGGGCCTGTGAATGCAACTGAGCATTTGGTTTCGGTGTTGATAGAGAGGTCGGATTAAATGGTAGTATACCAGGACCTTTCGCGGTGCTAGAACATGGAGTCAGCATGATGAACTTATGAGAGAACAGATTTTTGTGTACAGTGTTCGAGTTGCCATTAGGGCTATTGCTAGCAGTTATCATAGGAGGCATGCCAGACTTTAATGAATAAACCTGTCTACGCTTTGACATGGCTCACGGACAAACAGCCCTAAGTTAGAGTAACAGCCAAGAAGCCAACAGGAGATGAGAGCTTGCACAGCTGGACAGCAGTAAAAAAAAAAAAAAAAAAAAAAAGGAAGGATCTCTTTTGGGCACTTACTTTTCTACAGGGTTATTGGGGAGGGCCACCTTTACCGTCAAAGCGGGTAAGCGGTACTCAGACCGGTACTCGCCCGTGTGCGCGTGCGCGAACAATTTGTAAAGGCGAGTGACTCCTCGCACAACCAATCGCCGTGATAGGTGGGCGGAGTTGGTGGAAACAGCCGGAAATAGGCAGAACTGGCGGTGCAAAAGCCAAAACAAACGGAGATTAACTCTTTATAGTAAAACAGTCCAATTTCAAAGTCCTCGAGGAGCAGGAGCAGCAGAAACAGGGACAGCAGGTAGTGCGGGTAAGCGGTACTCAGACCGGTAGTCACCCGTGTACGCATTATAAAACTCAAATATTAATTTTGAGTAGACAAATGTCATGCTCAGCGTCTCCTACTTCAGCATTGTTTAAAAAAAATAACTTTATTTATCAAGTTGGCAATGGTCTTCAAGTGGTTAAACAGTTTTCACATCATAGTTGCTGTTTTAACATTTTACACATTTTTACTATTGCATTCATCATGGATCAACCTCAATTTACTAATCATTCAAGTAGACCAGATTCATCATTTCCGCTTCAGAATGTTTACACATGTTTTCAAGATAAAGTTGCATCATCAACATATAAGCGTATAGGGCCAATATGTCTTTGGGCTTTGATGTCGCTGTAACAGTTTGTACTTACCCCTCCTCACAGTCATTATCCCTTGAAAGTTCCCTGGGCCATTGTTGTATTGTTGGTGCCTCCCTTGCTTTGCATGTAAGTAACATGCAAGTATACATCTCATATTAAAAAGTCTACGAGATGTAATTTTTGTTTTGTCAATATTGCCTAGTAGGTTGAAGCGTTGGAGGTACTCTAGTCATTTCATACAGTATGTCTGCTATTTGCTGCCAGAAGCTTGTAATTGGAGGGCAATGCCAGAACATTTGGATTGTGTCAGCTTCTGCACTTCTGCATTTCGGGCATAACTGCTCATTCTGAGGATGAAACCTGGTAATGTGTTTAGGGGGTGTAGTGGAGTCTGTTAAGTATTTTGAACTGTATTAACCTCAGACGTGCATTAAGCGATACTTCTTTGATGAGACCACACATTCTCTGTCATTTAATTTAGTCTATCGCATTCCATGTGTCGTTCTCCCATTTGTTTCTTAGTGTGTCTGCCTGGGGCGTTCCGTCTTGTATCGTTACGTACAATCTGGACAGCAGTCTTTTCCTATGTTCACATTGTACCACCAGTTCGATACAGTCATTTAGTTTTGGCTCTTGGGGAAATAATTGCCATTTCTGTTTGAAGGCTGCTCTCATCCGGTATTATTGGAGTATTATCACTGGGTTGTTCTCAAGTTTATCTTTAAATTCGTTAGTTGTGACGAATCTGCCTTCGGGAAACATATCTCCTAGCTTCATTATTTTGTCAGGGTCCCGCATTCGTGGACATCTGCATTGAGTGTGGTGGGAAGATCTGGGGTGTTCCACAAAGGGACGTTTTTGCTATATGGATTATTTATATTCAATCTGATCATTATGCAAATCCAAGCTTTCTGTGTGAACCGCAGTGGGTCGAATGGACAGGGGTCTGTCGTATGCATGGGCGTAGAACATGGGGGGGTTAAGGGGGACAAATCCCCCCACAATTGTAAGGAGGGGGATATAATGGAATTTATCCCCCCCACCCCCAGAATCTCTGAGGTGTGAATTTTGCACTGTCACTGCTGCTGCATATTCCTGGCCACGGTCGGACTAGGACATAAAATTGTCTCAGGCACCAATGCAAAAAGTGTCCCACAGTTGCAAATGGCTATTCATTCCTTTTGTGACACAGTTTGAATAGTAACCAAGGTTTTTTTTTTTGTTGGATACAATGTGATGCAAATTATGCATTTTAAAGAATATTTATTCAGCAACATTGGTCAAAACTATTAACCGCAGAGCGAATTAACTCATCAAACTGGCCCAAATTGGCCAAAAATGTGTCCTACTTTGACCAAAAATACTGGCCCGAGCAGCGTTTTTGGTTCGGCCATGGGCCTATTGCCCTATAGGCCAGTCTGAGCCTGTTCCTGGCTGGAGACAGTTACCACCATGTATATGATGCCAGTTCTGCTCACAGCGCGCACTTCGGCTCCTGCGCATTTGACTCGGACACTGCCCCAGCAGCGCAGACTGGTGGCATCCTGAGTCTGCTGATGACTGACCCGTCATCATTGACATTTGACAAGGAGGCAGAGAGCAGGAGCAGGCAGCGACACGTGCTCTGTGCTTAGTCAGAGTCAGGCTGGGCTTATATTTGCAGCAATCGAAAATCAAGTGGTTGCTGGCTGACAGTGGCTGCTGATGACTCTTGAGTCGAGTTTATCTGATTTAGCAAGACTCAGACTGAGGCTGAGACCGAGACAAGCTAAAGGTTAGTAGTAGTGTGGGGGGAAAAACATAATATGCTACATGAGTGTGCAAGGTACTAGGTAGGTTAAACGGACATCACTGTCCAGAGGATAGTACCTTCATTTCCCTATAATCTCAGCCCCTCGGTTTATGGGTGGCTGAAAAGTAGAACGCTTGTACCCCCATGCAATCCCCAAATTGACTGCATAGGCAAAGCAGATGGAACATTGGTGTGTGCATGCCTATAAGAACTTTTAAAAGCTAAAGACAGACTAGATTACTTCTTCTTGCTGCTAACTTCTAAATGCCTAACGTGGGTTTTCCATGCATTTCCTCAAGGAAGCTCTGCAGTGAGGTTCTTCCAGCTTCCAGTCCGTCCTCATTTTAGCTTGCAGTCTGTAGTCGACTGCATCTCCCCTAGAAGGGACTTCAAATCGTGCTGTGACTGCCCTTACTGCAAGCAGGATCCTCCTCCTGCTCTGCGATAGCGCCACACAGAACGAACCATCTCTAGGAGGGAGTCGTTACGACTTGTGTGTATATGCATATAGATGTTAGCAGCTAATCCCATTCCTTTGTAAATCTTAAATCCAGGACTGAAGCAGTTGAGTGTTGGGGACACGGGTGGGTTTATTTTATCAGCCAAACCTTCTAGCGATTGACTCTGAAATGTTTCTTAATTGAGAAACCACCCCATCCCCAAAAAGTGACACTGTTCCAAGAGGAATCTCTCTTTGGCATCTATCTCCAGCATTTTCTTCACCCCTTTGACACTTGTCACAATGGGGTGCATCAGAGCACTCAAATAGTTCCAAGATTAATGTGCTTTCTGTATACATTTTTATATTAGAGAGGCACAGCTTCACCTCACTGATGATGCCCAACTAGGCTGAAACACGTGTATGGGGTTGCTGTGGTACTCTTGTTCAGAGGAGAATTGCCTAGCATTTTGGTGCTGGGCAGGACAAAGACTGATATGTGGGGACATTTTTTCTCTGTGAAAAGAACAGTCAGCTAAAGACTTGGTTGAGACTCTCCCAGGGGCCATCCACCCAAGAACAAGTCAATGGGCTGTGTTCGTGCTGGTAGAGAGTTTCCCAGACCCCCCTCTATTTTGCATACCAAGTAACTTTGGGTCTCACCCTAAGTTACCAGGGGAATCCAGACGTGGACTCCTTGCTCACTGCTCTTAGAGAGGCACAGCTTCACCTCACTGATGATGCCCAACTAGGCTGAAACACGGGTATGAGGTTGCTGTGGTACTCTTGTTCAGAGGAGAATTGCCTAGCATATTGGTGCTGTACTGCCCCAGGGCAGGACAAAGACTGATATGCAGGGAAATCTCTTCTCTGTGAAAAGAACAGTGAGCTAAACACTTGGTTGAGACTCTCCCAGGGGGCATCCACCCAAGAACAAGTCAATCGGCTGTGTTCTTTCTGGTAGAGAGTTTCCCAGACCCCCCCCTCTGGTTTGGTAAGTATGTAAGCTGCAGAGCCTAACTCAATTAAAAATCGCACCTCACTGAGGCGCTTTAACTGAGACTAATTTGGCAAGAGATGTGGGTTGAATGCTCTTTTCTCAGGCATTTTAATCCATTTCCATTCACAGAGCGGTGTAAGGGGTTGCAGTGAGTTAACGTTTTTGCATAGGGGCCCATCAGGGTAATGTTTGGTTCTTTTGCGGTATACATGCAGAGGACGTAGTGGGAAATGCAAATAAAAAAACCGATATTTTTGGCTGCATATTACTTTTTAAAAGGGACGTTATGGTTAAGTTGCACTAATCGAAACCTATGAAATTCAATGTAAAAAAGTTGTTAAAGGGACGATATGGTTACAAGTAAAGCCCAAAAATATCAGAATTTTGCCAGTTATGGTAAGCTAAGCAACCATAACTCGCGCCACCACCGTGCACTGCTAAGTCTAACACCCAGGCCACCAAAGATAATGATGATATCACTGATGACATCACATGTGAAATTCATTTTGATGAAAAGTCCCTACAAGGGGTTGTGTATATAATGTTGGTCACATAATGTCAGCGGTGATTGTGTAATGTTAAACATGTAATACCTAGCTAACAATTCAAGACTTATAACACACTTGTGCTAGTACAAACAATACATATAAAACCCACAATGCATACAAATCAGAGGCACATACAGGGAAACTAAAGTAAGGAAGAAAGAAACAGCATCATCAGAAGATTTTAATAGCATTAAAGTTTATCTTCATATATACTGTTAGGCAGAATCATGTGCAGTACCCTTTGGGAACACTACAAACAAGACTACAAGTGTAAGTACAATTTCACCTTTGGTACAAGCCTGTACTACACAGTAAAATGGTAGTGATGGCTGAGCAGCCAGATTTATCTCAAGACTAGTGAGCAGTAGTTACACAAAGGACCAACAATTACAGTGATTCAAACAAACACTTACTCAAGGTTTCTTGGTAAAAGAATATACATTTATTTACACAGTCAGTTTGAAAACATTACACTAGCAAGAGCAGCTCAATATCACACACTAATAAACCACAAATACACAACCGGTAAGTAAATGAACAAGTTCAGCTCCCCTGAAGTGGGTGCAAAATGGCACTTCAGATACTTTCAAAAGGAGTAAAAAGACAAGGTTATAAGAAAAGACAGCACAAATACTTGCATAGGCAGGGCAAAGGGGTTCAGTTAACTACAACCAGCAATTCTTCTCATAGGCCTGAGCCAAAGTCAATGGTTCAGAGTCTTTGTGTAGGATAGCACAGTTCTGATAGTAGACGGTTAAGTCTTTGCCACAGACTTTAGAAGAATTTGGCTATGCGAAAAGTTTGAGGAATGTTTAGGGAAGGACAAGCCTTCAAAGTTGAGAAAGTTTCCACGAACCGTGTTTGCACAGTACCTTTTGTATTGAAGAAGAGCTGTAGCTGAGGCAGTTGTTCCTGGCAGTTCGAGCAGATCTCGCTGTTCCTGAGCTTCAGTTGTGGGGACAAGAAGGAGGACATTGGGACCAGGAATGAGGCCAAAAGCTTAGCAAGACGTCGGTTTAAGGTGTGAGTGCCTTAAAGTCCACGAGCTGGTTTCCTTCCCTCTGGCTGTCCGGTTTTCAACAGCACTCTGATGAAAATTCGACCAGATGGAGACAGTGTCCATGTGTCTTACGAGTTGGTTGTTCCCACCAAACCCAAGAGAAGAAGTTAACCTTGAAGGGTTTCTCTGTCAATGGAGTTTCAGGCAATTCGGACCTGCAGCAGGGTTTCACCAGCCGTCCAGGAGTTGCAGCAGTCCTCTTCCTTCGGTGTCCAGTCATTAATTTGAAAACAAAAGGATTGAATGCAATACATTCGAGTCAAAAGGACCGAAAAAAAAGACTGAATGCCCTTTTTTTAATGTATTTTTTTTGGGGGTTTTGGTATAGGTAAAATTAATGGTTTTTGGCCTACAAATAGGATTTGCAGGTTGACCCCCAAAAAAACGAAAAAACATTCAGTCTTTTTTTCCTGGTCCTTTTGACTCGAATGTATTGCATTTCAATCCTTTTAATTCGATCCTTTCACCAATAACCCTTCCTTCATCTCGTCTTCGGTTCTTTCGTTCCAGTGGTCGACTCTGCTTTCCAAGTCCCAGAGACCTGCTTTTAAACAGTTTTCCCCATTCATTCCAGCCTGGCTGTCACTCACGCAGCAGGGTGGCTGTCCTTGCCGGACAGCTAGCAAGCCAATTATGCCAGAGTGCATTCAGGTCTCCTAGAAGACTAAGCACAGGGAGTTTCGGGCACTTCCCTCACATCCTGTCCACCCGAGACACCCTGGCGCCAGCGGAGGGCTTCAGCACTGAAGCCCGCCAAAGGCCAACGAACAAAGAGACCAAACCTGGTTTGGCGCACAGAGACAAACACAGAAGGACCTTTCCTAAAGGAAATGGCGAAAAAAGTCGACCGGAGTCTGTTTTTACAGATAGGTCTTGGGCGCCATATTGAAAAACATGGCTGACCCAATTTGTAGCTACCATTGTTAGCGGTCGGGAAAAATCACGGTAGTTTGATCTAAACCACTGCCACCAGCCATTTAAAGTAGGAAAGGGTAACATTTGACTGTTACATGAGTGTTTTGACTCAGGGGAAGCTAAGCTACCCCTCCAGCACTCTATCGGAAGATAGTGTGTGCTGGGTCAGTAAATCTAAAAAGACTAGTAAAGTCAATTTAACTTTACATGCTCTGGGAGACGGTATGCAGTCCCAGAGAAGGTATTTAAACCTTGGAAAGTCTGAAAGACATCCCTGTGTCACTGCACTGAAGGTGCTGTGTGACACACAAAAAAATGATGCCTATGGAGTTGTTTTAAAACTACATTGCCAAAGAACACAAAAGTAACACACACATCAAAATACATGGAAGAGTCGGGAAAAAAAGGCTCACACTCTTCCCAGGTAGAAAAATCAAATCCTAGAAATCCAGCAAAGTTGGTGGGGGTCTCAAAAGGTAAGAGAAATTAGCACATTTTGAGAAGTCTCCCTAGATATACAAATGAATTGTGTGTTTGAGGACTGCCTATTGCCCCATGTACGTGAACCATGAGCCGAGACCAAACCCTAAGGAAAGTACTTTAAGAACACATGACAAGGGTAACGTAGATATACAGAACCTTTAGAATTTTAATATTCTGTCTGTCAGTGAACAAAACCACCTGGCCTAGATATTTCAGTGAACAAAAACAAGTGGACCAGATATGTGATATCATCAGTGATGTCATCAATGACATTTGTGATGTCATCTTTGATGTCCTGGGTGTTAGTATTAGCAGTGCACAGTGGTGGTGCGAGTTATAGTTGCTTAGCTTACCATAACTGGTGAATTTCTGAGGTTTTTCGGTTTTACTTGTAACCATAACGTCCCTTTAAGAAAGTTTTTTCATTGAATTTAATAGGTTTTTATTAGTGCAACTTAACCATAACATCCCTTTAACAACGTTTTTTTATTGCCTTTCATAGGTTATTAGTGCGACTTAACCATAAAGTCCCTTTTAACAACGTGTTTTAGTGAATTGTATAGGTTTTTATTGGTGCAACTTAACCATAACGTCTCTTTAAGAAAGTTTTTCTTCAGAGAATTCCATGGGTTTTTACCAATGCATGCTATTTTCCTACAACTTACTAATATCATACTTACCCCTATATAGCAACGTTTTTGTCCAGTTTACAACGTTTCACCTTAAAACTCTGCCATTTCCCACCTTCTAGCATCATTTTTAACACTTCTATACTTTTTCCACCGTTTTTGCTTCCGTCGATGTCCGCGAATTTCTGATGTCATTGTGGACTCTCCGTACAGTGCCATGTGAGCATGCACTTGCATGCGGCATGATGACGTGCCCATGAACGCGTTTGCACTTCGCATTCAGGTCCTTGCTTCGAGGACAGTTCGGAACTGCATGTTCTACTGATCTAGGAACTTTCAAGCTCAAAAAGTACCCTTGAACAGCTTCTACACCTATTCTAACTCATTATAATTAACATTCTAGTACAAAGCACATACTTGGAAGAATAGTAGCAAAACTGCTATTTATCTTAAAAATGGCATCAGCTATTGCCATCCCTCGTCCCCAAGAGCCAACACCACCAGTTGGAGGATTAACACAACAAGAAAAGCGCAGTATTTCCAAAGACAATGAAGAGGACCAAGTAGATGAGGTAGAGGAAGTGCCTACCTCTAGCACCTAGAGAGAATCGAGGGTGTGGCAGTTCTTTACCACTGTTGGGAATGTACCAAAGGCAATAGCTATGAAAGTGAAATGCACTGAGTGCAATTTTGTACTCAGTCGCGGACTACCTGGACATTACTCCTATGGGACAACCTCCATGCGCCGCCACACCAAATCCAACTACCGCAATGCTCTCATAAACTTTGTTCCTTTCTTAGCAAGTTGTAGGCTGTCTTCCTCCACATCTTCCTCAACCAATACTGTAACCACAGAGCCTACTTCTGTGGCACACAAAATCCCACCAGCTACCTTGCAAGCAATAAAAGAGGCTGTTGATCCATATCTTTGGAAGACAACAGTGCTCTGTATATACGTGCGTTTGAAGCTGTAATCAAGGAGCATGAGAAACAGTGGCTACTACCTTAGAAGTAACACACGCGCGACATCATCCCCTGTCCACCTGCCCCTCCATATTAGTGCTTGGTGCCTCTTCCCTCATTTCCCTCCTCACCTTACGTTGTAACCTCTCCTGCAAACATTTTCTTTTTTAAAACAACAAACGAACAACCTTTCACAGTAAAAAAAATACAACAACAAAAATCTTTTATATACTCCATCTACTTTACATTTCTCAGTAAAGTACATAGACTCAATACGTTTTTCCAACATTTCCATTAGCATTTTGTGCTATGCTATTGGGAATAATGTGACGTTCATCCCCCGTTCCAGGGACGGAACGGGGGATAGCGGCCCAGCAGGCCAAGTTATCGGCCCAAGGGAAGTGTGTATGTGTGCGCCCTGATGCCTGCAGGCTTCGGTGCATTATAAATAGATAAATAACGAGGGCTCCAGAACATTATCCTCCATTGCAGCCCCTGCAATGGGGGATAAAGGCCATTAGCAACCCTGGTTCCCAAAGAGGGAACACAGGGTGCTAAAAAATAGATTTTTTATCCTAAAGGCGAAAATCCTTTTCCAAGATGGCCACGATGGAAAGAGAAGGTGGGCTCCGTACAGAACGCAAAGTAAGAACCCTATGACCATATTACCACTAGCACATTTGTTTAACCTTTCAAACCTATCCTACTTCCGAAAAACTTTATACCACATAGCCGGTCCCAGGTGGATATGGCCACTTTAACACAATTTTACGTCCCTCGCGGTCATGGCCAGTAGCCAGATTGTCCAGGTCATGACCTTATACCATGACCCGGACAATCTGCCACTGCCCATGGTCACAGGCTATACCTCAGTCACCAAAGATATATCACTATTTTTTTAAACCATGCTTTAAGGTCTTTGCCAATGCTCCTTAGACGAGTTTGCTTGAAATCTGCCCATGTTTTATTTTTTCAAAACTGTCAAAATGTATATACATAAAATGGTCATATAACTTAGCCCCCACTTGAATAAATCCATTCAGTCTTTACACAAACATGGAAGGTTGGTTCTATAATCTTTCTGAAAACCTTTGTCCACATTCGTCAAATAGCAACAAAGTTATAAGCCATCTTGAGACCCCCTCTAATTTCGCACCCTCTTGGGAAAATCCCACCAAACTTTAGAAAAACATTTATATCTAGATCCAAAATCGTTTTGCCAAATGTTGTGCAGATTCATCAAATGACACCACATTTATATGCCTATATAATATTTTGGGCACCCCCTCTAATTTTGCCCCCTCTTGACAGGATCGCACAAAACCTTGCAAAACCATTCAGGATTAGTCCTAGAATTAAAATGCAAAATTACATGCAGTTTTACTGAGTGGCACAAAAGTTATTTTCAATTCCATTCCTCTCTCTGTGTTACTTTGAGTATTCTTTGACTTGTTTCTGTGCTCTGGTCAGCTATCTTTGTTGCTTGTAGCCCGTGTGAACAGATACCAGTACCACCGCTATAAATTATTTTAGCTTGTTTAACACACAATGGCTACAATAATGCCCTACATGTACGACCCCGAGTATACCGCGGAGGAACCACTGGAAATGGAAACATTTGAAAACGATGGGTCTTCGGACGGCAGTTGGGAGGACGATTCAACAGCTGAAGACCCTGGACCTAGTCGCATGGACGGTGTTTCCACCTGGTGCACATGCAATCTCGGGATGCGTGGCCTACATTTCGGAAGGCGAGCCACGACCGCAATGCATCACCGAGCACCAAGCCTTTAGGGCAGCCTGCCACACACGGTCCATGTTGAGGATAATGATGGTGCTTATGCACGAACTTCGCGCAACTGTTCGTCCTCGTAATCCGAGTAACGAATAAGTATACTCTGCTTGTCATGCCACTCCTATTTCATGGTCTTCTACTATATCCAAAATTACATATACATATCATTGTAACGCACGAAAGTCGTTCAATAGTGTGCAGTGTCTAGATAGCATTTGTCCGAGCAGAATGCCATTAGTTACAAGAATTGTCATTGACAACAAACATTTATTAAACTTATCTTGGTCATTTAAAAACAGTTTGTTTCATTCCTTTTCACAGGTGGTACAGGCTGGTGGCCTATCGTTCCTTTACATGGTGGCTTCACGGGAGGCTTGGACACCGCGTTCGAAGAGTGATACCCGCCTGTGCCGTTCGTGCCATAAGAGAAACCTTCCCGAGTGACAGCGGTCAGTACAGGGGATTTTCTCTCACTGTGCTGCAACCTGAACTGTACAATGTGTAAAGTTTTGTATTTTTGTGTCATCAAAATAAGATACAAAATTAAACACCACATATATTTTAACAACATTTGTTTTGATTTTTTAAATGAATCAAGTGTGTCTCCATTCAAGGATGGACGTTGGACATCTGTGCTCAGAATGGGTGAAGTTCAGGTCGCTGTGAAGCGGGGTGGTCACTATCTAAGCTAACATAATATATTATCAATAATGCATGCACTAAATAACACTTGTTCAAAGTCTTTCAGTCGGTTATGTCTCTATAAAAGTCACACATATATCTATACTATCAATTAACATTGGATTATCCAGGCCTTAGGTCAAGGGTCTTGACCACTATAATACACTGTTTGAAGTGTGGGTCTGTGCTCACAAGAATCTCTGGTATGTGGCATTTGTTATTGATAGGCAACGATATACTGCAGTAGGGGTCTAATGTTAGTTGGGGATCTACTAGGTGGGCATCATGGCATGGTCAGTGGTCTGGCACATGAAGAGAATACCTTGCAGGGACACAGGGTCAGAATGGCAGTAAGTTTCCACTGGCGAGGGTGCGTGGGCAAGGACACGTTTGTGGAGATGAACGAGCTATGTGCTTGGTTCAGGCTGGTTCACATGCAGGACCGTGATCTCAGAGGAAGAGTGATGTGTTACATTTATTAGCTGTTGCAAATACCTCTGGAGTTTTCCGGTCAGAGTGGGAACGAGGGTGTGGGCCATGTGCTGTGCGCGCTGTACTATCGCAGTGAGGCCTGGTCACCAAGATGGAGTGGAAAGGGGGTACAAAAATGGATGCCCCGTGTCCTGCTCAGTGTTCCCATCTAAGCGAATGTCATCCAAAGTTAACATCACATAAGGGCAAGGGGCAAACCCACTACTGGAGGCACTTGGTACGAGTTTCTACTGAGAAATAAAGGATGAGAGGGACCTGATGGCCCCTCGCTCCCACACACTTGCCTGCACGCCCCAGGCCCATCCATCCCACCCCCCTCTATCAAAGGCGGTTTGCACCCGGGGATGAGCGCTGGCATGGGGGGCTGTCACGGACGCAAACGGCCAAGGTGCCAAACAGCATGTACACTTCAAAAGGTATCCCACGCCCAGGGGCCATCGCTCACATGGCCTCCTCAGACCCTGGGTCTCCAGGCAGGCCTCCCCCTGCAATAAACATAATACCACAACATACACGCGTCATTCATTCACAAACACACCCCTGTTTCTAATACTTTATAAACCACTTGATATGTCTCATGAGAACATCTTTGTGCTTTGCAAGTCAACTCCTGAACCTTCTACCTGAGAAGCACTGAGATCTATGCTAATCTGCTCGTCGCCGTGCTATCTGTGACCGCTTCGAGCAAACTCGTCGGTGTGCTACCTGTGGCCATCTACCTGTTCTCCTTCAACATACTGCTCGGCCTGCTGAATCCAACTGTTTGTTGGTCAAGGTAAGGCCATGTATCCTAGTCATATTTCGGTCATTTTTACATTTCAATCTATTTGCTATTACAGTACCCAATAGAGCTATGGTCATTGGTCTCATTGCTATTGACTTGAGTTTCAATTGTTATGCTATCAATAGATCTATTTATTTTCATCTGTGTCAATTGTCATCGAATTGCATCCTTCGGGGGTCAAGTCTATAATGTAAGCATGGTTCCTTTTCGTGCAAGACAGAACATCCAAGGGACGAGTCACATGTTCAGAGTTTAGTCACATAATTAAAAAAAATTCTGTAACTTATGCAAATACTAAGCCGCACATGATGAACTGGTATAGTTCCGGCGACCAAAACAAACCTTGCATTCAGCATGGTATGTTTCATTTACTTTTTTATGACATTTTTATTCATCAAGGTTTTATAATAATCTTGATATTTACTTTTCAGAATGTTCAACAATGCCTGCCTGTTCGATTAGCGGTTGCCCTTCGAAGACCCATGCTAAATCTGAAGGCACTACAATGCATGTATTCCCGAAAACTGTTGATCGAATAAGAGAATGGGTCAGACATTGCGGATATCCACTGGATGAGCTGGAAAGTAGAGTCCAACAAGTCTTTGAGGACAAGAGGGGTGATCGATACTGCATCTGCAGCCAGCACTTTCCCTCGAACATGTACACCACATCTTGGGTAACAAAGAAGAATAAACGGCGATCGAAACGAAAATTGCTCGCAAATGCTATTCCCACTCTATTCATCCACAATCCGCCACTGGTGAGTCAAGTGTCCGTTTTTAGCTTTAGGCCTTGCAGTAGTGTGTAGGTAGCCGAATGGATTCATTGATATTTTAGGTGTTGTTTCGAATTTGTAATACTTTCGACATTGATATGAGTGTATAGCTTTTTGAATAATGACATTTATCAATATATTATTTTTAGATTTCATAACCCACAAATGAAATCTATATATGGGCACAGGGAACTGTGCTATATTGCGCATTACTCAAGTATTCTGGCTTTTCATTATCAAACAATTTACTTTTACAACTTCTTGACTATCCCTTGAATCTGAAGCAAGAACATTCTACTTCCGTCACATGCTCGCAGTTATCAACCACTTCTAGCGCGTATCAGGTAATCATACTTGGCTATTCCGCTACAGACTTGTTTTATGCATGTCAAGTAAGAGTTTGTATGTATTGTGTGATTATTTTACCAATTGTTTGGTTAGTGCTTTCCAATTGATATACACCTTAGTTGTCATCTTCTGGTGTTTGTTTTCAGTTATAATTAGTGTTATCGATACTAATGCAAGTACTGTCTTTCAGGGAGATGCTGAAGCGTCCACCACATTGACAACAGCCCTAGATGTTCTTCAGCAGCACAAGGTATGGATACTGACAGCTCAATCGACCGTGATCATCAGGACTGGAACCCTTGTCGTTTGATTGTTCTACACAATGTTTCATTTGTGGTTAGCCGTTGATATGTACCTGTGAGGTCGACCGCAAGCGTGTGTTGTGTTTTCAATACTGTAATCCTTACGAATGCAAATACTATGTTTCAGGCAGTTGTGAAATCGTCAACCCACGCACTTGATGCAGAGTCTGACATTCAAGTAATTCCGGTGGAAGCGGGACCATGCGGATACGAATCGGCGCAACAGCTTTCGTAAGTGCGCACCACATTGACAACAGCCCTAGATATTCTTCAGCAGCACGAGGTATGGATACTGACAGCTCCATCGAGCGTGATCATATAAAGTGATTCCATTTGCTATACTTTCTTCCCTATTAATGCAAGTACTGTGTTTCAGGGTGACGATGGAGCTTCCACTACAATCACAAGATCCCATTTAGATGATGCAGATGTAAAGAAATTGGAGAAATAAGTCGATTAAATCTGATCATATTTAAATATTCCTTGATTCTTTTAGACAATGCAACATTTGTGGTTATCTCTTTATATGTACGTGTGCCGTCGACCCCAAGTGTGTGTTATGTTTACAATATTGAAAACCATACTAGCGCAAGTACTGTGTTTCAGGGAGTTGCTGATGCCCCCTCTTCAATGCAATCATTCGTGGCAGTCCATGCAGAGCCAGAGGTATGGATACTGACAGCTCCATCAAACTAGGTCATCAGTGCTCGAATACTTGTCGTTTGATTGTTCCACAGAATGTTTAAATCGTGTTTGGCTATTGAGATGTACATGTGTGTTCGTCCTCACGTGTGTTTTATGCTAACAATATTTTGATACACAGTAATGAAAATACTATGTTTCAGGGAGTCGATGGAGCCTCATTCCGTGCTGTCTATGCGGATACAGAAAATATAGTCATTGCAGCGCAAGAGGAAGGGGAGGCATGTGGATACGTATCGGAGCAACAGCGTGCAGATGTTGAAGGTTGAGTCAAAAAAGTTGCAAAGAAAAGAAACAAAAATAAGGTTAGTTACAAACAGTTATTTTTTTGCGCTGGGGACTATTTTATGTTTTTTTCAAGTCAATTGTACTATACTTTATCTTGTGTTTAAACTGAACATCCCTTTTCCAATCTGTCCTCTAGTTACCCATGGGTCTACGAACTATACATACACAGACAGTGAAGCGAATGAGAGATGTTGCTTGCCAGACCATTTACACTATGGAGGCCATGGAGGAACTATTAATTCAGACGCGGCGTGTTGAGACTCGGGATGCTCATGTCCAATGTACAGAAAATTAAATGAATCTGTCCGGAGAATCCAGTAAAGTTTTAAAGGACCATTGCTACAGTACGACTGCACCACTGCAACAACATGATACTGGATGTATTGAAGATAGCTCTGAAGTAGTCGCAGATCAATTTACACAATCTACACCCGCCAAAAAATTGGCACCAAAAAAGCTGTCGACATTGTTGTGTTCTCCCATCAATGTTGAAGTAGCAGATGTTGAAATGACAGAGAATGAACCAGCAGCAGCATTCACCAACGTATCAGAACTTGATAGCAGCGATATTTCTTTCAAATGTGGTGAAATGTCCTCAACGTCACAGGCCGAAACAACTTTGACGCAGGATGACAGTCTAATGAAAGAGGGCAAATACATAGTATTCGACAGAAATGTGGGCATTCCGTCAGAGGGAAATTATGTGGGAAGCCATTGATTCATGTAACTCGTCAAAAACAAGGCAGTAACATCACAATACATGCCGCCTGTAGATTACATCATATGTTCTCATGGTCTGCACAACCGATGCTGGGGAAACTGCCAGCAGGCAATCTACTGTGTGCAGCGGCATCACTTTTTAGTGGATCCAGTTTTAGAAAGTTAAAGTCTTTCTTTCAGTTTGTGGGACTCTGTTTCATTTCAAAAACGTAGTACTACAAATACCAACATGATTATCTTTTTCCGGCCATTAGTGATGCTTGGAAAATTGAACAATTGTCTCTAGCAAGCACATTCGAAGGCAAACGATTCAGGCTAGCCGGCGATGGACAGTGCAACAGCCCTGGATTTTCTGCCAAGTACTGCACCTACCACTTTCAGGACATGGATAGTAAGAAAATTGTGAGTTCGGTGGTCGTGCAGGTAACACAATGTACATCCTCAGTGGCCATGGAGAAACTAGGATTTATAAAATCAGTGGAATATCTGCAATTGAGGGGAATGCACATCGACCTCATAGCCACGGACAGACGCGTTTCAATTGCCAAGACAATGAGAGCAGTTCCAACATATTAAACATCAATTTGACGTATGGCATCTTGCTAAATCAATCAATAAGAAAATCTCGGCTGCAGGGGAAAAAAAAGGTTTGGAAAGTTTTTCAGAGTGGTCCCAGTCTATCAGCAACCATCTTTGGTGGAGCTCCAAAACTTGTGAAGGGTCGGTGGAAATACTACTTGAAAAATGGTGTTCACTGATGCACCACTGTACCAACGTGCACGGCTGGTCAGAAAACCTACATTTCCACCAATGTGAACATGGCCCTTTGTCCCCAGTGGAGGCACGGAAGAAGAAGTGGTTGAATCCATCTTCACCAACACAGCCATTGAGAAGATTGTTTTCGATAAAACTCTATCAAGAGATTTGAGGGGACTGACAGAATTCTGTCACCCAGGAGGTTTGGAGGTGTTTCACAATATGTGCCTAAAGTACAGGCCAAAGTGCTTGCATTTCAGCATACAGGGCATGAGACATAGGACTCTACTAGCGGTCTTGGCCCATAATGAGAATCTCGGCCGTGCACAATATAGGACTAAGGGTAATGTAAGGATGCCTCGCTACACTAAGGTCTTTTCAAAAAGAAGTAAGCAATGGGTGATCAAACCAGTCTGAGGAAATGGAGTTCGACTTTGTCAAAAGCCTTACTGCTGCTTTATTAGAGAAGCACAGATATGGAATTTTGAACGTTTCTGTGCTGATCCATTGCCACCCAACATTGCCACTGTGCCATGGCCACCCAAAGGAGAGCTGGTTGTGAAGTACAAATCCTGGTTCAAATAATTGTAATACGATTGTCTTTTTGTAAATAAATGTTATTGTACAGTGTGCATACAAAGTACGCTAACCCTAACCCCTACCTTCACCATCCTGGGTGCCGAACAACCTGGGTGTCATCTTTGAATTCTCTCTCTATTCACCTCATATTGCTGACCTTGTCTATATGTGTATGTATATATTTTTGATGATGTAACTAATTTCCGCAATCTCTTCTAAATGCTGGGCACTGTTAACCGAGGGGAGGCTTGCGTATTGCAAATAATAAAACAAACAAACAATAAATCTCACTTTCAACTCAACTCCTCGGGTACTTTATACTTTCCCTGACCTTCCCCAAAAAATTAAAAGTCTCAATAGTTATGGTTCTTTAGGGCTTCAAAGCTCGCAGACAACGAGGACAAAATTGGGGGCCTTAGAACGCGCCAAGCGAGCCGTTGCAGATGGGAGAGAAGCCAGTTCGCATTTGCACATTGAGGCGCACTACATAGATGGATTCGAAACTTCAAGTTCTCACAGATGGCTTTACTACGGGATGTTGCAAAGAAAGAATGTACGCTCATTTCTAGTGAAGGTCAGTGGCTTTGATTTTCAGCTCGCGCCCTGAAGAGGCCCACAACTCGCATTGGCAGTATAAGGTTCTATTGTTTTTTGACCTTGAGAGACAGGGACCATGCCGAAAGAACTTCATTTGAAGGCGGGGTCGGGGTGCAATAACGTAAGAAACGATAATGCAGAAAATTCTGAAACTAGACCGAGTTTCATGTTAATTCAGTATACGAAAAATCGTTGTCAAGAGCACAGTGGGATTTAGGGACTGCATTACGCAGAGACACAATGGAAATTGCAAATATAATGTAAGTAACTCTTTAGACGCTTTTATATCGGAATGAAGAATTAATGAATGGATGCATGAATAAATGAATGAATGAAGAGCTTTGAAAACATTTGTGGGATTGTCCTTGTAGCGGGCACATGGGCATGCAGGTCCACATTCCACACGCATGTAGACAAAAAGTCGTTTCTCATTGTGTACTAACCTCGACTTATTTCGTTAGTTTTCGCATTGATTTTAGAGACGAACATACTCCATTGCACTATCCTTGGAAGCAAATAGTTTCTGCTCGGCCATAATAAATAAAATGAATAATATTAATAAAGATCGGCTGGCGGGACTAATTATAAATTTTATGTTTTCAAAACAGGTATATCCTTCCCTTTTGCCACTGCCACCAGTTTCAGACAACGGCAGATGGTTTTTTTAACCGCCAGCTGCAGCTTAATGTAAACAACTGCACCATTCTGATGATCTTATGGGACGATCGCCAAGGGCCCATATGCCCTTACGCGGTACTAGCGGCTAGGAGCAACATATCAACCTTTACGCTGGCCTAGTGCCTACTTGATGGAACAGCCTTGCGGTTCAACGTGCGACAAAAGTGCTTCTTTGAACGAAAACCAACACCCTGTGTACCATAAAGGAACAGCACGTGACTCGCGATAAACTTTTACGGATTTGCGGATAGAGATAAAAGAAAATAAATGACTTTCAGAGTTCATATGGCAATTGCTGAATATTCTATAAACATTTAATGTCAAATAAATGTACTTTACCAAATGTACCGTGTTGCTGTTTGATTTTAAAGTACAGTTTCATATTCCGAAATTGTGGCGCGCTGTGTTGTGAGCTGATCTGTGTTGGTTTCCGGGTTCTGTGTGAAGTCGCGTAGAAGACGACTGGGTGCGTTTGCCTACGCAGCACAGAAACGTCACGGAGAGAGGCGGGGAATATGAATGTTTTGATAATGTCGCCCTGATGCCTGTTTTCGCGTGCATTTAATGGACGAAAACTCGGGTAAGGTCCATAGGAAATGTTTCTAAAATCGAGCGACTTAGGCTTAAAAACACATGGCTGACCTGTATGGGCAATAACATTTTTTGACTGAACCATTCCTTTAAAGTGGCTATGTCTACCTGGGACCGGCTATGTGGTAGAGTTATTCGAAGGTAGGATAGGTTTGAAAGGGAAAAAAGTGCTTGTGGTAATATGTTCATAGGGTTTTGCAGGCTGCCATGGCAAGGGAAGAGGGGCTGTGTATGGAGCCCCGCCTTCTCTTTCCATGTTGGCTGTCTTAGAAAAGGATTTTCCTTCCTTCTTACAGCGGGATGCCACAGGCGTCCCTCTATAGGAAGAAAAATCTATGTTTTAGCACCCTGGGTTCCCGCTTTGGGAACCAGTGGTGTTAATGGCCTTTATCCCCCATTTCAGGGGCTGCAATGGACGATAATGGTCCGTAGCCCTCCTTATTTATTTATTTATTTATTTATTTATAACGCACCAATGCCTGCAGACATCAAGCTGTGTGGTTACAGTATTTGTTAAAGAAGATGAGGTGGAGGAAGACCGCTTAATACTTGCTGAGAAAGGAACAACCTTTTTGAGAGCATTGTGGTCATTGGATTTGGTGTGGCGGCGCATGGAGGTGGTCCCGTAGGAGTACTGTCCAGGTAGTCTGCGACTGACTAGACTCAGTGCATTTCACTTTGGTAGCTTTAGTCGTTGGTACACTCGCAACAATAGCAAAGAACTGGCACACCCATGATTCGATCTTGGTGCTAGAAGTAGGGACTTCCTCTACCTCATCTTCTTGATCCTCTTCATTGTCTTTGAAAGTACTGCGCTTTTCTGTTGTGAAGGCCCTCCAGCTGGTGGTGGTGGTGGCTCTTGGGGAGGAGGAATGGCAATAACCGATGCCATTTGTAAGCTAAATCGAAATTTTGATAAAATTCTTCCAAGAATCTACTGTGTACTAGATTGATAATGGATAATGAGTACGAAAAGGTGTAGGAGGTGTGCAAGGGAAACTTTGAAGTTGAAAGTTCCTAGATCAGTAGAAAATGAAGTTCCAAACTGTCCGCGAAAGATGGATCTTATTGTGAAGTGCGGACGGGTTCTCGGACACGTCATCATGCCGTGCGCCAGCGCATGGTCATGTGGCACTGTCCGGGTCAGATGTTCATAGACTTCTACGGATGCAAAACTAGTTGTAATAGTTGCAAGAAGTGTATTAAAGTGTTAAAAATGATTCTAGAAGGTGGGAAATGGCAGGGTTTTAAGGTGACTCTTTGTAAATTGGACTCAAATATTGTTATATTTGGTAAGTATGATATTAGTAAATTGTAGGAAAATAGCATGCACTGGTAGAAATCCATGAAATTCACTGAAACAACGTTGTTTAAGGGACATTATGGTTAAGTCGGACTAATAAAAACCTATGAAATTTAAAGAAAATCTTTGTTAAGGGGACGTTATTGTTAAGTTGCACTGATAAAAACCTATAAAATTCACTGAAAAAACTTTTTTAAAGGGGCGTTATGGTTAAGTTGGACTAATAAAAACCTATGAAATGCAATGAAAAAACTTTGTTTAACATCAAGGTGGTCGTAGAAGGACCAGAGAGCTCATTTGAAACATCTGGACATGGGGAACAGTACTTTCTTCAAGGTCCCTATGGACACACCATTTCTGAGAAATTTGCACTGCAATGTGCAAAACATCAATGTGGTTATAGAAGCACCAGACAAAGTTTATTTTAACTGTCTCCACGCCACGAACAAACCTTGAAGGCTCAAAAACCATGTTTCAAGGTCCTAGGACACACCATTTCCGAGATATCTGCACAACAACAAACTGCACTGTGCCAGGGTGAGGCGACAGGTCGGGAGAGCGTACTGAAGGTCCATTTATGCTGCAGCAAACCAATTCTCCCCTCCCCTCAACGTGAGCTCCGTGATTGTCAACAATTCTTGAGATTGTTATCATGTCTGTCAACAGAACCCGTGCACCTTTTGCTAGTCACATATATACAAAAATATTTGTTTATCCTTTGTGTTTGGAAACATCTTGTAAGTTACACCTTTTGTACAGGTTTAGTGGATGGGAAGAGGACATTAATTTCCAAATTCTCTTTGGAGAGGGTAGTTCACTAATTACTCAAGCTCACAAAGTGTCTTGCCTCATTAATCAGTTGCCCACATGGAAAATAATGTGCACATGACAGCCAACTGGTTCTGCACATAGAGAAAAATAATTAGAAGGAACATTGCACCAGACCAGGTGTTGTTGAAATTAGATTTATTGTAACATAGGTGTGAGTGTATTATTGACCAAGTACAGCTCATCTATGATGTTTGAATAATAGTTATTGGGCCTCATTATGAGTCAGTTGGTAGCCGTGCCGATAAATACCGGCACGGCTGCCGCCGCAGTCATTTTATTTCCAGCGCCCAGCAATGGGGACTTACCGGGGCATTACAGCCAAGTGGTCTTGGTAATTCCTCATTGCCGGGCGCTGAAAAATATTACTCCCCATTCCCATTGAGTCCAATTGGACTCAATGGGAATGGGGAGGACAGATGCACCGGCACCATTAATGAATGGTGCTGGTGCATCCGTCAATGTTTGCGAGCGGGTGCCGTTCCGCCTGCCAAGTCAGACCTGGTGGACGAAAAGGCACCCGATCACAGAACTCTTAGTTTGCCGGGCCGGAAACAACGGTACCGGCAAGCTTACCGGTACCGTTGTTTCCAGACCGGCAACCTTATTGTATTTTGGTAAATTGCTTTTTTTATTAGTGAAATGTACATCTTTTGTAAAGTTGTGACCCCACTTTGTACAGAAGAGTTGGCCCGACTGATTTTGCAAATCAATCAATACATTTTTATTTCCAAATATGAAAACATAAAACAAAATCACAAAGATATGCAAATTCAACTTAAAATACAGCTAGTAAATAGGCTACACTTTTTCAATGTATTTTCAATTTGATCTTGATTTCAGTAAAATACATGTGCATGAATGTGACATTTGGACATATTACTCCTATTTCATCACTGTTTTGATTACAAAATCTCTCTCAGATGGGGACAATGCCGTCACGTGTGGTGATATCTATTGTTTCATCACTAGATATGATCATGCCACTGAGCAATTCACAGGGCGGAGGGGTACCTTGGGCTGAAAGTGGGTTCAAAGGCTCTCAGGCACATGTCATTGCCAGAGCATTGGAGGGCCTGAGGTTAGGACTCCCCCCCAGGCCCCCTGAGAAACAAGCAGCTGCAGCAGCTGTGGGTTTGATCCTCTGTACCAATGATCACATATTATAATAATAATTTTATTGTGAATTAGTCCAAAATCTGAACTTTACACAAAAAACTTGACACAAAAATAGACATAAATCATTCAATCTACTTGTACAGGAGGGCGCACAGTCTTCTGACGGGCCCATATGTCAGTGCACCCCCTCTAGTACCTGTAAAATGAGATAGCTGCACCTTGAGGAGGTTGGGGTGCAGGATTCACATACTCCAACGCAATTCAATAAGGACCACTCAAATGGATAAGTACAGAGACTGTTAAGTTCATAAGGGTTTATTTCATCATAGCTGACACAGCTCAGCCATTTCTGCTGTGGACAAGTTCCCTGCCTCAAAAGAACTCTCTCCCAGAATTACACAGAGCTCATTTATTGCAAAATGGGAGGGAGCAAAATTCCCCCACCTCTCCCTGCACAGTCTTAAGCAACAACATAGTTACATTAGCTCATTGGGCAATTAAATTTAATTTGACCAAAACCTTCAAAAATGAAATTCGCTCCAACATGCATTCCTAACTCTGCTTTGGTGCTCGGTTCAACTTATAATTGGTGCAGCTGGACATTTCAGATAAGGGTTTTGACCAGGCCTGTCCGGTTTCTGCCCCTTAATCAAGTTTCTGAAGGCATGATGTCCCTGAACGTCTCAACTTTAAAATGAGCTCATCGTTACACACTTGGAGCACTCTTCCGTTTTTAGCCAGAACGATTTTCTATCTGTGTACAGAATATCTTATTGCCCATTCAGTGCTTTGCCACCTTATTACCTCATGGTAATGTCATTTTTGACATTATAAACACAATTCCCTTTCAATACTGGTACATTGCAACATTATAAAAATTAATTTTCGCATAATTTGCACACCACATAAGTCCCTTTGAATTTCTCTGGTTGGGTTTAAGTGGGGGGGGGTCTCCACTTCATTCAGCTGTTGATTCAATATATATATATATATATATATATATATATAGGTTGTGACCTCCATTACATAGTAAATGATCTCATATTATAATTTTCATCTTTCCATCAGTAGTAATACATAAAATTTGTGCCATTTAAAGGGATCTTGCAAATGGCTTATTCTTATCATACAGTATAGCAGTCATAAATTCCCCACGGTTTTTAGTGATGGCATTGAAAAAAATGCATCGAAAAAATGCATGTTCCACCCAACCCCTGTTTTTTACCCCTTAAAACCCATTAGAATAAAAAGAAAACCTTTACCTTTAAAAAATGCATTTTTCCAATGCTTTTGCATTCAATGCTTTGTATTCGAGGGAATCACTGAATACCATTCCCCACCAGCACACAACACTCATATTATTAGGTGAGCAATATCAATATTATGGATTGGGCAATACTGTTTGCAGTTCTTATTAGCCACCTTTCCAAAGCTCTTAAAGCATATTGATCAATGCGTAATTTATGTAAGTGATAGATATATTGGGCCAGATTCTCTAAACTTTTTTGGATGCAAGTAATGAGATGCGCTTCTGTATCTCATAACTTGCGCCAAAAAAAGTAGCAGCCCAAATCACATAAGGCATGTGAAGGAGTGCTTTTGAGATGTGCTCACTCAGATGCCCCCACCTTTGCGTATCTGTGCAAAAAAAGGTAGTGTTTCTGCCCAAATAAAAGGGCACCCCCCAAATTCACAAATGGGATGTGCTTTAAAATTCGCAAAAATTTGCTTCACTCCCTGAGCCTTTAAGGGGGAGACACAAACCATGACCCTGTCATGATTTTTACTTTAACTTTGACAGCTGCGGTTTAAACTGCGCCTATCACACTTGTATTTCCATCCGCCATACAGGGTTGGAAATGCTTTTTTTATTTTTACGAGCATTTCTCAGAGAAGGCCCTTTAAAGGCCTCTGGCTGCTGGGAACATGTCATACATTAGTGTCCCAAGGGGGGTGGACAGTACATCTTTGCACTACTAGCCAGCCCCTCCTGAAATGCGCAAGTCATTTCAGAAATGAGTGCAAATTCAAACAGCGCATTCTCTGCGCTTTTTTTCATTTGTGCACATTTTAGAGGATCTGCCCCATTGAAACGAGCGTCTACAAACCAAATGTAATGGGAAATGTGGTTGCGTCGGCCTCAAATGCCTGTTGGTGGCACAGATCTGCAGTTGGTGTAAGAATTTGCTTATCTCGGGACAAAAGTTCATAATAAGCAGTGATGAAAAGATCATACTGGAAAACACCAAAATGCTATGACCCAGGCCACAAATGGAATTTTTATTTTTTGCCAATATTTATTGTGACTGCCATCTAAGCTGAATGTTCGAATTGTTTGCTATCACCCATTTTGTAACCAAACTAGAAGGTATGCTGTTGGTGGATAAATTGCAAATAAAACAAACCACATTTCCGAGGCATGTCGTAGGAGTCTTCCTAGCTAACCTGAGTTTTCCCCTCCATGAAGAACCAGGAATGCACCATGTTCAGGATGCCCTCAAAATTCAACACTTGCCGTTTAAGTTATAACTGTGAGGAAATAAAACCCCAAAATTGTCCAGCAGAATACTAATGCATGTCAGCTCCCTTAACCATATAGGTAAAATACCATGGCTAAGCTATGTCACGTGGGAGCGAGTGATACAGGGACTAGGCCTTCTGTTTTACAATCCATCTTCTTTCCCACCTGGAGGGAAAAAACTGCCTGAGAGAAAAAATATTATCTAGCAATCAAAGAGGATCATGATTTGCTTGCATTACTTAAGTTTTCTGCTAAAGTAGGTATCCCACTGAAGACCAGGGTGGGGACTGAAAACTATTTAATATAATAACAGATGGACTAGATCCCAACTAGATTTGCGGATGTGGCTGCAATTAATTCAATACACATATTCACTTTTCATTGTTTTATCAGCATTTTAAAGATTTGAGTCCAATGCTTTTACTACCAATTTTAGGTGATCAAGGTTTTGGAACATGTAAGCCAGATGTTTTTATTTTTTTGACAATGGGCTATTAATTGGTTGTGCCTAGCGTTGGCGAATATAAGATTACAAAAATGTGTTAATTCAGCAATAACTGCACATTGGACGGGCTGGGATGGGCGGTAACGGCCCGGGGCCGAGTTAAAAGCCTGAGCGTAGCCCAAGAGGAGTGGAACAAATCCTTCATATTGCAGATCATTGAGCCATTGTTGGACAAGTGTTTGTTTAGCGGGAGGACTGATGAGGATGGTCTTGTTTGAGGTAGGCAGTCGACAACCTGGATTGGATGATGGCTAAGTAATCGTGGATTTGAATGATGTCCTGTGTGCTATTTACTCTCATGTACAACTGAGTATCGTCTGCGTATTGGTGAATGGCTATATTGGGATCCTTGAGGAGAGTGTCCAAAGGCTCCATGTAAAGGTTAAAAAGGATTGGTGAAAGGATGGAGCCTTGGGGGACTCCGCAGGATAACTTGAGTCGGTTACAACGCAACAAGTTCATCTGGATGGCCTTGGCCTTGTGTCTGCCCGAGAGGTAGGGGGTAAACCTACAATTCAGGACAGTGCCAGAGAATCCCATCCTGTCAGCAAGGAGTGAGAGTAGGATGCAGTGGTGGAAGGTTTCAAATGTAGCCAAGAGGTCAAGGAGGCATGAGTCACCCTTATCAATGATTTGGAGGGCATCATGGATAATTAGAACTGTGTCACCTGACTAATGTGGAGGGTTTTCTGTTTCTTATATTTCATTTTAGTGCATGAATTTATCGAAGATTGTTTTCTGAAATCAAGGCCAAGAAACTGTCAGTGCATCAGATGGAGAACAAGGTCCTCTTTAGCATCAAAGGTAAGTTACTATACCTTGGGCCTCATTATGAGTTTGGTGGAGTGGCCAAAACAGTGCTAATGCATTACTGCCGCATTACCACCCTGCCAAACTATGGGTTTGGAGGTAAGGTGGAGGAAAAACCTCCAGCAAAATGCTGGAGGTAATTCCGCCACCTCACTGCCAAAAAACTGCCATTTGGCAGAAATGCTGCTGACGGAATTATCGCTGCTGGTAATTCCACCGAAATCCCCATCGAGTCTTATGGACTCCATAAATGGGGACTAATGCTGCCATATGACCACTTGTAATCTTGCAGTAATTCTGCCGGAATGAGTGGCAGTAACAGTAAATCCATTTGGTGGTGTCTCAGCGGACTTACCGCTGAGAGATCACCAAACTTGTAATGAGGCCCCTTATGTCCTCCTCCTACTTAAACCCAGTAAATATTCTATGAGTGTTGAAATTGGATGCAGGGGTACATTATGTCTATGTTCTTTACCCAGGTAAATGTTGCAACAACACAGTGCCCTTGAAAAGCCGCAGAAAATCCCAGATTTACATTTCTATGAACCCAGCTGTTTTTCCTTACACATAACACTATGGGCCTCATTACACGGATGGCGGAGAACTATTTGCGCCATGGTTCATGCCGGTAAAATACCGGCACCGCCTTGGCGGAAAGGGGAATTACCACCCCATTCCAAGGTTGGCGGGGCGGTAATTCCCCCTTCCACTATTGCCCTTCCCCATTCCCATTTTTGCCCCATAGGGCTCAATGGGAATGGGGAAGGCGCTAATTACGGTACCGCAAATTGCGGTACCGTAATTAGCTCCCTGGGTCCCTTTGCGGGTTGTTTTTTAATGCCTGCAACAAGCACGCGTTAAATCCCCCAACCCGCAAAGGGACCTCGTAGTAAGGCGGTAAGGATTTACTGGTACCGGTATTTTACCGGTACCGGTAAATCCTTACCGCCATCCGTGTAATGAGGCCCTATATATCCCAAGTCAGCCTCATTTCGAGGGTGTCAACAGCTTGGTCTCATTTCCACTCTCCCAAAAAGCTGCATGCCTTTAATTGGAATCTCCCCCCTAGCAAACCTTCATCCATCACCCAAGAAATGTTCATTGCTATTGACTAAAATGCCATTCCGGAAAACCCTTTATTTAGGGATGTCATTTCACCAAAATGCCCGGAGTAGCGAAAGTGACATCACACGGCCCTTGACCTACCCGATGACATCACAGTATGTGATGTCATTTGATGCCGCCCCCAAGTGACATCACAGGAAGTTATGTAATTTGACCCCACCCCAAAATTACATCACAAGAAGTGGTGACACACAACCTTTCACCATTTAACATCACAGGAAGTGGCATCACATAGCATCGTCCTTAAGTATATTAAGAAAAATAGGGTTGCAATATCACTGCATAGTGACATACATTTCAAACAAGAATGGATCCTCATGTGTAGCGTTATTATCAGTGTCAAGGTGTCAGACTCTGATGCTTCCACCATCCCTTCCTCCTCACCTTGGTCTTCTGTTGAACTGTCTCGCGTCTCTAACTTCTTTCTCTTTCTAACCTTCTTCTTTTCTTCTCTTTTCTTGTCTTTCTTTTTCTCATGTAAATAAGGGCGCTCTCCTCTGGAGGCCACGTTGTCGGGTTTTGGGAAACACCCGGCAGCGAGGATTCCCTGGGAGCGTGCCCGTCAACTAACAGGGAAAAAGCCTCCTGGCTGAAAAAACCCAGTGAGCATCCTGGTCGTTGAAGAAAGTGGAAATCCAGAGAACAGCTGGGAACTCCAGTCGAGATTACGTGTCGAATTCACAAATGTTTCTGAAGCAAACAGGATGCTGAAGGATTCTCGTTGGAAGACAACAGACTTCAAAACAATGAACGGTTGGGGACAGAGGCCGCAGCAGTTGGTAAAGAACGGTAAGTATTGAGGTAAACAATGAAATAGAGAAATCCAGAGAAATCCAGTAACCAGAGCAAAAGAACCAAAGGGCTAGGGACTCCGGGGCGAGACCCGGGGAGGCAAGCCCAGTGACAGGGAAAGAGAGAGAGAGAATCCAAATGAATGTGAGAAACAAACACGAGTCAGAAAGAGAGAGCACAGTCAGGATTCACACCGGGAGGGAGAGCCGTGAAGTCGAGTCAAAGGATGACAAAGATGAAGCAAGGAAAGGGAGCATTAGTTCCTAGGATGAAAGCGAAAACTAGCGTCTTACTGACAAAGTGTCGAAGGTTGCAACGCGCCGTCTGAATCCACTTGACACAGGATATAGTGACAGCGGCCATTTTAGAATAAACTAGACCGTTACTTCAAAGCATGATGAGAACGTGCCGGCACTCTAATGGAACTTCCAGCAGTTCTATACCTTCCATGGGGAAGGCATGACAGTATGTTCCCGTCTTCCTCAAAGTTCCCCCTGGTTTGCCCGGGTGCAATCTGTGGGGTATTACCCAAATTGTTAATTTACAATTGTTCGAATGAACAATTGACTGAATTTAAAGGGTCACAATTGACCTTTTCACAATTGACCGAATATATGTATATATGTGTATATATATATGGGTGTTGGGGGGGTTTGGCGTTGGGCGGGGGCTGTGGGGGATTTCCCCCCATATATATGGTACAATTGACCTTCATAATTCGGTCAATTGTGAAAAGGTCAATTGTCATTCGAACAGTTGTAAAACGAACAATTCGTATACAACCATCTGTGGAACCGCTTGATGAGCAATGGAGCATGCAAGTATCTCTTTGGTTCCCAAGTACACTCTGCTTCTGAATATCCTTTCCAATGTACCAAATATTGTAACGCCCCTCTTCGGTACCTGGAATCAATTGGACGAGAAACTTCGTATTCAGACGGTTCCAAAGGTGGGGTAATCTTGACCCTGGGTGGGAATCTTCCGATTGTAGGGGTCAGGCTGGTACACCTTGAGTAGCGAAGTATGGAACACAGGGTGAATCCACTTTATATTGGCAGGAAGAAGGAAGCGAAAGGCAACTGGATTGATTTGGGCGGTAATACGGAAGGGCCCTATATATCGGGGAGAGAATTTCCCCCGATGTACCCACCGAGGTATGAACTTGGTAGACAACCAAACACAAGTACCTTCTTTCCAAGGGGGGTCAGTGAGTCTTCCTTTGTCAGCCCACTTCATGTAGCCTTTCCTACAGTCTTCTAATATCTCTTGGGCTTGTTTGTGAGTTTCCTTGAGGATGTCCAGCAGATGGTCTATGGAGGGCATCTTGGTAGGGGTAAGAGTGGTGAGCGGGATATGTCTTGGGTGGTATCCGTAAGTGCAAAAAAAGGACTCATCTTTGTAGCTGAATGTTGAGTGTTGCTGTAGGCAAACTCTGCTAGGGAGAGGTATTCGTACCAGTTGTCTTGTCTTTGACAACAAAAGCACTGGAGATATTGCTCTAGAGTGTAATTCAGTCTTTCGTTCTTCCCATTACTCTGGGGGTGGCACCCTGAAGACAGAGCACGTAGGATCCCCATCTGCCGACAAAGAGAAGCCCAAAACCTAGACGTGAACTGAGAGCCCCTATCTGACACTATGGTTTCAGGAAGCCCATGTAACCGAACAATATCGCTCAAGAATACAGTCACTGTCTCAGGTGCAGTAGGGAGACCTCCTAGGGGTGAGAAATGGGCCAATTTGCTTAGGGTGTTCACTGTCATCATGATGGCAGTGTATCCACAGAACGGTCCATAATAAAATCGGTGGAAATGTGAGTCCAAGGTTGCGAAGGCACATCTTCCTGCTGCAATAAACCGATGGGTTTAGAGGACTGGTTTTTATTGGATGCACAAACGGGGCAAGAGGATACATAGGACTTTACAACTTTATCCATGGTAGGCCACCAGAAGAGTCGAGATAGTTGTTTTCTGGCCCTTATGAACCTCTCTTGGTAAATCATGACACCATGAGATGGCTAGGGCTTGTACTGTTGTAGTCGGCAGGTAAAGTGCGTATTTCTTGAAATACAGTCCCCTCCTTTCTTCTAGAGGCTTACCTGGAAAGTGTAGTTTAGAATCCTGAGAAATTCCGCTTCGAACGTCCTGTAGGAAAGTATTGGCTACAGCTAAGATCTCCTTCCCAGCCAGCAGTAACTTGTGACCTTGATAGGCTCCTGAATCCTCACCAAGGCTGCGTAAAAGAGCATCAGTAAGAATGTTTTCTTTCCCGGGGATACATGTGAGGCCAAAATCATATTGGGAAAAAAAATACACCCAGCGAGTGTGCCTCGCATTCCTGCACTCCATCTGCTGGAGGATGCGTAGGTTGCTGTGGTTGATGAGTACTGTGAAGCCGTGTAAAGCTCCTTGAAGAAAGTGACACCACTCCTCACAAGCTTGTCGTATAACCAATAATTCTTATTCAATAACAGAATAGTTCCGTTCTTTGAGTGTAAGGGTGCGGGAATGGTAAGATATGGGATGTTCAAGTCCATCCTTTCCCTTCTGAAGAAGTGCGACACCTACGAATCCTCCAGAAGCATCTGCTTCAATGATAAATGGTTGAGTCTGGTCTGGCTGGCTTAGTATCAGGGCTGTAGTGAAGGCCTGTTTAAGGGACTGGAAGGCTTGTTCAGCTTCTTGTTTAAAAAAGGAACTGCACACCTTTTTTCAGAAGGGCGGTAATGGGAAGAACCTTTTCAGAGAATCCTGCAATGAAGCGCTGATAGAAATTAGCCAACCCTATGAAACGTTGAATAACCTTAACGCTTTTAGGGGACTCCCATTGGATTATAGCCTTGATCTTCCCTGGATCCATCTTGATTCCTTTTTTTGACATGATGAACCCGAAATATGGCACAGCGGTCACCTCAAATAAGCATTTCTCTGGTTTAGCGTATAGGTGGTTTTGTTGTAGTCTTGATAGCACCTCACACACATGCTGACGGTGTTCAGAGAGGGAGCGAGAGAAAACCAAAATGTCATCCAGGCATATGACAATGGTAGAAAACAACAAATCCATACGTCTTGTCCATAAAGCGCTGGAAGACAGTGGGGGCATTGACTAACCCGAATGGCATCACCCAGTATTCAAAATGCCCCAAGGGTGTTGGAAATGCAGTTTTCCACTCGTCCCCTGGTCTGATGCGCAGCAATGGTTTGCTCCTCGTAGGTAAAGTTTCGTAAAGACCGTAGAACCTTCAACTGCCTCCAAGACCTCCTTGATCAAGGGCATGGGGTATCTGCCCTTTATCGCCAGCTGATTGAGGCCCCTCTAATCTATACCTGGCCTAAGTTCAAGGGATTCCTTCTTGAGGATGAAAACTAACGAGGCCTCTGCTGGTGATTTGGACTCCTGTACGAGTCTGTTTAGTAGGTTAGTATCCAAGTATTCCTTGAGAGCCTTTCTTTCAGGTATCGACAATGGATACATCCTCCCAAAAGGTATAGAAGCATCTGGTACGGTCTCAATGACGCAATCTTCTTCCAGGTGAGGAGGGAGGAGGTGTGCTTTTTTTATCCTCAAAGACTTCTAGGTACTCCTGGTACTGTATCGATAGGATTTCTGAAGCAGACAGAACACCCACTGGGTTCTTTAGTGGCGTGGAGTGTTGATGCACCAAACAGTCATGTAGGCAATGTTGGGAGTGAAACAGTATGGTGTTAGCGGACCAGTCAATTGCCGGATTGTGGCGTCGAAGCCATGGAATTCCCAGGATGACAGGGAACTGTGCAGCTTTTATGAGATCAAAGACTACCTCTTCCTGGGGAGGGGAGTGAATATTTCACCACCGAACATGTGTTCTTATAGTCAATGGCATACACAGTCTTCAATCATTTATGAATTTACCTTCAGCATTTTTTTCTGATTCAACAAGTTACCTTTAGGGTTACCTCTCAGTAGGATGTCTTGTGTTGTGATGTACTGTTTACGGTTGTTACATGGACTACATTATTCATGCAAAAAATACATAGAAGTCTTCGATAATCAACGCCTTCAGAACCTAGAGCTAAGTTTAAAATTGGTTTGATTAGTGTCTGAAACTATTGCATTAGCGTACAGAAAGGGAGAAATGAGACTTGAGGAGGCACACACAGCATGTAGTTGTTGTTTGGTAATTTGCCCACTCTTTGACTGACCCTCACCATTCTAATCATATGGCCACCCCCACCCATTTCCGACCCCTCCCAACCCAAAGCACCCCCTCATGGGAACTCGTTCAGCTCGCTTTACTCAAGCCATACCATCAAACTTTACACTCTTAGTGCCTCCCAGTATTTTTTCAAAGCAGTCTTCTGAGATTTGATGACTTATTTGGAGCTGTAAACGTGCGACAGATGTAATGAAAATGCCTTAACCAGGTCTGCCTTCAGCCACCTGATTTATAAGCACTATGCATGTCCTTCCCTGAAGTCCTGTTAAAAACAAGCATTGGCAAAGACAACCATTTTGTCTCATGTATGAGTATTAGGCATTTGCCAGGCACTGCTATTTGATGGCCAGGTACTCGCACCTACTATCATCAATGACCAGTTAATACCACCATGGCAGTGCCTGGTAAGTGCCTTTCACATGCCTACACAAAAGCCCACCTGTTGGCATTGTTTTATTTACTGACAGGATTTACCATGGCCACCTACTGTGGCCACCAGTATGGTAAACGTTGATAAATGGCCCTAAACATGTGTGGGGTAAAAGCATGTCAATGGCCATAGCTTACTCCCAGGTCAATGGGCATTGTGGTCCTTGCCATTTCTGCCACCTTTCATGATTAGCACAATGGCCTCCACGCCTCTTGCTTTCATTTCATCTGATAATATACGCGTTTCTACCAAAGAAAGCTACTTTGAAACACATCCATTAAGAGTTTAGTGCCGCTTGCTCTTTGTTGCACTTATTTCCAAAGAAGCGTTATTTCCAACAAGAGTTAACGAATTAAACTCTTACTGAAAATATGTTTTACACACATGAAGACATAGGTTTATTTGAAAGTGGACCCTCCAGAAGACATCCTAGAGCGCTGCGCACCTCATACATGCTACCCCTCTCCTCCCCCTCTGCTCTCTGGGGGTCCTCACCCAGCATTTAACATTCTATTCAAATAGCTCTCCCGAGATTAATCTGCCGTTTCTGGTTTTCTCGTGTTGTTTAAATGCTAAAGCAGAAGAAATAAAGACGGGTTCCGCGGGGACCTTGTCTACCTGCAGTTAATCTTAACTTAAAGGCTTCTGTGTGCTGGTGAAGCGCGCTTATTATTCCCCTCGTGAGAATCTGCATTCAAGGCCTGAATTGTTGTCACACAAAACCCCAGGAGCGGCCATTTGCGGCGTTGTTACGGTGGCCGGGTGGCATGGACTGTATGCTGCAGACAGGCCTGTCTTGCAGGGGGTGCCTGCTACGCAAAGCCAGCAACATTCTGAAGTCATTATTCAAGACTCTTTGCACATGGATGCCCGCGAAAAGAGCTGTGTGGGTGGCAATCGTGTGTTTTGTTATTCTCCCTAGGAATGCCTATTGTGCCCTCAGAATTAGTGATACCCTGCCACTGGCATGCACCCACCAGATTATAGGGGTGGGTTATGTCTCATTCACGGGCATAAGGTCCCCTCGACGTTGTCCGATTGTGTGTGAATTACGAGGAAGGCAGCCGAGACCCTGTATTGCAGGGAGAAACCTTTACTGACGAGTACTATTCCCTCTTGTTCAATGGGAAGAGACCCTCCCAATGCCAACACAACACCACCTTCTGTTTCAGGTTTTGCGCATTAATCATTCTGCTGATGACACGTTTTCCAAAGTTCTTACTGTGAAGTGAATGTTTCCTGACATTAAAAGGCTATAAACAATTGGAACGTGCAGTATGGAATCACATTTACACCATTACCATCGTTGCCAACATAACCCCTTCCAATCTGTAGTTGCTTATCCAGTCCTGTTTTTTTTCTTTGCATTCTGGAACTTGTAGTCCGAGTTTTATAATAAGTCCCAGAATGCAAAGAAAAAACCCAGGACTGGATAGGCACCTAACGATTGAAATGGGTCACGTTGGCAAGTGTGCAATACACATTCCTATGTTTGGCAGCGCAGTATGTGCCCAGCCAGGGCCCTTAAACCAAGCAAGCGTACCAGCCTCCCCTTCAAATAGAGCTGGCAGATGATTTTGCATGAGGCAGCACAGCGTTCACTGACTGCAGCATGGATTGAGAGTATAGAGACACCAAAGTGAGGGGCAGCAGGCTATTCCAGAGTAGACGAGCCTGGCTCTCCATATTGGCCCAAGGGTACGAAGTGCAGCAGAGGTTCGGCCTGAGAGCCCAGGAAAGGGCAGAAAGAAGTGGCTTTCGCACTCTGCTGATACTTGCAGGTATCTTCTGCAGCTCTCACAATTTCATGCAGAACGTTGCACAATCAAGGCCTGCAGAATAAGGATGGAGTTATGGGGTGGGAGAAATGTGTGGTGTGGCGGAGAGGTGGGTACAATATTGCGAAATTTAGGAACAGGGTCTTGTGGTTTCAGTGCAAAGATTGGGCCTCATTGAAAGTACGGCGGTGCGGGAAAAAAGTGATGATAACGGAATTCCTGCCACTTTTCCAGCTCTGCCGTACTACGAGTTTGACCCTGGAGTGCGGGATTTAACTCCAGCATCATTATCAGCAGTAATCCTCCCAGTATCCGCTGAAAAATCAGCAAAATCAGTGGAATTACCGTAGCGGTAATTCCACCGGCAGAAATTCTGCCGAAATCCCTAATGTAGTCCTGTGGACTCTAAATTAATGGGGACTAACACACCGCCACAACCACTTGTAATCCGGCGGTAAATCTGCCAGATCACGTGGCAGTAACGGTAATTCCGCTGGGTAGTATTCCGGTGGATTTTCTGCCGTAATACCTGCCAACTCATAATGAGGCTTACCCAGTGAAGTAGATGGGTTTCCAACGTCTAGAAGAAGGAATTTGCAATTTTAGGTAAGGGAAATATGTTAGAGTGTGGGTGGTGGTTGTAGAGTACAATTTCCTTCTCACCAAAGAAGCTTCAGATCACTACATTTATAGCAGATATTACTGTTGGGTCGAGATCCTTGGAGCTGCCCCCAGATTGTCCCTCATCCATTGTAGGAACTCCTGGCTATAAAGCAAAGATGCTGCACTGAAGCGGTGCATCAGCGATGCGTGTCGCCATCGAGCGAGCAGATGGCTGACGGACAGGACAGCGTCTCTGTGGCTTACATGGACCTGAGTGCACTACAAACGGAGGAGCATCGGGTATGGACCTGCGTGCCGACACATGCGCCAGCATCTAAATATGATTTAACAAGGGCTTGAGTGTTTGACAATAACAATTTGAAAAACTC
Organism: Ambystoma mexicanum; assembly: GCF_040938575.1. NCBI lineage: Eukaryota > Metazoa > Chordata > Amphibia > Caudata > Ambystomatidae > Ambystoma > Ambystoma mexicanum. The sequence continues at coordinate 154,092,520 of NC_090929.1, read as the reverse complement.
AATAGAACCTAATCTTGTGCGTGAAATTATGAATTACACCCTTTGTATGTGGGAACTGAAGAAGTAGTCACTAGTACAACTATTATCATTGATAAAGTGGTGACGAGCACCATGGCGTGTTTAGGAAGCTCACACATAAAACCACACTGACACTGATCAAGGAGGCTACTGAGAGCATAGCAGTGCCATCCCCCATTGCCCACCTCTTTTTCTGGGGGTGCAAACAGACATCATGTACTAGCTAATACCTACTAAGAATAATACAGACAACTGTTTATATTTGGAAATACAAGATCACATTATTGGAGCATACAACAATACGGGGGGGCAGTCCGAGCCCTAAGTAAATTCACATTTCAATTCCTTAGACTTCTAAGGTAGCCCATAGGTTGGGCAATGTTATTGTCTTCATGTTCCCGGGGACACTTGTCACTTCCGGATAGCAGAATAGCGGACATACGCCTCTGATTATAACTGTCAAGCAGTAATTCTTCAGGACCGCTGAATCTCGTTGACGAGGAGCTGGGCCCAGGGATGTACCTTCTTTCTGGGGAGGAGGCAAGGTGGGGGGAGGTGGCCAGATGGGCGGCCCACTATGCAGGCTGTCCCTCTAGCGCCCCCTCCGTGGGCTGGACATCCCCTGACTCGACAGCCCCGTTATTACGGAAGCAATGTAATTAGTGATGAAGCAAGCAGCTTGGCTGTTGCCAATAAGGTTATGTTGATGAATGACTTTGATGTCCACACTTCTAGCACTGAGGAGCCAAAGTTGTGGTTCAAGGCCCACCGCCACCCATGTCCCACGTTGCACACATGGAGCTTGAACCCTCAAACCACTGGCACGCCGCCGTCCCCATCCACACGCACCTCACCTTGCCAGCGCAACGTAACCGATCTCCATGCTCCTGCCGCCATCAGCCGCCTGATAGCTGTGTAATCCTCCTCTCAGGCAGGGGTGGCAACCGCTGCCACAGTCCAGCAGAGCTCTGATAATCCTTCCACTGGGCAGCGCTTTGCTATAAGGCACACGTCTACATTACTATGGCGTACACGAGCTTTTAGCAACTTTAAAAAAGCAAGTGGAATCCATAGGAATTGATGTACATACCTCACGCCATGCACATTCATGGCAGGAGTCATTTACGATTTCACTAAGAAGTGCAACAAATACACTGAAACTCGAGTTCGGCTGAATATCCATGGATTTCTGCTCCACGGTTCAAGGATCCCAAAGTGTGTGGGGGCTGTGTTAACACCCCATTATTAGGGCAAGCAGATCCTTCCTCTACAACTTGCAGCGGGAAGAAAATAACCCCCTTCCAACCAAAGGGTAAGCATGGTGTGTTGCCCTCAGCGGAATCTGCAGAGCAACTTCAGATGATCTCTTTGAAGTTGTTACACACGTGAAACATAGGCGCTCATTAGGGTGATCAAGTTTGAAGCTAAGTTATACACCTATCTGCTCACTGTTTTATATATGCACCCATCCTCTGCCCATCAGCAGGTTTCAATAGGGATTGTGAGAGTTTATCAGTGAATTTTCGATTTAAGCACCAGAATTTACCCATAGGTCATACTTTTTAATATAGTATTATTTGTCTTTCAGTCCCTCCTTTTCTTCAAAGCCTGACAACTTTTATACATCACGATACTGGTGCCAAAACAGGGGGAAATCACTCTTTGATTGATGGACATTGTAATGAAGTGGCTGAGGCAGTGAGTAGATTAAAACTTTAAGTTTATTACGGCGAGCCCGCTGGAAAATCACTCCCTCTCCCTCAGTCCTTCAACTGCCGCTGCTGTCACGCAAACGTCGCTCCTTAGAATAATAACAAGGAGAAGACTCTTTGCGTGACGGCGTGCTCAGAAGCTTTAATCATCTCTACATATCTTCCCCCTCAGGAGAACCAACAAAACATTGGATACAGTCAAATTCGAATGTATCTAATAATGTAACATACTTAAGACATTTGTAATTTAATCATCCGAAAAGAATTACTGAAAACAATAAGAGGTATTTTACTCTGCTTGAAAGTAACATTGTATAAAACCATCATCATTTTTTTTTCACACTTATAATATTGAACTCTTATGACATAATGTCCTTCATCCAAACAGGCTTGGACCTTGTTCTTTGGAGACAGCAGAATCTATTCTCTTCGCCTTCGTTCAATTTCTCACTCCCACTCCACATTTGTTTAACTGTCCTTCTTTCTCCACTTGCTCACTTGTACCATACGCCTTCGCAATCCTCCCTTTTGACCACACTTCTCCTCCTTCCAAAATCACCACACTCCTCTTGACCGCACATATCCTCTTTGGCCCCATAAACTTACTTTCCAGACACTTGTTCACCAATCTGGGATTTTTTATGTATACCATCTCTCCAACCTTCCACTCACATTCCTTTACCTTTTCCTGGGCATTGAACCAGTCCCTATTTTTCTCTTGGCTCACATTGATAAGTTTCACGATCTGTTCTCTATCCACTTGAACCACCTTGTCCATCCCTAACCACCCCAGACACAATCTGGTCCCTGGTTCCCTGCCCTTCAGAGACGTGAATGGTGAGACTCCAATCACTGAATGCGGGGTAGTTACATAATTCCAGGTCAACAGGCTTAATACCTCTCTCCATGGTTGCCTCACTCTCATAGCCAATTGCAACCCCTCTTTCAAACACCGGTTGACCCTCTCTACAAGACCATCAGCTCTAGGGTGGTACAACACAGTTTTGATATGTCTTATAGTATAACTGCTAAGGAACTTCCTCATTGCTTCCGAAACAAATTGAACCCCATTATCTGAGACAAGCTCAATGTGCACCCCCTCTTTAAGGAATATTTTCTCCAAAAATGTAATCAGTTCTCTAGCCGTGACTTCCTTGACCGCTTCCCATTCAATCCATTTCAAATGGAAGTCAACTAGCACAAACAGAAATCTCAGACCTCCTCCCAAACCCATTATGGGACCCATGATGTCCACTGCCACTTTGGACCATGGTTGATCTGGAACTACATTTGGACCCAGTGGAGTCTCCCACACAATTTTCGTCTTGTCACTTGTTTGACAAACCATGCAGTCCTTCACCCATCTCTCAGCCATCTTGTCCATGCGTGGCCACCAATAGTCTGACAAAGCTTTCTTTTCATTGCCCCCTTCCCCTGGGTGTCCCTCATGGGCAAGTTCTATCAGACAAGGCCTGATTGACTCTGGAGGAATGACACACCGCCCCTTCCTTAATCTGCCTTTATAGATATTTAATTCTTCTTTGACCTCCCACCATTTATCAAAATTCCTATCCAAATTCTTCCTTTGGGGCCACCCCTTCACCATCCACTCTTTAATAAATTTAAGATCTTCGTCAGAACCTTCTTCCTGTGACCATTTCTCCTGACTAACAGCGTCCACTACCTCTGCTACAAGTGATTCATCCACTTCCATTCCCTTAAAATCTTCAGTTTCACTAATAGGCAGGCTGGAAAGGCAATCTGCCACTACATTCTTTTTTCCAGGCAGAAAACTCACATCAAAGTTATATCCTTGGAGACCTAATCCCCACCGACTTATCCTAGGTGATCCTAAGGCCCATCTCCCACCCTCAAACAACTGCACTAGTGGTTTATGATCTGACCTAACAATGAAACCTCTACCCCACAAAAAGTATTTAAAGTGGATAATGGCCCAAAACATGGCTAACGTCTCTCTCTCTCAATAACAGAGTATTTGGACTCCGCCCCTCTCAAAGCCCTTGATGCAAACGCAATAACCCTTTGCTTGTTCTCCTTATCATATTGGACTAAGGCCGCTCCCAGTCCCAACATACTGGCATCCACCACCAACCACACGGTATTATCCATTGGATCAAACCTTCCAATAGAAGGCCCTTACTGATCGCTTCCTTAACCTTTTCAAAAGCCACATCACACTCTGGAGTCCAATCAAACTTTGATCCCTTCGTGAGTATCCTTCTTATAGGAGTGGACACCATAGTAAAGTCCTTTATAAATTTATGATAGTATTCGGCAAGACCCATGAAAGATCTCACTTGATCTTTGTCTGTCGGTATTGGTGCACTCTTTACCGCTTCCACCACGCATCTCTTCGGTCTCACCCCAAACTCATCAATTTCATGTCCCAGATACTCCACCCATCCAACTGCAATTTTACATTTATCTCTTCTCACCATCGAACCAGCCTCAGACAGTCTGCTTAACACCTTGGTCAAAATCACATCATGTTCAGCCATACAACTTGCATAGATAAGCATGTCATCTTGGAACAGTACAATGTTCTTAACCCCCTCCATAACAGTGTCCATCACCCTTTGGAATACAGCTGCTGTCGAGGCAAGGCCGAACGGCATTCTGCAGTACTAGAAAGTACCGAAAGGCGTTATAAACGCCGTCATATGTCAAAGGAATCTGGTGATAGGCTTCAGAGAGGTCAATCACAGAAAATACATTGGCACCCTTGAGAGTAGATAACTTATCACCAATTACTGGCAAAGGATGTCTGTCTATGAGAATGTTCCTATTGATGTCTCTCATGTCCACACAAAGCCTTATTTGCCCATTTGGTTTTGCTGCCACCACTATTGGCGACAACCATTCGGAACTCTCACTTTCCTCTATGATCCCTCACTGCAACAAGGTTTCAATCTCCGTTTTCAGTTTTCCTTTCAAATCATGAGGTATCGGTCTCAGTTTATGCACCTTTGGTATTGCCCCTGTTTTCAAACAAATCTCGTGTTCAAATCCCTTTAGCATCCCCAAGTCTTCTTGGAACACCATCGGAAATTCTTCTTCCCATCTATCTTTAATTTCCGCAACTGTGACTGGTTCCTCCGCATTTGCTTGTATCCTAATGCCTATTTTGCGTTGCTCGCCCCACCCCAAAAGAGACAAGCCTTCTTGTGTCACATACACCTCTGAATCACAACTTCTGCCTTTGTATTTGAAAGCTGCTTGAAATTTCCCCAAAACCTCGATTTTTAAATTACCATATGCATATGGCTCTATTGCATGCTTCTTCAATTCACTGAGTTTGCCTTGCAAGCAGCTCTCATATGTTCGTCTTGACATCAGAGTCCAGGGCGAACAACTATCTACCTTTAACGTTACAACTCTTCCATTCACCAAAAACACATTGCTTATTGCACTTCCTTTGTTGGAGATTTCTGATATTTCCAGCACATGCTTGGTCTCAGGTCCTTGGGCGACGCTTGAACTTTCTTCCTGTTCTGGAACTCTTGCTCCTGATTCAATACTTTGTACTTGGCCTGATTCTCTACAGACCCTTGCAAAATGTCCCTTCTTTTTATATTTCAAACAAGAAATGTTCCTCGCAGGACAGAATACACTCGTGGAAATGTGACGATTGCTACCACACTTATAGCACTTAATCTCCTTGTTCATATTCATTTTCCTGAATCCTCTCACTGCTGCCACTTCTCCCTCTTGTCTGTCTCCCTTCATGGTGGACATGTACTTGTGAGTCTGCTCCATGCCTCTGGCTGTCTCCACTGCCACTTCTAGAGATACATCTTTAGTCAGTAGTCTTTCTTGTGTCTTCATGTTATTAGTACATCGTACTAACTGGTCACGTATAAGTGAATCTGTTAATGGGGCGAACTCACACGTATGGCTCAGATATTTTAAGGCTGCAATGAAGTTCTCCACTGGCGCATGCAAATCTTGTATTCTCTGAAAAAACTTATGTATTTCAAATGTTATGTTCTTCTTTGCCTCAAAATGAATTTCTAGTTTCCTTTCAGCCAGAGGATATTGGTCTATCTTCCCTTGACCTTCTTGTGGGGGCTGTGGTAATCCATCGTAGACACTACGACCCTCAGTGCCTAGATTGTGCAAGAGTATTGCTTCTTTTCTTGCAGCAGCAAATTTATCCCCTCCAATTGCCACTAGGTATGTATCAAAAAGTCTTTTCCATCTGTCCCATCTTATTGGCGGAGTACCTGCCTCCGATAAGAAGGGTGGGGGCGGGGACATGCTTGCTGCAGCCATTTTTTTTTAAATTGCCTTAATCACCAATACTAAAGCAGTGTCTAAAGTATCCACCCTTTATAACTTAGAGGTATAGTCACAATCTGTTTTTTCACTCCTGTACCAAACGTGATTGACTGTATGTTCCACTTTTCAACTCTTCCTGACTGGCGACAGATCTCACGTGACACTCCCCTGGTGCCGTAGATTTGTTTATTTACTTTTCGGGCCAAGTGGCGGTTGGGCTTGTTTTCCCAGTTTAGGAGGCTGCACTGAAAGAGATACGAGTTGTCAGCCTGTTCAAAGATATTGTCTCTCCCAGCGATGTGATTCGCACATGAGTGGACCGCCCCCTTCGAAAATCTGTCTGCACTCTCCCCCGCTCTCCTTCTGCCCCATCTCACCTGGAAGGCTTGCAAACGACGGGGAGCAGGGTGGGTCGGTCCAAGGCTGCACTTCCTCACTCAGCCGCGGTTTCCTTTTCGTGTTGCTGGGAGAGTGTTGCTCCCTCCACAGCCAATCCCCGGAGGACGGAAGGCTCCGGAGCAGACTGGTGGCCTTTTGCATGCAATGCAGGCACGCGTTTGTCCTGCCGTACAGCTCCATTACCGTTGCGGTCTCGCTAATCACCTCGTCGCCATTGTAATGAAGTGGCTGAGGCAGTGAGTAGATTAAAACTTCAAGTTTATTACGGCGAGCCCGCCGGAAAATCACTCCCTCTCCCTTCGTCCTTCAACTGCCGCTGTTGTCACGTGAACGTCGCTCCTTAGAATAATAACAAGAAGACTCTTTGCGTGACGGTACGCTCAGAAGCTTTAATCATCTCTACAGACATCTTTGAGAGATCAAGCAAACAACAAGGAAACTCAATATTAAAATGGACAGTCTATTTTATCACCGACATCAAAATTCCAAAAGAGTCGTATCACCCAGAAGTGTCATAGGGGGTAAAACATTAGAGTTGTCTGCAAATCAATCACCTAACACTAAACTAGTGCTGACCCTATTCAGAAGCACTAGGTGTCCCTACCTACAGGGCTGATGCCACCAGGTAACGGTGGTGCACCGCCTTTCTAGAAGAAAAGGAGAAGGAAAATCTCCGTTCACTGGACTGTCACTAAGGCAATCTTTTGACCCCAATGGGTTTACACAGCGATAGCGTGGTTGCAGAGCAACCCATAAAATTCCAATAGAATCCTGTTTGAAGCACCTCATAACCCCAGGACTGCATCCCAAACCCACCCTGGGGATCAAGCCAAGAGCATTCTAGTGGGGATTTTTATCTATTTATTCACCCACGCTGTAATATGTTACAATGAATGTGAATCTGGTGTGTGTTGGAGACACAAACAAATGTGAACACCTAATAAAACATGTCTGTGCTAAAAAAACACTAACAGATCCTCTGTGTATCCTCCAATCATTCCTCACGGTTTCTTTTACTCCTATGGGGACGATATATAGATTTTGGTTCGCCTCGATCTCTCTCGCCCTGAGACTGTAACTCGGCTTAGGATCTGCCTTGAGGATCTGGGTGCCTGGATGGTAAATAATTCTTGTAAACTTAATGGCAGCAAAACTGAGGTTCTTGTGGCAGGAACAACCAGTCCACTTACTTATTGGACCCCTGACTTCTGGCCTGCTTCCTTTGGCCCGTTCCCCTCTCCGTCCCCTGTAGTGAGAAACCTGGGGGTAAAGTTTTCATCCTCCCTGGCTATGACCGAGCAGGTGGGTGCAGTCTGCAAATCCGGTCACTTTAAGTTGCGCACACTGCGAAAGGTCCTTCCTTTCATTCCTGCTCACTTTCATGCCCCGATGGTAGCAGCATTGGTTCTTAGCACTGCTGACTACTGCAACTCACTATACGTTGGTCAACCACGCTACCTAATTAACTTTATTCAAATGCTTCAAAATGTGGCAGCCAGAACAATCCTCCGCCCCCCGGCATGTACGCATATGTCACCGCTCCTGAAATAACTGCACTGGCTCCCAATTGAAAAACTAATATTGTTTAAATCCATGTGCCTGGTGCATCGTGCCTTTTATAGGCTAGGAGTTCAATACCTTCAAGAGAAATGTGTCCACTATGTTCCTGCTCGCCCCCTTCGGTCCCAGGCTGCCTTATTATTTGTTATCTGTCCCCCGTGTCAGACGGACCAGGACCGGCAGCCGTGGCGTCTCTGTGGCTGCTGCCATTGCATGGAACCAACTGCCATGGCCACTGCGTGCGACTTCCAACCATCTGGCTTTCCGGCGGGCCCTGAAGACCCTTCTCTTCTGAAGTTCTCCTTAATCTGTCTGTTCTGGGCCACCCTCCTCTGCTCAGCGCCAAGATGCACTTGGGCGTACGTGCGCTTTATAAGAACACTTAACATAACATAACATAACTAAGTGAGTAAAAGGATATCCCATATGAAAGTGGTCAACTGGTTTCGATGACAAGGAGCCACTGCCCTTATTCACTTAGGCGTACGGCATCCCATATCTGCAGGAGGGACACACAGACACATGTCTGCATTGAAGCCCTGAATGTTGCTCCATGACATGACATTATCATCTACCTGCATTTTTACTTTTAAACGGTTGCCATTCTTTTACATTAGATCAGATCCCCTCTCCCCGTGTACCCTGCATACCTTAAATAAGGCCTGTCACTCTTCTGTGATTATTGTGGGGTTTGGGCAGACCTTAATGTTCTCCCGTAATAGGAAAAAAACCAAGATCATATTATGGTTGTGGCAGAGGAAGGATGAATACCAAGTTCCCAAAGTAGGGTTTAGGTCTTGTTGGGCAGGATATGCGCCACCGTTTTATTATATACCAGAGCTCACTGTCATTCAATTGTTCCTACGTGGTTCCACTCAGCATATGTGTTCACCTGAGTTGAACCAACGCAGAATTCAGGGCCTTCTGAAATACTGGCTGTTTCTTTTGTTGTGGGCATGGGCATCCTTTCTGTTTCTCCTTTGGTACAACTCAAAGGTCAGTACTGTGATGAGGCAGAGGGACGTGGAGGTCAGCCTGAAAAACACGGCACGTTCACAAAGGTAATTACTCTGATGTGGAAGAGTAGGACTAGGAGTAATGAAGATTACCAGTAAGTAATCCGATAATTCTGCACCAACAGGAGGAATAAAACAGCTCATCACTGAACTTTGACCCAGGCACTGCCAATGGTAAGCAGCACACTTTCAGGAGAGCAGGCTTGTTCAACTCGGCATCCAGGATTCTTCAATCGGTGATTAGTGCAGGGTGGCCAACCATCCCGTAATGTGCAGCACTGTGCTATTTCATGGGCTGTGTCTGCACGCAGACTGCCGGGGGGCGTCTTGGCTCCTCGAAGCAGATCAGCCTGCCTACAGTGTTGCCAGCTCCGAGTTCACACTTGATCGCGTGACATTTCAAAACATAGGGAAGCACAGGGACTCCCCCGGAGGTTCCGCTTTGTGTTAAAAAAGAATTATATTAGACATATTAGTCACAATGCCCTTGGGCTGTTGCGCGCTCTTCAAATGCGAATAAATAAATAAATATTGGAAGTTAATGAGCTAGATACAGGAGTGCCTGGGCAATAACCATTGTCCATTAAGAGGTGTGAATGGCTGGCGATAATGGGGAGGAGAGTATAATGCTGCATGCTGCATTCTTATTTGATTAGTTTACTTTCAATGCA